>NW_019154170.1:1710297-1749063 GCF_002288905.1 Enhydra lutris kenyoni | reverse complement strand
GGGACTCGATCCCAGGACCCTGAGATCATGACCTGAGCCGAAGGCAGCGGCTTAACCCACTGAGCCACCCAGGCGCCCCACAGTATCTTTTTAAAAAGATTTATTTATGTATTTGAGAGACAGTATGTGTGCGGATGGGGGGAGGAGGCCCATGAAATTACTCAGCTGAGAGACAGTAGGAGGTTTGGGATGGAGTGCTAGCTTTGAACACAGAGAGACAATCTATGCATATAAGAGATAGACAATAAAAGGAACAAGAATTGGCAAAGCTTTAAATAAGGGTGAGAGAGAGAAGATAGAGAAGCCAAGACTTCTGACTCATGCAACTGGTCGGATAGAAGTACATAGTGATTTGGAGACCCCTGGAGGCTCATGGGTCACTCTGGGATGTAAGGAATTTCCAGGTGCCTCTGAAGTGGTCATGTGGGAATATCGAGTCAATTCTGTGACCATGCAAGCTCTTTGACTGGGATGGAATTGTAAGAGTTATTGGTATATTTATATAAAGAATGTTTCGGGCAAGGATGAACTCTCTTAGAATAAAAAGTAAAGAGAGTCTAAGATCCAGGGCAGAGGATATACCATATACCATGGTTCCGTAGGAAGTCAAGTGTTCACGAAAGCCTGAGAAGAGCAGCCAAACAGGAAAGAGGAGAATCAAGATCCCCAAGAAATCTGTTTCAAGGAGGAAGTAGTGGTCAGTGATATCTGATACTGTTGAGAATCAGTAAAGATGAGAACCAAAAATACTCACACGTTTCTGAATCACCAGAACCATGAGCAGTTAACTCTTTTTGGGGGCATCAATGAACCAAGTTGCACCAGAGTGGCTTGAAAAACCAGTGACAAGTGAAGAATCTGAGATTATCTCTGCAGGCAGCTTCTTTTTAAAAAACCATTTTGAAATACTTTTGAATTTTAAGAAAAGTTACATGACTGAAAAAGGTTCAAAGAACACCCACATACCCTTTATGCAGGATGCATCAGTTGTTAACATTTTGCCCCATTTGCTTTATTGTCTGCTCTCCCCTTGTCCTTGTATGGGAGTATAAGTTGCAAGTATTTATTTAAGATGAGTCAGACAATCAGGATTATTAAGAAACAAAACCAGAGGAAACCAGAACCTCAAAGACTGGGGCAGTTCTAGGAAATTCCAAATGTGGTGTGAGTGGATTCAAGGAATAGGAGGAAGTTTTGGGGGTATTTAACAAGGTGATTAGTTAGAAAGAAATGTAAGAAGGTGGGAGGATGGGCAAAATGGGGGAAGAGGAGTGGGAGATACAGGTTTCCAGTTATGGAATGAATTAGTTGTGGAATGAAAGGCACAGCATAAGGAATATAGTCAACAGTGTTGTAATGGAGTTGTATGGTGACACTTGGGGACTATATTCATGCCGAGCAGAGCAGAATGTGGAGACTTGTTTAATCACTGTGTTGTACACGCAAAACTAGTGTAACACTGTCAACTCTACTCAAGAAAGAGAGAAAGAGAAAATGAAAAAAAGGAGAGAAAGTAGGCGGGCAGACAGACAGGCAGATGGACACTTGGCTCTACCCTCTCTTCTGGGCCACCTACTGAGCAATTCCAATGTTATGATTTGCACTTAGGCTAAATCACTGAATGTAACATATCAGCACTCCCCTCCTGAGTCAAATTATAGCAAATAGAACAGGTCGGAGAATAGGAATTTTCCATTTTTTAAAAGTTCATTTATTAATTTTTAAGTAATCTCTACCCCCCCCAATGTGGGGCTCGAATTCATGGCCCTGAGATCAAGAGTTACATGCTCTACTTACCGAGCCAACCGGACATCCCAGGGAGAACTGGGATGTTTAGACTCAAAGCTGAGTAGACAATGAAGGATCACCAGGCATGGGACCAAAATGAAAGCCATGAGAGAGACACTTTGAACTCCACATCAGCAGAAAATAGTCAACAGGGGTGCCTGGGTGGCTCGGTGGGTTAAGCCTCTGCCTTCGGCTCAGGTCATGATCTCAGGGTCCTGGGATGGAGCCCTGCATTGGGCTCTCTGATCAGCAGGGAGCCCGCTTCTCTTCCGCTCTCTCTCTGCCTGCCTCTCTGCCTACTTGTGATCTCTGTCTGTCAAATAAATAAATAAAATCTTAAAAAAATATTTAAAAAATATTGGAAAAAAACAGAAAAAAAATTAGAAAATAGTCAACATCCGAAGAAGCAGAAGTAATAGAATTAATAAAAAGACTCCAGAGTCAGTCTGAATCATTTCCCTAGAAAGACTTAAAACAATTTTAGATTAAATGATATTTAAATACATGAATAATAAAATCTATAAGAACACTTCCTCAAACTTGACTAAAACTCTTCATTATCAAACTTTCAGAGAGATAGTAAAGCTTAAAGATTATATATTGTTGTTCAATAAAGTTCAAAGTCATTAGAATGCAAAGAATTGATTTAGCAGAATAGGATTGGACAAAACTCATTTGCTCACTTATGTATTCCAGAAATATTTACTAGAGGTGTTTAATGTGCTACCAGTGGCTAGGGATACAGGGTAAGGAAAGGGGGCTTGGGTTCTGCTTATATTCTAGATCAGGTGTTAACAAGCTATATAGTCCATGACGTTTCTGAAAGTGACGTCTTATTGGAAGACGGCCATGATCATTTATGTATTGTTTGAAGTTGTTTTTGTGCTCCAGTAGTGGAGATGAGTAGCTGTGACAGAGACCATACGGCCTGTGAAGACTGAAATTTTTACTATCTGGACCTGTAGAGAAAATAGTGCTGATCTCCCTTCTAGATCACCCATACGTATGATAATTTAAGATAGTATAAATGCTATATTAGTCAGAGTTCTCTGGAGAAACAGAACCAATAACATGTGCACATATGTATAGAGAGATTTATTTTGAGAAACTGGCTCACAAAATTGTGGGATCTTGCAAGTCTGAAATCTGCAGGGAGGGCCAACAGGCTGGAGACCCAGGGTAGAGTTGATGTTGCAGTCTTGAATCTGAAGACTTTAAAAAAAAAAAAAAGATTTTATTTATTTATGTGACAGAGAGAGAGATCACAAGTAGGCAGAGAGGCAGGCAGAGAGAGAGAGGAGGAAGCAGGCTCCCCGCTGAGCAGAGAGCCCAATGCAGGGCTTGATCCCAGGACCCTAAGATCATGACCTGAGCCAAAGGCAGAGGCTTAACCCACTGAGCCACCGAGGCACCCCTGAAGGCATTCTTGAGGCAGAATTCCCTCTTCCTCTGGGGGACCTCAGTTTTCAACCTTCAACTGATCAGGTAAGACCCACCCACATTATGGGGGGGATGTTTTATTCAGGGTCTGCTACTAATTTAAATATTAATCATCTAAAAAAAAAAATACCTTCACAGCAACATTTAGACTGATGTGTGGCCAAATACCTGTGTACTGTGGCCTAGCCACATTGACATATAAATTTAACCATTATAAATATTATGAAAGAAATATGTGGGGAGATGTTCTAGAGAGTGAAGGAGATCTATTTTTTTAAGATTTTATTTATTTATTTGACAGAGAGAGAGAGAGAGAGGGCACAAGCAGGAGGAGTGGCAGGCAGAGGGAGAGGGAGAAGCAGGCTCCCCAAGGAGCAGGGAGCCCAATGCAGGGCTAGATCCCAGGACACTGGGATCATGACCTGAGCTGAAGGCAATTGCTTAACTGATTGAGCCACCCAGACACGAGAAGCAGGTCTATTTTTAAGTGGTGGTCACAGGCATCTTCTCTTAGAAGACAATATGTGTGCTGAGATTCAAATGATGACAAAATCCAGCCATGGGAATATCTAGGAAGAGGATATTTCAGACAGAGGACACAGCAGATGCAAAGGCCCTGAGGTAGGAATAGTCCAGGCATGTTTGGACCCTGGGACATCAGTGTGGTTAGAGAGGAATAATGATGTGGACAGTGGTAAGGAATGAGGTTAGAGAAATCATGAAGGCCTCACATGCAGGTATAGAGGTCTGGACATTTTTTTGCCTTCAGTGTAAATTCAGTGGAAAATTTTAAACTAAGACTGTGGTGTGAAAATTGGAAGCAGGAATGTAACTGGGAAGTTGGTGGAGGACTCTAGGAGAAAGATATGATTGGTTTGGGTGGGGGTGATGGTTGTGGGGCTAGACAGAAGCAGAGAATTGCAGGCTGTACCCAGTTGGGATCTGGTGTTATTTCAATGACCTCAAGTGGCTTTCTATTAACCACAACCAAAACCCCCTAACTGCTCACATCAGCCCATCAGATTCTGCCCAATGTCCTCCTGTCACCTCCCCATCTCATGGTCTCCAATCTGCCCCCTCACTCTGTACCAACCACAATAGGCCTCCTAGCTGTTGGTATGCATGCCTGGCACAGTCCTGCCTCAGGGCCTTTGCTCTGACTGTCTCTTCTGCCTGGAAAACTCCTCTCCAGGATCTTCCCATGTAGATTGTTTTTCATCAGTGCTCAACTCCAAAGCCATCTCCTTACCTGACACTCCACTAAAAAGAGCACCCCTGCCAATTCACTGTATTGCCGACCCTGTCTTATTTTGTTTGCACTGTGTACCAGTTATCCAGTGATGCATAATAAGTGCCCCAAACTTAGTGGCACAAAACAATAACCATTTTATTATGCTCATGGCTTCAGTGGGTCAAGAATCAGAACAGAGCATAGTAAAAATGACTTTCTTCTCCACAATGCCTAGGGCTCAGCTGGGAAGATTCAAATGGCTGGAGATGAATAACCAGGAGCTGGAATTGTCAGGAAGCTTGTTCACTCACAGCTCATATCAGGACTATCAAATCATGCACATACCCTTGTCTTTTCTTTGTGGCTTAGGGTTCTCACAGAATGGCAGTCTCACAAAGTGGCTGGATTCCAAGAGGCAGGGCATGGAGTCCCCCAGGACAGTTCAAGACTATACCTGAGAGTCACTTCTGTCATGTGCCATTCTTCCCTCAGGGCCCAGCCAAATTTAAGGAGGTAGAGAAAGTGACTTTAAAAAAAAAAGATTTTATTTATTTTATTTGACAGACAGAGAGCACAAGCAGGCAGAGAGCCAGGCAGAGAGAGAGGAGGGAAGTAGGGTCCCTGCTGAGCAGAGACCCTGATGCGGGGCTCGATCCCAGGACCCTGGGATCATGACCTGAGCTGAAGGCAGAGGCTTTAACTCACTGAGCCACCCAGGTGCCCCAAGAAAGTGACTTTTGAGGGCAAGTTCCAACTGCAGAAAGGCCCTCTGGGATGGGAGATGTTAGGACAGTCATCTTTGGAACACATTATCTGCCATACTACTTTGATGGCTTATTAGGAGGGTTTGATAACAAGTTGCATCTTCAGTAGCCAGAGAAGCCTTCTTGTTCCAGGAAGTGGTAGAGTCTGGTATGTAGGATGAGATGCAGGCAAGAGAGACCCACCTTTGACTTGCCAAAGTATAAGCTCCATGGTAGCAAGAGTTTCTGTTCATTGAAATTTACTGGTGAGTCCCAGGCATTGAGAACAGTGCCTGATACATTAGGTGCTCAACAAATATGGGTGGGTTAGGAGAAAACATACAAAACTGAGTATTTCAGCACCTGGTCTGGTTTTGTAGGATCCAGAGAAGTCCTATGATCTTAAGAATTCTCCCCAAGAGGGAACAGGAAGTGTCCAGTGGGTGTATCCATAGGAAAGGTCTGAGAGCCTGAGAATCTCTAGCAGGGCTGACTGGTGACAGCACCTCTCTCCTGCAACCAGTCAGTAAAGACTGGAAGACATGACCCATTCTTCATATGTAAAGACAGGAAATGCAAGCCTTTAAGGAACATGAAAAAAAAAAATCAAGGAAATGAGACACCTCCAAAGAAACAATAATGTTTCAGTAATTAACCCAAAGAAACATAAATATGGTTTCTTTATAAATACAGGTTTTTTATGTGATCGAAGTTAAGCTGTGATCAGCTGAAAAGACTGTTATAACTATGAGATATTTTACGTAAGCTCCTTTATAACGACAGACCAAAAACTGATAGTGGATACAAAAAAAGATAAAGAGAAAAGAATCAAAGCATATCACTACGGAAAATCATCAGATCAAAAAGGAAGGCAGGACCTACAAAACAGCCAGAAAACAGTAAGATGGCAGTAGTATGTCCTTACCTATCAATGGTTACTTTAACTATGAACGGACTAAATTCTCCAATCAAAAGACACATAGTGTAGGGGCACCTGACTGGCTCAGTGTAGAATGTGTGACTCTTGATCTCAGGGTGGTGGGTTCAAACCCCATATTAAAAAAAAAGAAGAAAAGTAAATAAAAAGACATACAGTGGATGAATGGATTAAAAAAACAAACAAAACAGAACTATATGTTGCCTATAAGGGACACATGTCAGCTTTAAGGACACACAAAGGCTCAAAGTGAAGGGCTGGAAGAAGATATTCCTTGACAATGGAAACCAAAAGCCACAGGGGCAACTATACTTTTATCAAACAAAATAGACTTTATTTTTTAAAGATTTTATGTATTTGTTTGACAGAGAGAGAGAAACAAACAGCAAGAGAGCGAACACAAACAGGGGGAGTAGGAGAGGGAGAAGCAGGCTTCCCACCAAGGAGAGAAACCAATGTGGGTCTTGATCCCAGGACACTGGGATCATGACTTGAGCCAAAGGCAGATGCTTAACGACTGAGTCACCCAGGCGCCCCCAAAATAGACTTTAAATAAAAACTGTAAAAAGAGACAAAGAAGGCCATTATATAATGATAAAGGAGTCAATTCATCAAAAGGATATAACATATATATATATGTATATATATACATATATATATATATATACACACACACACACGTATATGTATTATGTGTATACAAACACACACACAGACTTACATACACATACATCTATCCATCCAACACTAGAGCACCAAAATATATTTTGCAAGTATCAGAAAATCTGAGGGAGAAATAAATAGTAATGCAATGACAGTAGGGGACATCGATACCCCACTTCAACAGTGAGTAGATTAGCCAGGCAGAAAATCAGTAGGAAACATTGGACTTGAACTGTACTTTAGGTTGAATGGACCTAACAGTCTCTGCAGGACATTTCATCCAACACCAATAGAATACACATCCTTAAGTGGACATGGGATGTTCTTCAGGAGACATCATATGTTAGGTAACAAAGCAAGTCTTATTAAATTTAAGAAGATTGGAATCATATCAAGTATCTTCTCTAACCACAGTGATATGAAACCAGTAATCAATAACAGGAGGAAAATGGAAAACATTCACAAATATATGGAAGTTACTCAATACACTCCTGAACAATAAATAGGTCAAAGAAGAAATTGAAAGGGAAATTAAAATATATCATGAAGCAAACGAAGATAGAAATGCCATATGCCAAAACTTAAGGTATGCCGCAAAACAGTTGTATAATTGGGTAAGTTAGAAGAAATGGATAAATTCCTAGGAATAGACAATCTGCTGAGATTAAATCATGAAGAAACAGAAAATCTGAACAGACCAATGACTAGTAAGGAAATTAATCAGTAATCAAAGTCTCCCAACAAACAAAAGTCCAGGACCAGACGGCTTCACTGGTTAATTCTTCCACACATTTAAAGGAAAATTATCAGTCCTTGTCAAGCTCTTCCAAAAATAGGAGTCAACTCTCCTCAATTCATTGTATGAAGTCAGTATTACCTTGATACCAAAGCCAGACAAGGACACTACAAGTAATCAAAACAGCACGGTATTGGCATAAAAGGAGTCACAAATCAATAGAACAGAATAGAGAGCCCATAAATAAACCCATGCATATATGGGTAATTAATTTATGACAAATGAGGCAAGAGCATACAATGGGGGAAAGAACAGTCTTCAAAAAATGATTTTGGGGAAACTGCATAGCCACATGTGAAAGAATGAAACTAGACCCCTGTCTTACACCATACATCCAAAATTAACTCAAAATAGATGAAGACCTTGCATGTAAGACCTGAAACCATAAAACTTCTAGAAGAAAACAGGCAGTAAGCCTCTTGACATAGGTATTGGTGATGATTTTTTGGAACCAACTCCAAAAGCAAAGGCAGCAGAAGCAAAAATAAATGAGACCACATCAAACTACAAAGGTTCTGCACAGCAAAGGAAAGCATCCAACAAATGAAAAGACAACCCACTGAGTGGAAGAAAAAATTTGCAAGCCATATATCTGATCAAAAGAGTTAATCTTCGAAATACATAAGGAACTCATACAACTCAATAGCAAAAAACCCAAATAATCCAAATAAAAATGGGCAAAGGACCTCAATAGATTTTTTCTAAAGAAGAGACACAAATGGACAACAGGCACATGAAAAGGTGCTCAACATTAGTTATCATCAGGGAAATGGAATCAAGAGTCGGATGCTTGGGACACTTGGGTGGCTCAGTCGGTTAAGTGTCTGCCTTTGGCTCAGGTCACGATCCCAGATTCCTGGGATCAAGTTCCACATCGGGCTCCTTGCTCAGTGGGGAGCCTGCTTCTCCCTCTGCCTGATGCTCCCCCTGCTTGTGAGCGCTCCCTCTGACAAATAAATAAATAAAATCTTAAAAAGAAAAAAAAAAAAGTCGGACGCTTAACCGATAGAGCCACCCAGGCACTCCCATATTTTGGTAGTTTAAAATTTCTGGTCAGAAGTATTTGCATGCTGTATACTATTTGCTATATCGCTGAATAGAAACTGGATGCTAATTCCTGATCTCAAAGAAGCATGTACTTGAATAAGATCATAGGCATTGATTCTGCAGAAACTATTAAACTATTATTTGCAAATATCTAAACTTGTTTAAAAGGAAGAAGAGGAGTCAGCCGTATTTTGAAGAATCCCTGGTAATGGATATTACTGTTTGAATATTTTCTTATTTGGAAGAAAAAAAAGAAGACTTGCAGAATATGCTGCTATTGCTACCCAGCCACGCACCTGTTCATGATCAAAGATGTATCAGGGGCGCCTGGGTGGCCCAGTCAGTTAAGTGTCTGCCTTCGCCTCAGGTCCTGATCCCAGGGTCCTGGGATGGAGCCCCGCATCAGGTTCCCAGCTCAGTGGGGGATCCTGCTTCTCCCTCTCCCTCTGCCCCCCCATGCTTTTTTTTTTAAATCTCTCTCTCTAGTGTTCTCTCTCTCAAACAAATAAATAAAATCTTAAAAAAGAAAAGACAAGGATGTATCAGAAAAATATTTTGGTCTGATCAGCGTTTTCTGCCTAGGTAAATATTTTGATTTCTAATAGAATGAAATGGTTTCTTTTCTTTTTTTTTTATTTTTAAAAGATTTTATTTATTTATTTGACAGAGAGAGATCACAAGTAGGTAGAGAGGCAGGCGGAGAGAGAGAGAGAGAGGGAAGCAGGCTCCCTGCTGAGCAGAGAGCCCGATGCGGGACTCGATCCCAGGACCCTGAGATCATGACCTGAGCCGAAGGCAGTGGCTTAACCCACTGAGCCACCCAGGCGCCCTCTTTTCTTTTTTTGAAAGATAGGTATTTGTTCAAATAATGCATGAACATTTATGGACATCCCATATCCAGCCACAGTTTTAGCATTTTACTTTCATAAGAAGATATTAAATATTATTGAAAGATAATTTGCAAATGTAAAATAATGACTTATATAAATATAAAATGAATATATGTCAAAGACATTATTTAACACAATAATTAATGACTAAACCAGTAAGATGTTACAATTGTTTCAAACCACCACACATACATGAGTCTATCAAGAATGACTAAATTAATTTACAAATAGAGGCAAAACTGGCTTTTTCTTTCTTTTTTTTTTAAACATGCTGTTTTCTTTTTTTAAGATTTTTTATTTTTTTATTTTTTATTTTTTATTTAACAGACAGAGATCACAAGCAGGCAGAGAGGCAGGCAGAGAGAGGAAGGGCCCTGCTGAGCAGAGAGCCCGATGTGGGGCTTGATCCCAGGACCCTGGGATCATGACCTGAGCCGAATGCAGAGGCTTTAACCCACAGAGCCACCCAGGTGCCCCAAAACTGGCTTTTTCCATAAGGGATGGAGAAAAATCAATTGCTTTCCACTGAACAGAATTATTTTCATGTCTGTAGACAAGAATCTTTTTATATTTCTATGAGTTATTTGCAACTCACAGGATTATAAATTCGCTCAAAGAAAATGGTATAAATGCTTTAAAACAGATAAACCAAAAGGATGTTCACAGGTATCCATTGAAGACCTCCAATAATTTTTTGGTCTATTTCAAAGTCTTTTATATTTTTTTTCTGGTAATATTTTTACTAAATTTATATTGAGTAATTTATCCAGAGGGGAAGGCAGAAAAGCATAATTTACTTCATCTTAAAGTTTACCCTAAAAGTCAAACTTAGAAATCCCACTAGTATCGACACTCTAAGTTATAGTTCTGGTTCTAAACTCCTTCAGAGTTCAGAGTCACTACCAGTACTGTGGAATATTTTTGTCCATGTACCTCTTCAGCTCAGACAATCCAGAGCCAGTCACCATTTACTATTTTTAACCTTCTTGTGACTTCTGTTTTTCTGCGAACAGCCATACTTTGTCCAGGTCACATCCTTTGCCATCATGAACATTTTTTTCCTAAAGGATAAAATTTTTCTTTTAAAATACACGTTCCTCTTTATGAGATGAAAAAAAAAAAAAAAAAAACCACCAGATGTGGGGATGTGTCCTGACCCAGAAACAAGGAATTAAATTCCTGCAATCCACATCTTATTGGTTTCAATAGTGTTTTGAGAACCAGCTGAAACCATATCATTTCCCTTCATAGAGGCAAGCAAAGCTATAAAAATGGGGGCTTGGCTGCTAAATCTTGGCCCAGAAAGATAACCACCTGCTGACAGCCTCATTCATCCCAGACCTCAAGGCTCTTCTCCCTTGGGACCCCAAAAAGGATGATTGGGGCCACTTCCACTTTTGCCTTATTTCCACCACATCTAATAAATGGATTGTGGTACTCTCCTAAGTGTATACACACACACACACACACACACACACACACACACACACACACATATAGTAAAATGTACTGACTCCTGGCTCTGGCATGTGGGGAGGGAGAGACCAGAGAGGAGCAGGGGGGCAGAGAAGAGAGGGGACCAAGGCACAGACCTGTGAGTGAAGAGGTCACTTTGAAGTTGGTTTCTCCAGCCCCTCCTGTCCTAGCAAGTCCCACTTGGATGAGAGGTAAAGCACCCCAGCCCTTCTCAATTCCTGACTCTTACAATTTTAAGAAAAATAAAGCCAGTACTTTTTAGGGTAGCTTGTCATGTGGCAGTAGATAAGCAAACCAGTGAGGGGCTTGTTATTATCACTTCAGCAACCAAGAAGCTGAGGCTAGCCATTGAAGTAATTTTCCTAGGATGGGGGCACAGATTTTTACCCAGGCAGATTAATTCCAGGGGTTTCCCCCAAACCTAGACTAGGGGTTCTGAGCTGGGGGTGACTCTGCCCTCCCCAAGGGACACTGGGCAATGTCTTCAGACATTTACGATTGCCACATGCGGGGGGGATTTCCTGGCATCAGGCGCGTGGGGGCCAGGGATACCTCTCGACCTCTCGCAGTGGCCGAGGGGCCCTACCACGGAGAAAGATCCAGCTCTGAATGTCAGTAGTGCTGAGTTTGGGAAACCCAGCTGCAGACCTCAGCATCTGGCGATTCTGTATCCCGTGGGTTTGGAGTAGAGATCCCTTTCTGAAGTGTAGTATCCAGCTCCAGGAGAGCTGTCCTGGTCAGCTTGAGCTGCTATAATAAAAATACCCCAGGGGCGCCTGGGTGGCTCAGTGGGTTAAAGCCTCTGCCTTCAGCTCAGGTCACCGAGCACCGCATGGGTCTCTCTGCTCAGCAGGGAGCCTGCTTCCCCCCCCACCGCCCTGCCCCATCTCTCTGCCTACAAATGATCTCTGTCAAATAAATAAATAAATAAATAAATATCTTAAAAAAAAAAAAAATACCCCAGACTAGGGGGTGTAGAAATCTTTAAAAAAAAAAAAAAAAACAGACTAGGGGGCGTAGACAATAGACATTTATTTTCTTAGCAGTTTTGCAAGCTGGAAAGTTCAAGATCAAGGTGTCCGCAGGGCTGGTTTCTGGCGAGGGCTCCCTCCCTCCTGGCTGGCAGCTAGCCCGCTGCTTGCTGTGTCCTCACAGGGTGGAGAGAAAGAGAGAGACCAAGCTCTGTGGTGTTTTTCTTATCAGGGCACCAATCCCGTCAAGAGGGCTCCACACCCATAACTTCATCTAAACCAATCTCTTCCCAAAGGAAAACACTGTTTATGTTACTCAGCTAAAATAAAGCTATTTCTCTACGTATGCCCACTAGAGGAGGACTCTTTCCTTCTCCCCTGCCCCCACTCCAGCTTCCTTTGAAACATAATTGACATGCAGCACGGAGCAGGTTTCTGGGGCACAACATAATGATGTGACAGACGTATATACTGTGAAATGATCACCACAATAAGGGTAGTTAACACCCATCACCTCACATTACAGAATGTTACAATAAGGTTTTTTTCCCCTGTGATGAGAATTTTTAAGATTTACTCTCAGCAACTTTGACATATACAAAGCAGTATTGTTAGTTATAGTCTCCAGGTTGTATGTTACATCCCCAGAACATTTTTATTGCCGGAGGTTTGTCCCTTTTAACCACCTTCACCCAATTCCCCTTCCTCCACCCCCCTCTTTCCTTCTATTCTACTCATAGGACACTTTCAACATCACACGCGTGGGTTTTGCCCCCACGCTGACCATTTCTCAGACCTGTGTCCTGCAATTCAACTCCAACACCATCTGTCTGCAGTGAGTGTGAGATCCCCCAGGGTCAGGGCTCACTCCCACAAGACTGCCCCCGACCTCAGATGCCCATCGAGTCTGGGCTGGAAGTGGAGGGTTCCCACGAGACTCCTCCTTGGGTTGATAATTGGCTCACAAAATCTCACAGAACTCAGAGAAACAGTCTACTAACTAGATCACCCGTTTATTATAAGAGGATACGACTCTGGAACAGCCAGAAGGAAGAGCCGCAGGGGGGCACAGTTGTGGAGGGGCTCGGGGTTTCT
The DNA here is from genome assembly GCF_002288905.1 of Enhydra lutris kenyoni. NCBI lineage: Eukaryota > Metazoa > Chordata > Mammalia > Carnivora > Mustelidae > Enhydra > Enhydra lutris. The sequence continues at coordinate 1,735,986 of NW_019154170.1, read as the reverse complement.
GGTCTTGTCCAGGTGTCACATCTTCCCAGCACGGCGATGTGCTCCACAGCGGAAGCTCTCTGAACCCCTTGGCTCCGAGCCTCTTTTGCAGGCTTTGTTAGGTAGGCGTGATTGATGGAATCGATGGCCAGTAGTGACCAGGTCAAGTCAAGTCCCTCCTGCCTACAAAGCTTACCGGGGAGCCTCACTGAAAGTGCGAACCCAACCTTAGGAGCTTTCCAGAAGTCGCCTCACAACACACATCAGGTGTGGTTGAGTTTCAAAAGGAGCTTATTACAAATAATGACAGAAAATGACAGGATTGGGGCACCTGGGTGGCTCAGTGGGTTAAGCCACTGCCTTCGGCTCAGGTCATGGTCCCAGGATCCTGGGTTGAGCCCCGCATCGGGCTCTCTGCTCAGCAGGGAGCCTGCTTCCTCCTCTCTCTCTGCCTGCCTCTCTGCCTGCTTGTGATCTCTCTCTGTAAAAAAAAAAAAAAAAAAAAAAAAAAAAAAAAAAAAAAAAGAAAATGACAGGATTTTAGGAGCTCTGTGTCAGGGATTGGGGACAAGATCAAATATATATATACACACACATATACATGTATATATTTATATATATATCACATATATATATAAATATATATATAAATATATATATAAATATATGAATTTAATGTATAAATACATATATTACATATATATAAATACATTTTACACACACTATCAACCTCCCAAAAGTCCCATCTTCAACCACTGTCACATCGGGGTATAAGTCTTCAACTTGCAAAATTTGGGGGACACATTCCATCTAGAACCTGTTTTTTCTAACCCTCCCCAACCCCAGCCAGTGCTCCGGCTGAGTTCTTACCAGGCTGTTTTTCCTGGTCTACAACCCCTCCTGCTTATGTTTCTGGTGTTGATTGCTCCCTTCTCAGTGAACTCCCCATTTTGCTTCTCGCGCAGGAGCCTAGTCTGGGAACCAGTTCATCAGAAGGAGAAGGTTTTAAGGGCGCGCAGTTTTAGAAAACTGGTGAATGCCCGTAATAAGTCATGTTAATTATGAAACCCAAATCACAGGGTGTTTAAAGTGGAGATAGGGTTTATGTAATGACAAGTACAGTACTGCAATGACACTGAGCAAAGGTCATACCTGGGGAACCCACATGCCTTTCAAGATTTAGAGCTTCTCTTCCATCACTCCAGACCTGTCCTAGGCATCCTTGCCAGAACAACATTGTTCTGCTGCCCCATTACAGTTCATAAACATTGCCTGTTCTGGAACTTCGGAGTTATGGAAGTATATAGAATGTATCCTTTGGCGTCTTCTTTCGCTCGAAAGAATGTTTCTGAAGTGCCGCCTCAGCCTTCATTTCTTCTTCAGTGTTGAGTAACACCTCACTTTACAAATAGTGTAAGCGGAGTTTGCTTATCCTTTTGCAAAAGGGACAATGACCCTGAAGGGGGTCTTTTGCTCCCAGGACAGCAGACCAAGACACAATTGCAGCCTCAACCTCCCAGAAATGTAACCTTCGAACCGCCAACCCGAAATGTCCTGACCAGCACTGATGGGGTCTTGCGGTGAATGAGGACCCCTGTGATTTCCTCTCTCTCCTCCCCAGAACGTACAAGACAGCCTGGAACTATCTTCTCTCTTGTTTAGCTAATAACTTCTCCGCCCCGCTGTCCTCTCAGAAATATTTTCCGTTTCATACTGTTTCACAGAATTCTGCTTTATGGGAAGTGATGCTGCCCAGCTGATGAATGATTAAATTTTCTCAGTACATTGAATTTTCTTTCTTTAAAGATCGATTTCCCGGTTGTTGGACATTTGGGTTGTTTCCAGGTTTTGCTTATTATGAATAATCTTGCTACAAACAGCATTGCCCCCCGTCTCTATACATACGTTCACTATTCTGAGGGAAATACCTGGAAGTGAAATGACCAGTTATAGGGTTGCCATGAATTTAGTTTTACAAGGCCCGTGCCATAATTTCATTTTAAAATAGCAATTTAAAAATCAAATAGAAACAGAAACTTGAAAGCACTTAAATACGTTGCCACGTCAGTTAAAACATGGGGTCCCCATATGTTACCGTTTTTACTCAACCTGATGATAATTCAATACATCTCATTAAAAAAATGTTTCCTTACCAGGTGGTGGTCTTGGGGAGGGCACGGATTGCATGGAGCACTGGGTGTGGTGCAAAAACAATGAATACTGTTACGCTGAAAAGAAATAAAAAAAAAGTTTCCTTTATTCTGGTAAAATATAACTAAGATTTTCAATCTTAATCATTTTAAAGTGTCCAGTTCAAAGGCATTAGGTACTTTCATATTCTTGTTCACCCATTCCCCTTTCTCCTCCTCCAGGCTGTTTCCATTCTGCCCCCTTTTGCATTTATATTTCTTCTCCCCTCCACCCCTGTAGCTCGAATTTTCTGGGAATGACCTAGAGACTGTGAAAACCTAAAACTGGTTTTGAACTGCTGCTCTTTTTGAAAAATTTCCTTTTGAATACATCTTTTTAAGTCTCTCTCTCTCTCTCTCAATGTATACAGTCCATGTGTTGCTTTTTCTCTTTTACCTGTCTCATCCTATGATTCAGCTTCTGGAGAAAATTGAACATGTGTTATAGCTATTTCAGGCTTATGAGACACGCCTGGTAGGGAGCTGCCTATTGGAACCATCTGGAAAGCTTTAAATAACACCGAGCCTTGGGACCATGGGAGATCTACTGCATTGGAATTTCTAGGTGTGAGGTCCAGGAATATGTATTTTTTAAATCTCTTTTTAAAAAAGATTTCATGTATTTATTTGTCAGAGAGAGAGAGAGAGAGCGCACAAGCAAAGGGAGAAGCAGGTTCCCTGCTGACGAAGGAATCCGATGTGGGACTTGATCCCAGGACCCTGGGATCATGACCCGAGCTGAAGGCAGATGCTTAAGTGACTGAGCCACCCAGGCGTTCCAGGAATATGTATTTTAACAACTTGCTGGATGTACTAGGCAAAAGTGAAGGCCAATCCCAGTGATTCCACCCCTTATAGAATTCCCTTCCCTGTGAAAATGATAGTATATCACTCCCGTGATTATGTTACATGGCAAAAGGGATTTTGCAGGTTTAGTTTAGTTGACTCTGAGTTAATCAAAAGAGGTAATTCAGGTGGGCCTGAGTTAATTACACAAGCTCTTTAAGTGTGGATCACAAGTCAGAGATGGAGAAAGTCAGAGGCCAGAGAGATTCACAACTTGAGAAGAGTCAGCCTGTCCTCGCTGGCTTTGAAGATGGAGGGAATCCTATGGCAAGAACCCAATCACATCTTCAAGCTGAGAGCGACCACTGGCCAACAAGGAGCAAGAAACTGGAGACCTCAGTTCTACAACTGCAAGGAACTAAATTGTGCCAACAACGTGAATGAACTTGGACATGATTCTTCTCCAGTCCAGCCTCCAGATGAGAACGCAGCTTGGTTAACACCTCAGTTACAAAACTCTGAGCAAGGAATCCTGCTGAGCCTTGTCTGGACTCCTGATCTGTGGACACTATGAGATAATAAATGAGTGTTGCTTTAAACCACGAAGTTTGTGGTGATTCATTACACCCCACAAGCTGACCCCTAGGTATTTCTATGTGGCCAACTTGCTAATTGGGGTCACTTGTCCTGTGTGCAAAGATACTCCAGAACCACGGACAATGGAGTGTGTATCAGGGAAGAGCAAACTGGCTGATTAATCACCTTCCAACGTGGTGCAACTCTATTGGGTAGTCTTGGACTTGAGTTTTGATTATTGGTCTAATTAGTTCTTTTTTAAAAAATTTTTAAAAGATTTTATTTATTGGGGCACCTGGGTGGCTCGTGGGTTAAAGCCTCTGCCTTCGGCTCAGGTCATGATCTCAGGGTCCTGGGATTGAGCCCCACATTGGGCTCTCTGCTCAGCAGGGAGCCTGCTTCCTCCCTCTCTCTCTGCCTGGCTTTCTGTCTGCTTGTGCTCTCTGTCAAATAAATGAATAAAATCTTTTTAAAAATATTTTATTCATTTATTTGACAGAGAGAGACAGTGAGAGAGAGCATGAGAGGTGAGAAGGTCAGAGGGAGAAGCAGACTCCCTGTGGAGATGGGAGCCCCATGTGGGACTGGATCCTGGGACTCTGGGATCATGACCTGAACTGAAGGCAGTTGCTTAACCAACTGAGCCATCCAGGTCTAATTAGTTCTTGTTAGGGCCTATAGACTTGACTTATCTTTGCCAGACATAAAGATGTGTTGTGGGGGTCCTATAAGGTCTTGAGTGAACTAGTCTTTGCCTACTTCTTCGGAAGGATCTTGTGCCCTCCTCTTCCTCAAGGACATCAACCTCCTTTTGGCTTCTTCCTGCTTCCCAGCTATTGGCCACTGATGGTCCTACAGTTAGGAATTCTTTTCCTTGTTCCTCTCCAACTGCCCCCTCCTCCCCCCAGCCAGCTCCAACTCAGTCATTCTTGGTGTTTCCTTGAAGGTCACTCCTTTGGGAGTCACTTCCTTAACCCCTGTCCCCAAAGGAAGCAAGATCTTCCTGATATATAATAACTTACAGCTCCCTGAACTGATGCTTTTCAAATCTTATTACAACTGTGTTTTAAAACATCTTTTTTTTGTAATAATTTGTTTGCTGCCCACCCCCCTGCCGAGACTGGCTAGCCATTCCCCAAAACTGTCCCCTTTTCTTCTTGGGCTCACATAGCTCTTAGACTGTGTGTCCCAGCCTCCTTGGCTGTAGGTTGGCCAAGTTCAAGTCAGTGGACTCTGAGGTGAAGCTGTGTGCTCAGCTTCCATGTCTGGCCCATCGAAAACCTTCCACAAATGATCCTTCATCATCTTTCCTCTTTTGCAGATGAGCACATCTGTGGATGGTAGAACCACAGCATGGGAGAAGACTGGATCCCTGAATCACTGCTTGGAGGAGAGCTTCCCAATAAAATGGAAATGCCTGTTTTAGACTTTGTATGAACAAGAAGTAAACTTCTGTTGTGCTAAGTCACTGGGGCTTTCGGTTTTATCTGTTACAACAGCTAGAGTTATCTTAATACACTCTAACTCTTAGGCGGGTATTTTGGCTCCTTCTGTGTCCATATATTTTCTGTTTGTCTCTTCAGATGCACTGTCCGTGCTTCTTTACCTCCTGGAAGGAAGACCTCTAAGTACCCCCGTTCCCTCACAACCATCATTCCTGTTGGGTTTAGCTGGTAGGAGGTGTTGGAAGGGAAGGAAGGATAGGAGGTCATTGACAACTGGGTACTTATCCCCCTTAGCTCCCTCTCTGCTGGGTCCCCTTATATTAAGAAAAGAAAAAATATCTAAAACTTGAAAGAAAAAAAAAAACCCGAACAAACAGGTAGATGGCCACATTTCTTTTCACTGCTTAATGTCTGTCAGTTAGGGTCTCCAGGAAACAGATGCTGACACTGAGTCAGAAATGTAAGAGAATTACCAAAAGGGAATGATTCACAATTTAAATGGAAGGAAGCAAGATGGGGGAGAAGGAACCACAGACTGTATCCACATTGACCAAGTTCAGTCAAGCCAGTGTAGACATAGAGAGTGAAAATAAAAATTTAAAAAAATCCCATTCTCTTCAGCTGCAAACTCCCCATTCCCTCTCCCACACCCTAGCCCTCAGTAGTCACTAATATAATTTCTGTTCCTATGGATGTGCCTATTCTGAATATTTCATGTGAGTGGGATCGCGCACTGTATGAGCTGCTGTCATGTCTGGCTTCTTTCACTTAGCATAATGTCTTCAAGTTTCATCCACACTGTAACATGTGTCACTACTTTCTTCCTCTGTATGCCTGAATAATATTACATTGTGGGGACATAGCACATTTTGTCTCTCCATTCATCAATTAATGGACATTCATTTTTCCACTTTTTGGTTATTACAAATAATGCTGTGACAGGCATTTCTGTAAAAGCATTCATCAGTCTTGTTTGTATCAGCAAATTCATTCTGGGTGTTCTTTGACTTTTGTACGTTATGTTTCCTGAATTCGAAATCTGCCCTACCATCTTCATTAATGAATAAGCTGAATAAAATCTTTAACACATTTATTTTATATTAGTATGACCATGAAAGCTTTCATTTTTTGAACTTCACTGAAGGACAGAGATCTTCTCCTGTAGGCTTTTGCAACAGTTAGGGCTATGCTCTTTGGGTTCTCGTAATTGCTTCCTCCTCTGGCCCCTGTGGGCTGTGGCTAGCCTGGGGACCCACATCACTCCTGGTGAGGTTCCACCAACCCTGTCCATGCTGTTGAAAACTGTCCCTTTACCAAGCACAGTGCATGTGCCATTTGTTTCCAGGCTGGATCAGACTGATACTGTAGAGTCAGGGAACATTATGGGATGTAGTTCACTCTGCCCAGCACATACATAGTGCATTGAAGGTCCTCATTAGACCTTTGCAGAACGAATAACTCAAAGGGCACGTGCAGGTACCCAATTTGCAGGCTCTTAAAGGCTTCTTATGTATCTGCTGTTATGAATTGACAATGTTGATTGACTGAAGGTTAAGAAATCCCTTTATGGGGATTAACTGTATGCTTATCTTGATGAGCACTGAGTAATGTATAGAAATGTTGAATCACTAAATTGTACACCTGAAACTAATTTAACACTCTATGTTAACTATACTGCGATTAAAAATTTTAAAATGGCAAAAAAAAAAAAAAAGAAAAAAGAAAAAAGAAATCCCTTTACGGTCAGTGTTTCTGAAAATGGCTTACTGCAAGGAACCAACCTTCACCATATGACATCGATAAGACCCACATATGTCTCCCCTTGTTTATCTGTAGTAAGGCCAGACACGGACCCTCCAAACCCTCATTCTTAGCCTCAGAAGTGATCAGCCCAACTGCTCGTCCCCACTGACCCATCAGAACTCGGTGCTTGCTCACCAGACTTTGATTAAACTCCTGTCCTGCCCACAGGCCCTGGACTTTGGCCCTTCCTCACCTGAGCCAGCAGCCTCTCTGAGAACAGGCTAGCTTCAGAATAAAACTTTCTCTGACCCAATATTCCATCTCATGGTCCTTTTATCCCCTTCCCCAGTGCCAGAAAGCTCAATTCTTTCTAGCATGGTTTATTCCTTTCTAGAAAAGAAAAACTTGGCCTGACTCTTGAGATACTTGAAGACGTAATGCTCAGAGTTCTCCTATCCCAATACTCCCCCTGTCCCATTTCAATATCTTCTCCTGGCCCCTTGTAAGAACTCTTGAATAAAGTCTCTCCTTACTAAGTCTGTTGTTGTTGTTGTTGTTTTTAATCAGACAGAGTGATGGTCTGTGTGCCCACCCAGACATACATGGTTCAGGGGAGGGGAATCTTCTCTTCCATGTTTGGGGAATTCTTTCTAGTATTTTGAATTATGTACATTAGTTGGAATTCTTATCTCTTAGAAATCTTAATTTCTAGTGAAAACTAAAAAGCAGGCAATTATGAACTGTTACATACCAACATTCTGTAGATTGGCAAATTATGAATATACTCTTTCATTACTTCTAGAAGCATATAATTTTCCACAATTTTCAATGTGGCACATTTTTTACTAATTGACCCCCCAAATTCTTTCATTCGAATAGGAAGCCAAAGGCAGGTAAACTAAGAGTTATGTTTGGCAATGAATATTTCATTATATTTTCTTATTTGGAAATAATCTAGATACTCAATGAATATCTGTCATTCAACTTTTAACTTAGTAGAACTTTAAGATTTCAAGGTACCAAAATATTTTGGAAACTATTTTAAAGTAGACATACTTTATAAAACATAATCATTGTTGGGGCGCCTGGGTGGCTCAGGGGTTGAGCCTCTGCCTTCGACTTGGGTCATGATCTTGGGGTCCTGGGATCGAGCCCCACATCTGGCTCTCTGCTCAGTGGGGAGCCTGCCTCTCCCTCTCCCTCTGCCTGCTGCTCCCCTTGCTTCTGTTCTCTCTCTCTCTCAGTGTCAAATAAATAAATAAATAAAATATTTAGAAAAATAATCATTGTTAAAACGTTCATTTATAAATTTTCAGCTCATGTTTATTTCACTCACTTGTTCTTAACAGTTATGTTTAAATTACTTACTGGGATGGCTGGTTCAGCTGGTTCAGCATATGACTCTGCACCTCAGGGAGCCCCATGCTGGGTGTAGAGATGACTTCAATAAATAAAAACTTAAACATTAAGCAAAGCTAACCATCGTCTTCAGTCATTTTTCTCAGTGACAAATTTCATTATATACCTATGGTAGGCAAGTACCCAACATTCTAGGGCTCTTGTGTAAGTGTTTTCGGTTTGTATTTGAGCCTGGGAGTTCAGATGCAGCTCAAGCTAAACAAAGTCCAGGCATGTCTGGGCTTGTCTCCTGAGCGTTGGGGCACCAATCTATCTGGGCCTATTTGCATAACGATAATGAAGAGTCCCCACAGTACAGAGTTAATTCTAAGGGAGGAAAGAACCACACAAGCGTAGTGTGATCTTGCTGTAGGGGAAAGAGGAGAAGAGTCTGCCCCAGATCTGCCAGCACAGATTTTTTAACATTCTCTGGGTCTTCTGTGATCCCAGTGGAGAACAGATAGAATGTGAGGAAAAAAAATCAGTGGATCGGTTTTCACTAATGCTGAAGGATTCTGCCACCTTCTCCTAGAACCCATGCTGGGGGAGGTCTCACTGTCTGATGGCTTTAAGTCTCACACACTTTAAATCCTCAAGGGCTGTGCCCTTGGACGATGATACCCTCGCCGAGGAACTGATAATACCACAGGTATGTCTCTGCCCATGTACTCATTCCAACCACCAAGGGGTAAAGAAATACAGAATGTGGGGACACTGGTGTCTTGCATCATACTGAAGGGTGCGGTTGCCCCAACTGGGGAAATCTGAGCTATCTTTATTCAAATAGTTTCACTTAGGTCCTAGAGGTGGTGAGGTCCAGGATGGGGAGAAGGGGAATTTAGATTAGATAACGTCTGAGCATGGTCTTTGAGTCAGTATCTGGAGAAATTGAAAAAGACACATTTTTTTCTTTCTCAGCTTTCTTTCTCTGATTTTTACTATCGTCCATCAAAAAGAGGTACGCCGAGAATGTTAAAATAAGGGGCTCCTGGCTGGCTGGGTTGGTGGAACGTGTGACTCTCGATCTTGGGGTTATAAGTTTGAGTCCCACATTTGATGTAGAGATGACTTAGAAATAAAATCTTAAAAATGACAACAACATTCCTAATGAAGGCGGGCCTCATCTAATCAGCTGAAACCTGAGTAGAACAAAAAGGTGGTGTATGAGGGAGCTCTTGTCTGCCTTTGAACTTGGATTTTATTTCATGCCTTCATCCTCAGACTGGAACACTGGCTCTTTCAGTCAGTCATGAGACTGTGGGCCCCTGGACTGCACCATACCACTGCTTCTCTGTGGTCTCCACCTCACCAACTACAGCTCTTGACTCATCTGGTTCCACAATTGCATAAGCTAATTCCTTATAGTAAATCTCCTATATTTTTGTGCCTTTTGTTGATTCTGTTTCTCTGAAGAATGCTTACTAATCTACTTTCTGTCTTTATAGGTTTTTCTGTTATGGTCATTCCATATAAATGGAATCATATAATATGTAGCCTTTGGTATCTGACTTCTTTTGCTTTGCATCCTCTTTTCAAGGTTCGTTCATGTTGTAATATGTTTCTGTACTTCATTCTTCAGCTGCCAATCAGTGCCTATCAGACCATATTTTGTGTATTTATTCATTCGTTGAAGGACATTTGGGTTGTTTCAATTCTGAGGCTATTATGAATAACGGTATAGTGAAATTACTGTACAAGTTTTTGTGTGGGCTGTGTGTTTTTATTTCTCTTGGGTACATACCTAAGAGTGAAATTCTTCATCATGCGGTGGTTCTGTGTTTAATTTTGGAGGAACAGCTGGGCTGTTTTCTACAGAGATTGAACCATTTTAGAATCCCACCAGTACTTGTATGAAAGTTCCTGCTTCAGAGTTCACTGGAGAAACAGAGCCTACAGGAAATATGCATCTGTAAAGAGATTTAATATGACAAATTGGCTCATGAGAGTATGCCCCATGGTCTGTCATTTTCATGCCTGAGACTGAAGAGAGCTCTTGATGTAATTTGAGTCCAAGTCAAAGGCCTGAGAACCAGAAGAGTTGGTGGACATCACAGTTCAAGGGCAGGAAAAGACCAGTGTCCCAGCTCAGTGAGGCAGTCAGGAAGGACATAGATCCTTCCTTCCTCTGCTTCTGGTCTATTTAGGTCCTCCACAGGTTAGATGAGGCCCACCCTCATCAGGGAGGGCAGTGCTCCCTTCGCAGTCTACAGATTCAGATGCTAAGCTCTTCCAGAAACACCCTCACAGACACATCCAGACATCATGCCTAACCAGGTGTGTGGCCATCCCACAATCTGGTCAAGTGGACAGCTTAAGTTGACCATCCCAGTTCTAATTTCTGTCCATCTTTGCCAGCATTTTCTATTGCCTGTCTTTTTTATTGTAACAACCCCAGGGTGTGTGCGGTGGTATCCCACAGTGGTCTCAATTCACATTTCCCTCATAACTAATAATGCAGAGTTTTTCTTTTTTTCTTTAACCAATATTTACCCTTTCTCCCCTATCATTATTATGCTCATTCTCTTGTCAAACCACAGATACTCTAACGTCTAAAGTAAACAAGGCTGCCCCGGTCCTAATGGAGAGTCAGCAAACACTCCCATGTAGAGCTGTTATTTGTAGACAGCATGGTGAAGGAGAGTACCAGGGGTGCAGAAGGAGAGAATGTGATCTAGTCCTGCAGTGGGGAGGATTGTGTTGAAGGCTCCTGGAATGACCTTTTTTTTTTTTTTTTTAAAGATTTTATTTATTTATTTGACAGAGAGAGATCACAAGTAGATGGAGAGGCAGGCAGAGAGAGAGAGAGAGGTAAGCAGGCACCCTGCTGAGCAGAGAGCCCGATGTGGGACTCGATCCCAGGACCCTGAGATCATGACCTGAGCTGAAGGCAGCGGCTTAATCCACTGAGCCACCCAGGTGCCCCTGGAATGACCTTTTAAAACTACAAATTCAATCACATTCCTCCTCACTCTGACAACTTCAATGGCTCCCTCTTTTCTGGGCAATAAATCCTCAGTCCTTAGTCTGGCATTCAAAGTTCTGCCTAACCTGGCTCTAGACTCATTTTCTACTTCACAATATACCCCAGAACCCTCTCCATTTCTGCCATTGTGAAGCTCATGATCCTGACAATGGCCCCTTGATTTCAAGTGGAGTGATCCAATTCATTTCTGAAAGTGGATGATGATCCTTTTGTTTATGAAAACCTCTAGATATATAATCTTTGGTGATTGTGGAGCACTATAACCCTGGATATCAATGACGGTAGAACTCAGGTACTCTGCATGATAATGTCAGCAGAATTTTGAGACAAGGGAGTGAGATCTATGAAGAGAGAGACAAGGGCGGTGGGAGGCGAGGAGAGAAGCAGGAGCTAATGAGAGAATGGAACCCCAACCACTATGGCAAATGGGAGGGTATGTGTTGTTTTCCCATGGCTGCCTATAATGAATGATCACCAACCTTGTGGCTTAAAACAACACAAGTTTACATTCTTATGGTTCTGAAGGTCAGAATGTGAAATAGTTCTCACTGGGTTAAAAGAATGAAACTGGACCTCTATCTTACAACCGTCTGTAAAAATCAACTCAAATGTTTAAAGTCTTGAACATTTAACATCAGAGGCAAAGGCAACAAAAGCAAAAAGAAACAAATGGGGCGATCTCAAGGTAAAAAGCTTCACAGAAAAGGAAGCCATCAACAAAATGAAAAGGCAACCCAAGGAATGGGAGAAAATATTTGTAAACTATATATCTGAAGGGATTGGTATCCAAAATACATAAAGAACTCACAAAACACAGTAGTGAAAAAAAGAAATAATCCAATTTAAAAAAAATGAGCAGAGGACCTGACTAGACATTTTGCCAAGGCAGACATAAAAGTGGTCACTTGGTACATGAAAGATGCTCACCATCTCTCATCATGAGGGAAATGAAAATCAAAACCACATGAGATAACCCTTTACACCCATCAGAATAGCTATCCTTCCCATACTCACTTAGCCGAGCTGTCCTCTTGAAACTCAGATCTACTAGCAAGCAATCTGGAAGGATGTATTGCAAAATGGTCTGTGAGCCTTTTAAAAGGTAGATCAATGGAAGGACTATAAAAAATCTGGCTTTTTTTGTTGTTTGTTTTACTTTATATTCTTTTGGTCTGCTGGGATTTTTGCCACCAGGCATGTTTTACTTTTGGAAAATTTTTAAAAGCTGCAAATCCAAAAATCGTTGCCAAGACCAGTGTCAAGGAAATTATCCCCTACATTTTTTTTCTAGGAGCTTTATGGTTTCAGGTCTTATGTTCAAGTCTTTAATCCATTTGGAGTTGGTTTTGCATATGGTGTAAGATAGGGGTCTGGTTTCATTCTTTTGCATGTGGCTGTCCAGGTTTCTCAAAAACAACCATCATTTCTCCATTGCATATTCTTGGCTCTTTTCTCATAGATTAATTGACCACATATACATGGATTTATTTCCGGACTCTATTCTGTTCCAGACATCATGTGTTTGTTTTTATGCCAATACCATACTGTTTTGATTACTATAGCTTTGTAATATAATTTGAAATCAGTAAGTACGATGTCTGCAACGTATTTCTTTTCTTTTCTTTTCTTTTTCAGATTGCTTTGGCTATTTGGGGTCTTTTATGGTTCCATATAAATCAGAATTTTTTCCTATTTCTGTGAAAAATGCCATTGGAATTTTGATAGGGATGGCATTGAATCCATAGCTGGATTTGGGTGATATGGACATTTTAACAATATTAATTCTTCCAATCTATGAACAAACTCCAATTGTTTGAGTCCTGCCATGATTCTTTGTATTTCTGTAGAACTGGTTGTCATGTCTCCTTCTCTCACATTTCTGATTTTATTTATTTTAGTCTTCTCTTTTTTTCCCCCCGGTGAGTCTTGCTAAAGGTTTGTGTATTTTGTTTACTTTTCGAAGAGCTAGCTCTTAATTTCATTGATCTTCTCTATTGTCTTATGAATCACTGTTAACTCTTCCACCTGTGGCTACATTTAATAGTGCTGGTATCAGCAAGGGTCTACTAAATTTAGAAATTTACATCTAAATGACGTCATCTTGTATGCCCTATGGAGATCACCTTGGAAGCTAGGATTTCACAAGTCCACAGTTTAAACTTTTGAAACTCAGAATTTCTCTCTTGACTACACCACCCTCCACTGAGGCAACTTTCATTACTTTATGTTTTACTGATAAACTTTATTTTTTAGAACATAGATCTATAGGAAAGTTGAGCAGAGAGTATAGACTTCTCATATACTTCCATGCTCACAGTTTCTCTATTTTTAATACCTTACCTTGATATAGAACCTTGCTACAACTCATGGACCAATCCTGATACATCATTATTAACTAAATCACATAGTTGATTCAGATTTCCTTCACTTTCCCCCTAATATCTTTTTCTGCCCAGGATCCCATCCATGATTCCCAAGTACATTTGGTGATCACATTTCCTTAGGTTCCTCTTTGCTGTGACAGTTTCTCAGACTTTCTTTGTTTTTGGTGACTTGGAACATTCTGAAGAGAACTGGTCAGTTATTTTGTAAGATGTCTCCTTCTTGGAATTTGTCTGATTTTTTTTTTTCTCCTAGTTTGACTGGGGTGATGGATTTTGAGAGGAAGAACCCAGAGGTGAAATGTCCTTCTCATCCTCTCATATTGGAAGTGTGTGGTGTTGCAGTGTCTTATCACTGCTGATGTCGGTCTCGGTCACCTGGCTGAGGTGTGCTGGTCAGGTTTTTCCACTGTAAAATTACTCCTCATCCCTATACTCTCCATTTTGTCCTCTTTGGAAGGAAGTCACTATGTAGAGCCCACACCTACAGAGCGGGGAGGTGTCCTCTCCTCCTTTAGGATGGAGTAGCTACATTGTGAAAATTATAAAGGGAAACCTCATTAAAATGGAGTTGGGATTTGTGGCAGGGAGAGCTCTCATTTCCTAACACTCATCATTAATTGTATATCCAACAGGAGGAGCCACACCTTGCACATGGATACACTTTACTACACCAGCAGGAGGAAGGAAGTTTTCCTCCTACCTTGGCAGCAGTGAAACTGATGGGAGACTCACAGCTCACCTAACGAGAAGCCATTATACTTCAGCCTCCCAGGTTACTCCAGTGGACTCTTTGTTTATGCCAACATTCCCAATTTCCTGCTTTCCTCTATAAAGAGCAATCCTTTCCTTTGTGTGGCAGACATGCCTACAGTTTTGCAATAGCTTGCTTGTTGTGGATTGAAGTTTTCTGCTATTCCTGAATAAACCCATTTTTTGTTGGTAAAATAACTGGCAGGTTTTTTTTTTAAGATTTTGTTAATTTATTTAGAGAAAAAGAGAGAGAGTAAGAGAACAGAAGGATGAGAAGAGGGAGAGGGACAAGCAGACTCTGTGCTGAGCAAGGAGCCTGATGTGGGACTTGATCTCAAAACCCTGAGATCCGGGCACCTGGGTGACTCAGTGGGTTAAGCCTCTGCCTTCGGCTCAGGTCATGATCTCAGTGTCCTGGGATCGAGCCCCACATCCATCATCCATTGGGCTCTCTGCTCAGCGGGGAGCCTGCTTCCCCTCTCTCTCTGCCTGCCTCTCTGCCTACTTGTGGTCTCTGTCTGTCAAATAAATAAATAAAAAAAATCTTAAAAAAAAAAACCCAAAAAACAAAAACAAAAAAAACACCCCTGAGATCACGACCTGAGCTGAAACCGAGAATAGGTTGCTTAACAGACTGAGCCACTCAGGCCGCCCATAACCAGCAGTTTCACTTTTAAGGTTAACAACATAAATTTGAAATCCTGCACAAGGTTTTTGTCTCTTCTTCCCCATTTATGTATTCAATCACCTATTTATATCAATATGGACTCATGGATATTTATTTTATATTTTGAATTATAATTCAGTATAATTCTGTTTATTTTACCGCTCAAATTATTCCAATTTTAGTCATTGGAGGCTTTGTCAGTTCCCTTCTGTGTTCCTTTGACATACACAGACCAATATGACGTCCATCTTTCTTTCTTTCGCTCTCTCATTTCTTTCTTTCCCTCCCTCCCTTCCCTTCTCTCTCTTTATTTCTTTCTCCCTTTCTTTCTTTTTTTCTTCTTTTCTCTTTCTTTCTTTCCTTTCCTTTCATTCCCTTCTTTCTTTCGTGTACATCCTTATTTCTGCCACTTACACAATGCTCCATGGTTATCTTGCAAATTTTTTGGTCCCACTACTACAATCAGCCATTTCTCAAAGGAGCCCTGATTTCTTTTTAACAGAGAATGGTATTAGAAATCAAGATGCAGGGGTGCCTGGGTGTCTCAGTAAGTTAAGCATCTTCC
Source organism: Enhydra lutris kenyoni (assembly GCF_002288905.1). Taxonomy (NCBI): domain Eukaryota; kingdom Metazoa; phylum Chordata; class Mammalia; order Carnivora; family Mustelidae; genus Enhydra; species Enhydra lutris. The sequence continues at coordinate 1,720,521 of NW_019154170.1, read as the reverse complement.
TTCGGGTCAGGTCTTGATCTTGGGGTCCTGCTCAGTGGGGAGTCTGCTTTGTGCCCCCCTGTGCGCCCCCACCCCCATCTCAAATGAATAAATAAAATCTTTAAAAAAATCAAGATGCAGGTGCTAAGTGTGCACATTGCTCTGTGGAGTCATGATGGTGGTTTTCTAGCTGATAGAATTCATTCATTCACTCAAAGGTATGCGCCAAGCAATTCCCTCTACACAGCAGAGACCGCAATCCCTGGCCTCCCCAATTCTTCATTCTAGTTGGATGTAGCAGGAAGACAGACAATAAGGAAAATAAGTAAGTGGATCCCTCTAAAATGTTCAAAGGTGATAAATACTATAGAGATCTGTTAAAAGATAAACTGAGGCAAGTAAGCATTTTAAGAATTTATTTGAACAAAAACCAATTTGAGGGGCATCTGCCTCTGGCTCAGGTCACCATCCCAGGGTCTTGGGATCAAGCCCCGCATCTGGCTCCTTGCTCAGCGGGGAGCTTGCTTCTCCCTTTGCTGGCTGTTCCCCCTGCTTGTGCTTGCTCATTCTGTAGTAAATAAATAAGTAAAAAAATTCTTTTGAAAGATTTTATTTATTTAATAAATAAATTATTATAAATAATTATTATGTGTGTGAGAGACACACACACACACACACACAGAGAGAAGAAACACAAGCAGGAGGAGTGAGAGAGGGAGAAGCAGGCTTCCCGCTGAGCAGAGAGTCTGGTGCAGGGCTCGATCCCAGGACCCCAGGATCATGACCTGAGCTGAAGGCAGACGCGTAATGACTGAGCCACCCAGGCACCCAAAATTTTTTTTAAAAAGTTAAAAAATGACCAGTTTGAATCAGGCAGCGCCAAGCCACAAGTGGTTGGTGAACCTCCACCAGCCCCCTCCATGTTCTCTCCAAGCAAGCCACCCTTTAGCAGTCCTGATGCTCTCCTAACCCCATCCTCCTGCGTTTAAAAAAATTTTTTTAAATTAACATATAATGTATTATTTGCCCCGGGCGTACAGGTCTGTGAGTCATCAGTCTCACACAATTCACAGCACTCACCATAGCACATACACTCCCCAGTGTCCATCACCCAGCCACCCCATCCCTCCCACCCCCCACATCCCAGCAACCCTCAGTTTGTTTCATGAAATTAAGAGTCTCTTATGGTTTGTCTCCCTCCCGATCCCATTCTGTTTCACTTTTTCCCTCCCTACGCCCCACGACCGCCTTCTTCAGCTTTTCTTTTCTTTTTTAGAGAGTTTATTTATTTATTTGATAGAGATCACAAGCAGGCAGAGAGAGTGGAGGAAGCAGGCTCCCTGCTGAGCAGAGAGCCCGATGCGGTGCTCGATCCCAGGACCCTGCAATCATGACCTGAGCTGAAGGCAGAGGCTTTAACCCACTAAGCCACCCAGGCGTCCCTTCTCCAGTGTTTTTAAGGAGGCTTCATTACACAGGTTTCTGGTGGCGGGAACTGAAAGTTCCAACCCCCTATTCCTTGGTTGGTTCCTCTGGCAACCTGGCCCCAGACCCTAGGTGAACAGAGGGCTTTCCCAAAGTCACCTCATTAGCGTAACAAAAGACACCTTTATCATTCTCATCACTTAGGAAATTCCAAGGGTTTTCTGGCACTGGAGCTCTGTGCCAGAAATGAAGACAAAGACCCAATAGATATTTATTATAAGGTGCTATACTGCAGAGATACACAAAGAAAAAAAGAAAGCATTTTTATTAGAGTAAGGAAAAAGAAAAGAGAAAACATCCTCCCAACCGATCTGGGTCAGGAGGGGCAATAATTAGGGGTGTACCCACTGAACCCCAAAAAAGGTCTCATCAGCGTTTGGGGACGGCAGCAGGGGCAGGGTTAGGTTGGTGCAGAGCGTGTCCCCTTGGGCCAGTGGTGTCAGGCGCTGGGAGGTGACCACACAGCCTTCGTGAAAGTTGAGGCGCAGCAGGCTGATGCTGTGGGCTGCTGGCGAGCAGATGCCCACCGTCAGGGTGGCCCTGTGGTGCGTGGTGGCCCACAGGGAGGACGAACAGTTGGCCAGTGTCACTTGGATGTGCAGCCTATAGATGCCACTGCGTCGAACACGCAGCTGCCCGTTGTCCAGCTCCAGTCCGTGCAAGAAGGAGCGGCCCAGGGCCGGGTCTCCCAGCCAGCGTAACCTGCCATCTCGCCGCCGACCTAGAGGTAGAGTGTCGGGGAGGTGGGAGGTCGGAGGTTTAGGGAAGGAGCGCTACAGCCCGGATGTCCAAGATTCCTGGTTTGAGACCTAACCCCCAAGGTCATGGTATTGGGTGGGGCCTCTGGGAGGGGATGAGATCTTGAGGGTGGCGCCCTCTCTCCTGGTCGGCCATGTGAGTACACAGAGAAAAGAAGGCCACCTAGACACCAGGAAGCAGGTTCTCACCAGCCACCGAATCTGCTGATACCTTGATCCTGAACTTCCAGCTTCCAGAAACGCTGTAACAAGCTACCCCATCTACCGTATTCTGTCCCAGCAGCCAGAATGGAAAGGGCCAGAGACGAAAAAGAGGAACAGGGTTTCCTTCCATTACCAAATGCAATGAACACAGCATTCGAGCCTCTGGGGATGAGCGGGGAAAGGCCCCACCGTGGGGAGGGTTAGAGAGAGCCCAGGAGGGGAATGGCTTCCCCACGGACCACCAACTGGCGGCTCTGTCCATCACCGCCTCCACGTCTTTGATCTAAGGCCACCTTCTCAGGGACGCTGCTCCTGAGGATCTCACTGCCCATGGCAAAACGAACCCTGGCAGGCCCCAATCCTGTCCCCTGATTCATTTTTCTGTAAAACATATGAGAGGCAGGTTGTACCCTCCACGGCAGCTGCGTGATTTATGCATTCATTCATTTACTGTCTGAGCCCATGGGTGTGAGGCCAAGCACAGTCCTCTTCCCTGCTGGGGCCCGGGCTCACAGCAGCTGCTCAGTTAAGGTCTGTGGGGATGGATGAAGGAATCTGGCAACCGCCGTGACCGTGATGGGCCGTGTTTTAGTTCTCCCAAGGCAGAGGATAAAGTGCAAGGGACTGAGAAAGTAATGGAGCAGAGAGCCAGAAACACTGCCCTACTTCGCCTCTCTTTCTCTCCCTTTCTCCTGTTCTTTCTCTTTCTGTCTCTCCGTCTCAATTTCTCTTTTTTTCTCCCTCTCTTTTTCTGCCTCCCCCACATGCACCAGGGGTTACCTGTGTGGTTCAGCTGGAGCTCAGCCATGTCCCACTGGAAGGAAAGAAGAGAAAACCGGTGGGCATATCAGCATCAAGGCTTTAAGGTCCCCCCAAATGAAGACCTCTCTTCCCTCTGGTGGTCCTCCTACCCACTTCTCAACACGTTGGACTGAGTTGTGACTTTTTAAAAAAGAGCTTTTAAAGAGGAAGTAGGTTTGAACTGCCTACACCTGCTGTCTCTCCGCTGCGAAGTCCCGCCCCCCTGCGCTGCCCCTAAAGGGGGTCCCTGTAGTGGGTGTCCGGGGTTTCCAGAAAAGCGCTGTGGGTCGCTTGCCCTTGGAGGTCCCGAACCCACCCCGTCCCGGCTTTGTGAAGCCCCCAGCAGCTTCTGAGTCAGCCTGCTGGGGGAACACCAAAGACGAGTCATTTTTCCATGCCCACATCGGATGCCCCATTCTCAGCTTCAACCTCCGCACTCCGGGATCCCCACCCGGGATTTACGTCCCCGGCTCAACCGACATTCTCCACCGCCCTCCGCCCCCCAAGCCCAGACATCCAGAGAAGCCATGCCCTATCTGCCAGCTCGGTCTCTGTTCTTCCCCAACCAGAACGACTTGTCTCCATCTCATTCTGATATATATATATATATATATATCCCCCCCCCCCCACCCCAGCGTTCCGTCTCTCAGTCTGCGCCCGGCTCCTCCCGATCGCATTCTCTTCCCGGTTGTTCCCCTCCCCTCCGCGCCCCCACAAGGCCCCACACGGAGGTCCCCACGCTCCACGGAGCAGGTGGCAGGTTTGCATCTCTCCGCCTTCCTTTTCGACTCACCCCAGGTGACTCGAGCGGCCGCTGCTGCGCAGGGCGCTGGCACAAGAAGCAGTATACCACAGCGATCACGCCGGCCAGGATAAAGAGCGGCAGAGCAACCCTCTGGATGGACGCCCAGGGCAGGCGGGGCACCGGGCAGCCAGAACCCTCCTCTGCCATCGTGGTCCTCAGTCGGAGCTGCATCGGCCCTGCTTCGGCTGGCGGGCGCCGGGCGAGCCGCGGAGCGGCGGGGAGGACAGGAAGCGGCAGCCCTCCCTCAGCCCTGAGGCCCCAGCCTGCCCAAACCTGCCTGGGACCCGCCCCACCGCACTCTGGGGATGTCCGGCAAAGGGGAGGGATTTGAGCTGTTCACCGAGCAGGGAAATCCCCCCCCCCCCAGCTTCTGCCCATCCTCGGCTCCTACCGGGGTGGTGCGCCAGGGATCGAAGGGCTGCCTCGGGCCCCTCAGACTTCCTATTTGGCTCCTGACCCTTGCCTTTCTGGTATTTATTTATTCATTCATTCATTCATTCATTCACTCAACAAAACTTCACTGAGCATCCTACGGACCAGATGATGCTGAGCTGGGCTTTAGGGGTACAGCAAGCAGGCAGGGAAAGCAGGGGGATCCCCAAATATCCATGTGCTTCTCAGCTCTTCCCCAGCGCGTTGTGGGGCCACGTGACTGACCTGCCCAATAGAAGGAGAGTAAAAGCAGAGGGATGGTCGCTTGGCCCGCTTGCTCTCATAAACCTCCCACAACACCCTTCAGCTCTCTCTTCCTCTCGGGGCCCCCTGTTCCTGACGGTGGCAGTGGGTTGACAAGTGTGTCCCTCCTCCCCCCAGATCATGTCTGCCTAGAACCTCATTTGGTATGTGACCTCGCCTGGGAACCAGGTCTTCCTGGTTGTAATTAGATGAGGTCATATTGGACGACAGTGGGTCCTAGATCCAATGAATGGCATCTTGTAAGGAAAGGAGAGGGCACACAGAGACACAGAGGGGAGACGGCCATGTGCAGATGGAGGTGGACATCAGAGGGATTTATCTACAAGCCAAAGGACACCAAGGATTGCTTGGAACACCAGAAACTGGGAGGAGGCAAGGAAGGGTTCTTAAAAAAAAAAAAATTAAAACTTATTTTATGGGTGTTGGGGGGAACGCACAAACGGGGGGGGGCTGCAGAGGGAGAGGGAGAAGCAGGCTCCCCACTGAGCCCGAAGCCAGACGTGATGCAGGGCTCCATCCCAGATCTCAGGACACCGGGATCATGACCTGAGCCGAAGGAAGATGCTTAATGGACCGAGCCACCCAGATGCCTCTGGAAGGATTTTTCCCTAAAGCCTTGGGAGGGAGGGAGGCCCGGTGGATCGCTTGATTTCACACATCTGGTCTCTTGAACTGTGACAGAATAAATTTTTGTTGTTTTAAGCCTCCTTCTTTACGGTACTGTGTTGAGGTCCCCACAAGAATCCAGTACCAGAGGCATAGCTACAAGGCGTAGAGAGACCACCTGGGCTCGTGGGATTGTGCCAATCTAAGCCGGCCTGGCTGGAAAGCTGCTGTAGGGGGGTGGAGGGGGAGTCAAGCGCACGTGGCTGTGTTCCAGGGAGCTTTACCTGTAGGCATTGGAATTTGAACATTTCCTTCCAAAGTGAGGACCCACGGAGACCTGGCCTGGAGGAAGGATAGGGCAGGATAGATTTCAGAACTTGAGGCAACCATGCTGGCTGATGGAGAGGCAGAAAAGGAGGAAGGGGAAAGAAAGAAGGGAGTCAAACACGTTCAGAATCCTTGGGATGCAGATGATTGGCTATGCACCCTGGGACTACCAACTACTAAAGGAATTTCCTTCCCTAAAGCCCTAGGATTATGTCTGGGGGCTTCAGCTGGCGGCACCCCCAAAGGCTCCCCCACCTAAAGCTCTCCTGAGCGCGGTGATGGCTTGAGCCACGGAATTTTTTTTCCAACCTTCTTCCTTATTGTACTGCTCCCCCGCCGGGTTCTAAAGTCTAGCTCCAGCCACTAACCCCATCTCCAGAACCTCCAGTCCCCATTGTGTCACGTTCCCCACAACAGACTTCTTTTTTTTTTTTAAGATTTTATTTAATTATTTGACCAGAGAGTGAGAGTGAGCGAGAGAACTGAAGCAGAGGAAGCAGCAGAGGGAGAGGGAGAAGCAAACTCCCCGCTGAGCAGGGAACCGCCTCCCACTCGGAGGTCGGAGGTTGATTCCAGGACCCAGGGATCAAGACCTGAGCTGAAGGCAGGTGCCTAACCATCTGAGCCTCCCAAGTGCTGCCCCCCACCCCAACAACGGACTTTTTTTTTTTTTAAGCCCACACGGACTTTTGATGGTTTCCTGCAATCCCACCCGTGTCCCTTCCCGATCTCCATCTAGCCATGGTACGTGGCTGGTCAGGTACATGGGATCTGCAATCCCCTGACACGCCTGGATTCCAGTCTCCAGAAAGTCACCTTTTAGCGCTGAGGTTTTGGGAAACTCATGCCCTCATCAGCTTTTAAGGTCAATATTCCAATCTATAACGTGGGCTGTGATGAGGTTCAAAGGAAAGGAGCGTGTGTAAGGCCATAGCACGGTATGAGCATACAGTAAGGGCTCAATAAAGGCCCACCCTTGATTTTGTTATTTTCAGCCACAGAACACTCATTAGAAGAACGCACAAGGGCTCGAACAGACAATTCACAAAGAAAGGAATTCGAATGGCTTATAAACACAGAAAATGGGTGTCAATTTCTCTGGGCAGTCAATCAATGGTTGACAGAAAAGCCAAAGAGATGGCCAGAGCCCTAGTAAATTCCAGCGAGATCAAAGGTTTAAGTGTAAAAAGGAAAAAAAGAAACCAAGAAAACACCGAAAGTGTGGTGATTTCATAAAAATTCACCCTGGTGCGGTGAGATGTTAAGCATGTTAAAAAAAAAACAGCAACTAAGAAGACATAAATAGCATGCTCATGGTTTCACATATAAATGAGTAATCATGCCATTAAAAACAGCAACTTAAAGGTGTACCCCCTGCATACACGCAAGATAAGAAACAAGCGTGAAAAAGGAAAGGTTGATCAGACATTAATAATGACTGCCTTTAAGGCAGGAAATATAAGTGAAGTCCTTTTTTTTTTTCCCCCTAAAGATTTTACTTATTTATTTGACAGAGAGAGACACATCGAGAGAGGGAACACAAGCAGGGGGAGTGGAGAGCGGGGAGTCCGATGCGGGCCTCCATCCCAGAACCCTGGGGTCATGACTGAGTCGCCCAGGCGCCCCATAGGTGAAGTCTTTAAGAAATGACTGATACTCTCTAGAAACGCGAAACAGAAAAAGCAGTCGGCTTATAAAAAGACACGCAAGTGCCCGGGAAATAACATCGTAGGATACGCTCTCTTTTCATAATAAAAGCATTTGGAAGTTCAAAGCCCGTAGAACACACATTTTCTTTTTCCCCTATGAATTGGTAAAATATCAAAGCGCTGGGGGCCTGGCTGGGCTGCCGACCTGTGGCTGGAGAGGCGTCCTCACAGCGGGGCGATGGGATGTGAAATGGATCCCACCTTTGGCAAGGGCGGGGTCCGGCAAAATCAGCCAAGAGACCAGAAGGCGCCTTCCCTTTCTGCCCGCAGAAAGGGGCATTTTCTTACTTCAGGGCATTTTCATACTTCAGGGAATTTTCTCGGACACGCACACTGTCCCCCATCACAAACGCAGATATCCACACATCTGTTCCATGTGGTGTGATTTGTAGTAAGAAGAAGGAAAACAGAACCAACGCAAACACCCATTCGTTATTGAGGGCTTTTTTTTTTTTTTTAAGATTTTATTTATTTATTTGACAGAGATCACACGCAGGCAGAGAGGCAGGCAGAGAGAGAGAGAGAGGGGGGAAGCAGGCTCCCTGGCGAGCAGAGAGCCCGATTTGGGGCTGGATCCCAGGACCCTGAGATCATGAACTGGGCCGAAGGCAGAAGCTTTAATCCACTGAGCCACTCAGGCTCCCCCAGGGCTTATGCCTGGGCTAAGTACCGGTCATTTTTTTAAAACTTCAGGCGGCCGGGGAAAGCGTGTGGGGCTAGGACTTTCACCTCCCACAGAGGCAGGGCTGGAGCGGGTCGTGGCCAGCTGGGTCCTCTAAGCAGGAAGGGGCTGCGCCCGAGTTTGATTACACATTTGCATCACATGCCTGGTTTCTCCCCTCCTCGGTTCTGAAATTACCGGACTGGGACTTTAGGGGGGCTCCATACATCGATTGCTCCCCACTTCCACGCCCCTGGGGAGGGCAGTCTGATGCGAAGAAATAATATGACTTTCCTCCTGGGCTTCCTCTTTCCCTGAACTGCGGATAGTTGCGATCACTCCGTAGTAGACTCTACAGACCGGCTTCTTTCGCTCGGGAACACGCATGCACATTTCCTCCTCCGCGTCCTGCCAGGGTGGCGAGCGCATTTCTCCGTAGCGCTGAGTGATAAAGCTCGTTGTCTGGATGTCCATTCACCTACTGGACGCCTGCTTCCAAGTTGGGGCACTTAGGAGTAAAACTGCGTGCAGGCTTCTGTGCGCGCGGGGTGGGGGTAAGCGTTTTACCTCCTTTGGGGGAATGCCAAGGAGTGCGACTGCAGAGTCCTATGGTAAGAGTATGTTTAGCTTTGTGGGAAACTGCCAAACCGCCCTCCGAAATGATCCCAGCCTTCTTTGCATGGGGGCTGGATCTGAGAAGGCAAAACTGGGGGGGGGGGGCGGTTGTAGGACCTCAGCCTAAGCAAATCGGATGATCAACCCAGATTCAAGGAAACGGGAAGTCGACGGACTCCAGGACTTGCTGGGAGAAGGGACACGAATCTGCAGAGATGGGGGGAATGGTTGGGGAGTCATTTCTGCAGGCAGAGTCAAGCCTGAGAAACAGGAACTAATGTGGTTTTTAAACATTTCTAATTTTTTCCGCAGCTTTATTGAGGAATGATTGACAAATAAAAATCGTATGCATTTGAGGTTGATTCAAAAAAGGAAAATACGATCGTTTAGGGGCACCTGCGTGGCTCAGTCAGTTAAGTGGCTGCCTTCGGTCAGGGTCAGTCCGGGTCATGATCCAAGGGTCTTGGGATCGAGACCCACATGGGGCTCCTTGCTCAGCAGGGAGTCTGCTTCTCCCTCTGCCTCTGCCTCGCCCTGCTGGTGCTCGCCTGCACACGCTCTCTCTCTGCCAAATAAGTCAATAAAAAAATCTTTTAAAAAACACGATGATTTAATATATGTTTGCACTGTGAAATGGTCACCACCATCAAGTTAATGAACATGTCCATCACCTCACAATTCCTAACTTGTTGGTTTTTGGTGGTAAGAACACTTAAGATTATCCCCTTAGCAAAAAATTTTTAAAGATTGTTACTTATTTGAAAGAGAGAGAGCACGGAAGGAGAGCCTGACACAGGGCTCAACCCCAGGACCCTGGGTTCATGACCTGAGCTGAAGGCAGACGCTTAACCACTTAACTCCCTGAGCTACCCAGGTGTCCCTCTTAGCAAATTTTAAGTGTACAACGCAGCGCCCTCATTATTTCCATCATTCTGCACACTAGATTCCCCAGAATTATGTGGCAGTCATTGGTCCACTTTTTAGTTGTATGAGTGGGGACTTTTTTTAATTTTTAATTTTTAAAATTTCTTTTCAGTGTACCAGAATTCATTGTTTATGCACCACACCCAGTGCTCCATGCAATACGTGCCCTCCATAATACCCACCACCAAGCTCACCCAACCTCCCACCCCCCACCCCGCCCCTTCAAAACCCCCAGATTGTTTTTCAGAGTCCATAGTCCCTCATGGTTCATCTCCCCTTCCAATTTCCCTCAACTCCCTTCTTCTCGCCATCTTCCCATGTCCTCCATTTTATTCCTTATGCTCCACAAATAAGTGAAACCATATGATAATTGACTCTCTCTGCTTGACTTATTTCACCCAACATAATCTCCTCTCATCCATGTTGCTACAAAAGTTGGGGATTCATCCTTTCTGATGGAGGCATAATACTCCATAGTGTATATGGACCACATCTTCCTTATCCATTTGTCCGTTGAAGGGCGTCTTGGTTCTTTCCACAGTTTGGCGACCGTGGCCATTGCTGCTATGAACATTGGGTACAGATGGCCCTTCTTTTCACTACATCTGTATCTTTGGGGTAAATGCCCAGTAGTGCAATTGCAGGGTCATAGGG
>NW_019154170.1:1366929-1710197 GCF_002288905.1 Enhydra lutris kenyoni | reverse complement strand
TGGCGACCGTGGCCATTGCTGCTATGAACATTGGGTACAGATGGCCCTTCTTTTCACTACATCTGTATCTTTGGGGTAAATACCCAGTAGTGCAATTGCAGGGTCATAGGGAAGCTCTATTTTAATTTCCTGAGGAATCTCCACACTGTTCTCCAAAGTGGCTGCACCAACTTGCATTCCCACCAACAGTGTAAGAGGGTTCCCCTTTCTCCACATCCTCTCCAACACACGTTGTTTCCTGTCTTGTTGATTTTGGCCCTTCTAACTGGTGTAAGGTGGTATCTCAGTGTGGTTTTGATTTGAATTCCATGATGGCTAGTGATGGTGAACATTTTTTCATGTGTCTGATAGTGGGGACTTTTAAAATTCCACACATGAGCAAGACCATTCAGTGATTGTCTTTCTGCTTCTGGCTTATTTCATTCAGCATAATGTCCTTCAGGTTCACCTACCTTACCATGAGAGACGAGTGTGGTTTTTAAGTAACAATTTGATCAAGTCAAATTGTTCTGGGTCTGTGAAAAACTAGACTGCCTACCCCCAGGTTTCTTGAAAAGTCTGAACAGGTGACCATGCCTTCTGCGGCATGGCCTGTGCTGTGATATGGGAGGGTTAAAGATGGTTTTCAGTGACAAGGAAAAGGAAATCACTGACCAATAGTGATTACTCCTTTTCAGAAAAGTACTTTCCTCTGAGAATAAGATGTTTGGAAATGAACGTTCACTGGTGTGGTTTAGCTGCTCAGTGAAACCATCAGTTCCGGATCCAGGCTCTGTGTTTTCATTTTTGCCTCCATCAGTGTGAAGGTTTATTTTTAATTGAGGTATAATTTCTATCCAGTAAAACTCACCCATTTTAACTGTACAGTGTGATGTGTTTTGTCAGATACCTTAGGTCATAGAATAATACCAGAGTGGAGATCGAGAACATCTCCGTTGCCCTAGAAAGTCGCCCCGTGACCCTTCCATGGCTGCTTTTCCCAATCCATCCCTAGGCGGCCACTGACCCGCCTACTCCCTGCCACTTCTGTTTTGCTTTTTCTATAATTTCATATAAATGAGATCCTGAAGTATGCAGCCGTCCCGGGCTTGACACCCTCCTCTTAGCATAATGTTTTTGTCTCATTCATAATGTTATGTGTATCAATATTCTGTGGCCATTTGTTGCTGAGAAGCTTCCATTTATCTGTTCTTGCATTCGCTAGTGGGCGTTTGTGTTGTCTTCAGGGCGGGACAATGGTGGATAACAATGCTATGAGCACTGTGTGCGGGTAAATTCAGAGGAGTGGGACTGCAGGACAAATGCTAGGAGCAAGCTCAACTTTGTAAGGAATTGCCCACCAACTCCCCAAGTGGCCATCCCACGTCCCTTCACGACGTTTTTTTAAAAAAATTTTATTTATGGGGCACCTGGGTGGCTCAGTGGGTTAAGCCGCTGCATTCGGCTCAGGTCATGATCCCAGGTCCTGGGATCGAGCCCCACATCAGGCTCTCTGCTCAGCAGGGAGCCTGCTTCCCCCTCTTTCTCTGCCTGCCTCTCTATTTGTGATCTCTATCTGTCAAATAAATAAATAAAATCTTTAAAAAAATTTTTTAAATTTATTTTTATTTAAATTCAATTAACATATAATGTCTTATTGGTTTCAGAGGTAGAGGTCAGTGATTCATTAGTCTTACATAATACCCAGTGTTGAGCATCTTTTCAAAAGTTCATTTGCCATTTGTGTATCTTCTCTAGGACATATCTATCCAAATTTTTGACAATTTTCTTTCTCTCTTTCCCTTTTTCTTTCTTCCTTCCTTCCTTCCTCGCTCCCTCCCTCGTTCTCCCTCCCACCCTCTCCTTTTCTTTCTTTCTTTTTTTGCTGAGGTTTTGTCTTATAATTTTTGAGATGCAAGAGTTCTTGGTATATTCTGGGTACACATTTCTTTTAGATGTGTGCCGTAAGACATGTAAATATTTACTCCCATTCTGTGATTTAAAAAAATTTTTTCTGAATTGTATACTTAGAAGAGCAAATGTTTGTATTTATTTATTTATTTATTTATTTGGGATTTTATTTATTTATTTGACAGAGAGAGAGCACTTGAGCACAAACAGGGGGAGCAGGGAGGGAGAGGGAGAAGGAGGCTCTGGGCTGAGCAGAAGGACCCCGGGATCATGACCTGATCGGAAGGCGACCTGATCGGAAGGCAGACGCTTGACCGACTGAGCCACCCAGGCGTCCCAATGTTCTTAATTTTTTAGAAAGAGAGAGAACAAGCACCTGAGTGGGAGTGGGTGGAGGGGCCGAGGGAGAGGGAGAGAAAGAATCCTTCCATAGGCTCTATGCCCAGTGTGGAGCCCAACCCAGGGGTCCATCTCGGGACCCTGAAATCATGACCTGAGCCAAACATCAAGAATCGGGCACTTTGCTGACCGAGCCCAGGTGCCACTAATGTTTCTTAATTCATTAGTCTTACATAATACCCAGTTAAAATTCTTAAAAATTAAAATTCTTTAATTTTTGTATGGTCCACGGGATTCCTCTTTCATGGTTCATGATTTTAGTGTTACTAAATGTTTTCTACTTAACCCCTCATTTGTCTACCTCTTCTCAGGGCCTAGGAATAGAGAACAAGGAGTCCCTCTGGGTCAGGCCATGCCTTGTGGATCTTGTCTTAGAGAACATTCAGTCAGGAACTATTTGATAAACACTTACCCTGTGCCAGGCACTGGGGATACAATGGTAAAGAAAGTCGGGTTTCTGCTCTATGGAATTTATGCTCCAGTGGGTGATGGACAAGGAGCATCAGGTGCTCAGGGGAGCCCAACTGGCTCCTTTTTGATCCTCTTTGCTGGGCGGTGACACCAGCCTCCAGCTGCTGTGGGTGTGGGCAGCTCATGACTCATTCTAGTACTCTGCTTCTGGAACAGAGTGACCTTCTCTGACAGAGGTTACTTTGCTTGAAGAGGCTATGAAAGTTGTTATCACCCCATGCTTGGGGGTAGTCCTTGGCCAATGACTAAACAATTTAGGGATAGAACAGCCCACGCTTCTTGTGTCTCTGGGCAGGAAAGCCATTGTGATGCTTGTCATGCTCCAGATCTCCTTAGGAGATCAGGCCGGAGGCAGGTTCTCTTCCCTTGCAATCACATCGACATGAGTAGCTTCTCCTCCTGCCCTATTCTTTGTCCTTTTCCCTTCCGCAGGTTTCTTCTAAGAGACCTCCTGCAGCAAACCATAGACACAAATGGTTTTAGGAAACCCAACCTAAAACATTGGATGTCAAAAGTAGTCCTGGGAAACGACTCTGAAAGAGATTTTGGGATAAGCTACCTCACTGGTCAGATGGCAGTCAGAGCCCCAGCCTTGGTGGTACAAGGATGGCTGAGTACCCCCTCCCCAAGCCTAGGGCAGTGTGTTAATACTTTCACTAATGATGAATTGAGGTGGGATACAGGAGGAAGGAGACGCACGGTTTGTTCCATATCTCTGGTGTTTCAGAGTTAGGGGGAAATAACTAAAAAGACTGTGGAATTGGGTGGTTACTGTTGAGCAACTCTGAAATTTTGAAGAGAGAGAAGAACCAGCTCATGTATAAATAACCAATTCAGGGTGTAGTGCAAGAGTCTGGGTCCTCCCTTAGCAGCATCTGCAAAGGTCTTCACGTGCAGTAGAGGTCAGGCAGAGCTGGGCACCCGACTCGCCACATAACGGTAAGGGTGGCAGAATTTCAGCGAAGGTTGTTTTTGCTATTGAAGCAAGTTTCCAACATCAAAGTCAGGATCCTGATGGCGAATGAGTAGTAATGCAAATCCCCGGGCAGATGCAGTTGAAAACTTTGAGCATCCACATTCTCCTAAGCCTGCATAAAGGAGAAACACAGGAGGAAAACTGGGTTTCCCAAATATATAGACATACACACATCTGAAGAAAGACAGAGATTGGAGGGAGGCATCTACAAGTCAAAAAACACCAAGGATTGCCTCCAGAAGCTGGAAGAAACTAGGAAAGCTCCTTCCCTACAGTTTTCACAGGGAGCATGGCCCTGCTAACACTTAGCTATTGGACTTCTGGCTTCTACAACTGTGAGACAATAAATCTCCACTGAAACAAGGTAGCGAAGAACGGTGGAAAAGACGTATTAATAGCACAATTGGTAGTAGCTATAGACGTATGTATTCCCATAGCCGCAGGGCAGGATTCAATGACATAATTAGTTGCTCCATAATCATCAGAATTTCATGCTACATATCTCAGAATTAAAGGTCTCAGTTAATGAAAGGATCCTTAATACTTATTCCTCTGATATCACTTCATGACCTGTGTTTGGATCTTCAGGGTCACACACACCTTTGTTTTTCTGAGTGAATACTGAACCTCTCCCTCTCCCCCCAAAATGCATGTTTCAATCTTTTTCAAGTGTGATAGGCTTTGAAGTTGACCTGCCAGTGTAAGACTCACCTTTCCCTATGGGTTGCAAAGCAAATTTGAGAAAGAATGTTGAGTGGGAATACTGAGTCCTTGGGAATAAACAACCTCTAGTTTTGGCTAAAAAAAAAAAACCCAGAGGTCTGGGGTTCCCAGATTCCTGGTGAGAGGGCAGCTTCCTCCTTTCTTCCTGCAGTGCTCTGTGGCTCTTACAGATGCCACATTCTTGTTTCAAAGTTTCGAGTCTTCAGTCTTTTGTTTTTTTCTTGTCTAATTGCTCAGGCTAGAACTTCCTGTACTGTGTTTAACAAAACAGACAAAAGTAGGTATCCATGTCTTATTATTGGTCTTTCATTATCAAGTATGTTATTAGCTGTGGGTTTTTATAGCTAGCCTTTATTACGTTAAGGAAGTTCCCCTGTAGTCCTTGTTTATTGAGTGTTTTTGTCATGAAAGGGTGCTGGATTTTGTCAAAAGCTTTTTCTGCATCACTTGGAGTGATAATATGTTTTTCCCCTTCAATTTATCAATTTGGTATATTACATGGGTTGATTTTTTGATGTTGAACCATTCTTGCATTCTGGAAATAAATCTCTATTTTATTTATGTCTGCTCTTTTATTTTGTCCTTTATTCTGTGGGTGTCGTAACTTGACATTCCTTTTCTAGTTTCTTAAGGTATGCAGTGAACTTACTGATTTGAGATCTTTTTAAATTGTTTTTATTTTTATTTTTAGTTATTTATTTTTAAAGACTTTATTTATTTGTCAGAGAGAGAGAGAGCACGCACAAGCAGACAGAGGCAGAGAGAGAAGCAGGCTCCCTGCAGAGCAAGGAGCCCGATTTGGGACTCGATCCCAGAACCCTGGGATCATGACCTGAGCCGAAAACAGCGGCTTAACCGACTGAGCCACCCAGGCGTCCTGAGATCTTTTTTTTAAATATATGCATTTACATCTGTAAATTTCCCTCATAGTACTGCTTTTGCTGCATCCCATTCATTTCGGTAGGTTGTGTTTTAACTTTCATTCATTTTAAGATATTTTCTAACTTCTCTTATGATTCCTTCTTTGACACATTAGTTGTTTAAAATCATACTGCTTAATTTCTACATATTTGTGAAATTTCCAGTTTTCCTTCTGTGATTCATTTCTGGTTTTATTTACTCAATTGTTCATTGGGAAAAGTACTGTATATGGAGTCAATCTTTAAAAATTTATTAAGACTTCTTTTGTGACACAACATACGGTCTATCCTGAATAATGTGGAATGTACTTGGGAAGAATACGTATTCTGCTAGTGTTAGGCCAAGTGCTCTGTATATGTGTGAAGTTTATCATGTTGTTCAAGTCTTCTGTTTCCTTATTGATCTTCTATCTGATTGTTATAGTCATTATTGAGGGTGATGTATTAAAGTCTACAACTATTATCGTTGAACTGTCTAGCCTTGCTTCAGTTTTTTCAATATTTGCTTCCTATATTTGGGGGCTCTTTTATTAGGTGTACATATGTTTATTATTGTTATATCTTTTTGTTGCTTTGAACCTTTATCGGTATATAATGTCCTTCTTTATGTCTTGTGATCTTTTTGATTTAAGGTTTATTTTGTTTGGCAATACTATAGCCTCCCAGCTCTTCTTTGGAATAATTTGGATGGAGTAATTTTTCCCACCTCTTTACTTTCAACCTTTGTGTGTCTTTGCATGTAAAGTGAGTCTCTTATGGACAGATTGGAACATGGAACATGTTTTTTTGTTTGTTTGTTTGTTTGTTTGACGTTTTGGCTTTTGTTTTCCTTTTTTTTTTTTTTTTTTGCCAATGTGCCAATGTCTTCCTTTTATTCTATTCTATTCTTTAATAGATTTTATTTATTTATTTGTTTGTTTGTTTAAGAGAGAGAGAGTGAGAGAATGAGCAAGGGAACACAAGCAGGGGGAGCAGCAGAGGGAGAGGGAAAAGCAGAATCCCCAAAGAGCAGGGAGCCCAATGTGAGACTCAATTCCAGCTGAGCTGAAGGCAGATGCTTAACCAACTGAACCACCCAGCACCCCTAATATCTCTATTTCTTTCCCTCTTTTCCTTTCTTTTCTTAAAAAATTTATTTGCTTAGCGGTTATCTTGGGAATTACAATTAACATTTTAGTATCGCAACCTACTTTTATTTATTTATTATTTTTAAATTTTTAAAAATTAACATATAATGTATTGTTTGCTTCAGGGGCAAAGGTCTGTGAATCTTCAGTCTTACACAATTCACAGCACTCACCATAGCACATACCCTCCCCAATGTCCATCCCCCAACCACCCCATCCCCCCCCAGCTCCTCTCCAATCCAGCAACCTTCAGTTTATTTCCTGAAATTAAAAGTCTTTCATGGTTTGTCTTCTTCCCCGGTCCCATCTTGTTTCATTTTCCCCCCTCCCTTCCCCCCATGACCCCCACTCTGCCTCTCAAATTCCTCATATCAGAGAGATCATATAATTGTCTTTCTCTGATTGACTTACTTCACTCAGCATAATACCCTCTAGTTCCATCCACATCATTGCAAATGGCAATATTTTGTTTCTTTTGATGGCTGCATAGTATTCCAATGTGTATATATATACCACATCTTTATCCATTCATCTGTTGATGGACATCTAGGTTCTTTCCATAGTTTGACTAGTTGTGGACATAGTTGTGAACATTGCTGCTATAAACGTTCAGGTGCATGTGCCCCTTTGGATCACTACATTTGTACCTTTAGGATAAATACCCAGTAGTGCAATTGGTGGGTCATAGGGTATCTCTATTTTCAACTTTTTGAGGAGCCTCCATACTGTTTTCCAGAGTGGCTGCATCAGCTTGCCTTCCTGCGAACAGTGTAGGAGGGTTCCCCTTTCTTTGCATCCTGGCCAACATTTGTTGTTTCCTGACTAGTTAATTTTAGCCATTCTGACTGGTGTGAGGTGGTATCTCACTGTGGTTTTGATTTGTATTTTCCTGATGCCAAGTGATGTTGAGCACTTTTCATGGGTCTGTTGACCATTTGCATGTCTTCTTTGCAAAAGTGTCTGTTCATGTCTTCTGCCCATTTTTCGATCGGATTATTTGTTCTTTGGGTGTTGAGTTTGATAAGTTCTTTATAGGTTTTCGATACTAACCCTTTATCTGATATGTCATTTGCAAATATCTTCTCCCATTCTGTCAGTTGTCTTTTGGTTTTGTTGACTGTTTCCTTTGCTGTGCAAAAGCTTTTGATCTTAATGAAGTCCCAATAGTTCTTTTTTGTTCTTATTTCCCTTGGCTTTGGTGATGTTTCTAGGAAGAAGTTGCTGTGGCTGAGGTCAAAGAGATTGCTTCCTGTGTTGTCCTCAAGGATTTTGATGGATTCCTATATCACATTGAGGTCTTTCATCCATTTTGAGTCTATTTTTGTGAGTGGTATAAAGAAATGGTCCAGTTTCTTTCTTCTGCATGTGGCTGTCCAATTTTTCCAACACCATTTGTTAAAGAGACTGTCTCTTTTCTATTGGACAGTCTTTCCTGCTTTATGGAAGATTAGTTGACCATAGAGTTGAGGGTCCGTTTCTGGGTTCTCTATTCTGTTCCGTTGATGTATGTATCTGTTATTGTGCCAGTACCATACTGTCTTGATGATGACAGCTTTGTAATAGAGCTTGAAGTCTGGAATTGTGATGCCACCAACTTTGGCTTTCTTTTGCAACATTCCTCTGGCTATTTGGGGTATTTTCTGGTTCCATATAAATTTTAGGATTATTTGTTCCATCTCTTTGGAAATAATGGTATTTTGATAGGGATTGCATTAAATGTATAGATTGCTCTAGGTAATACAGACATTTTCACAATATTTCTTCCAATCCATGAGCATGGAATGTTTTTCCATTTTTTTGTGTCTTCCTCAATTTCTTTCATGAGTACTTTATAGTTTTCTGAGTACAAGATTCTTTGCCTCTTTGGTTAGGTTTTTTTTTTTTTTAAGATTTTATTTATTTATTTATTTGACAGAGAGAGAGAGAGAGAGAAAGAGATCACAAGTAAGCAGGTGGAAGATGGGGGTGGGGAGGAAGCAGGCTTCCTGCCGAGCAGAGAGCCCGATGCAGGGCTTGATCCCAGGACCCTGAGACCATGACCTGAGCAGAAGGCAGAGGCTTAACTCTCCGCATGGCCCAGGTGGCGCACTTTGGTTAGGTTTATTCCTAGGTAGCAACCTAGTTTTAATAATACCAACTTATTTTCAATAGTATAAAAACATTCAGCTCCTGTACATCTTTGTCCCTCCTCCTTTATATTATTATTGTCACAGATTGCATTTTTTGATAATTTTATTTATTTATTTGTGTGTGTGTTTGTGTGAGAAAGGGAGAGCACAAGCAGGAGGAGCAGCAGGTAGAAGGAGAAGCAGGTTTCCCCTGAGCAGAGAGCCTGATGTGGGACTCGGTCCCAGGACCCTGGGATCATGACCTGAGCCAAAGGCAGACAGTTAACTGACTGTGCCACTCAGGGATCCCACAGATTGCATTTTTGTTCATTGTGTTCCCTTTAGCATATGATTATTGTTTTGTACATTTGCCTTTGAAATGAAAGTTTGGTTTAACATTAAAAATCAGTTACGATAATTCATTACATGAGCATAATGAAGGAAAAAAATAACATCATCTCAAAATATACAGAAGAAGCATTTAATAAATTCGCATCTTCTAACGATAAAAACTTGCAACAATCTAGAAATAGGACATTCTTCATCTGCTAAAGAGTATCCACAAAATACCTAAAACAACAACATACTTAAGGGTGGGCGGTTGAAATTGGAATTGCTATCACCACTTCCTATTAATGTCCCACTGAGGTCCTAGGCAGTACAACAACACAAAAGCGGAAGCAAAAGGATTGAAAAAGGAGAAATAAAAGTCATTACTTAGAGGTCACATTATTATGTAGGTAGAAAATGAAAAGAAACTACATATAGATTTCATAAAATAATTTAGCCAGGTCACTGGATATAAAATCAAAATAGAAAAATCAGTGGTGTTTCTATGTATCAACATCTCTAGAAAAAGATATTTGGAAATTATGCCATTTATAAGAGCATCAAAAAAAATTAAGTGCTTGTGACTAAGTATAAGTAGTGTAAGAATTCTACACACAAAACTGTAAGACGTTATTGAGGAAATTAACTAGAATCTAAGTAAATAGAAGGATATACTATGGTCATGGATTGGAGGACAATATTCTGAAGACATTAATTCTACACTAACATCTATCGATCTGTAGATTCGATGCAATCTCTGCCTTGTCTCACCAGGACGTATGTGTGTGGTGCTGACTCAGAAAACCCACAGAAATGCAAATGACCCAAAACAGCCAGGACAGTTTTCAAGAAGAGAAACAAAATGGAGAGTTACTAGTCCAGATATTAAGCCTATCATAAGGCCACAGTAATTTAGACAATGGTGTTCGTGCAAGGAGGGATTGTCATCCTGGGGGATTATAAACATAAAAGTGAAAGGAAAATCAATAAAGTTTAAAGAAAGAGGAGATTTCTATTCTTATAGGAGAATATTTATTTATGAGAGGGCATGCAAATATTTTTAAAAACAGAACACAAAAATATTATCTATGTAAAGGAAGATATTAAATTTATTATTAAATTAAACATTATTCTCATAGTATATGAAAAGTAAGATCTTCTGTTTTTCAAAAGATATCAGTTCAGAGAATGAAAAGGTAATCCACAGAGTGAGAAAGAAAATTTGCCAAAAAAAAAATGTAATTGACAAAAGGGCTCACTTCCAGATTGTATAAAGAATTCTTATAAGTCAAAAAGAAAAAGGATGCCTGGGTGGCTCAGGTCATGATCCCAGGGTCCTGGGAAGGAGCCCTGCACTTCTCTCTCTCCCTCTCCCTCTGCCCCCCCCCCCCCCCCCCCCCCCCCCCCCCCCCCCCCCCCCCCCCCCCCCCCCCCCCCCCCCCCCCCCCCCGCTTATTCACACACACACACACACACACACACTGTCTCTCTCTCTCTCTCTCTCTCTCCCAAATAAATAACATCTTAAAAAAAGACAACCCGTTTAAAAAAGGGTTTTAAGACTTCACATAAGGGGCACCTGGGTGGCTCAGTGGGTTAAGCCTCTGCCTTTGGCTCAGGTCATGATCTCAGGGTCCTGGAATTGAGCCCCGCATTGGGCTCTCTGCTCAGCACGGAGCCGGCTTCCCCCTCCCCCTCTGCCTACCTCTCTGCCTACTTGTGATCTCTCTCTCTGTCAAATAAATAAATAAAATCTTTAAAAAAGATTAAAAAAAGACTTCACATAAAACAATATATAAATGGACAATAAGCATGAAGGGGTGCTTAACCATATTAACCATCAGGAAAATGCAATTTAAAACTACAAGGGGATGGGGTGCCTGGCTGGCTCAGTTCGTGGAATGTGCAACTCTTGATCTTGTGGTTGTGAGTTCGAGTCTCATTTTGGGTGTTGAGATTACTTAAAAATAAAATCTCTGAAAAAACGACAAAACTACAAGGGATCCCATTACAGAACACCTAAAATAGAAGGCCGACAACACTGGGTTGGTTGGTGTGATATGAAGCAATGGAAACTCTCACACTTGGCAGGTAGAGGTGTTAGAGTGTCGACTGGTTTGGAAAATTGGTTATAATTTAATAAAGTTGAGCATAGGAAAATCCACTCCTAGATAGATTTTTTTAAAAAAGACTTTCTTTATTTGAGAGAGGGCGTGCACGAGAGAGAGGACAAGCAGGGGGAGAGGCAGGCAGAGGGAGAAGCAGTCTTCCTGCTGAACAAGGAGCCCAATGCAGAACTCGATCCCAGGACCCTGGAATCGTGACCTGAGCAGAAGGCAGATGTTTAACCCACTGAGCCACCCAGGCGTCCCTTTTATTTTTATTTTTTTCTTTTTAAATTAAAAATTAATTTATTTGAAAGTTTACTGTTATTAAAAAAAACCCTATACTTTTTATAGTCACTTCTCAAAATGTTTAATGATACCAGTTAATGATATATAAAAGGCGACCAGCTTCTTGAAATGGCTGCAAATGTTTACCATGTACTGGTATTAAATTGGTTTGAACTCTTGCTGTGACTTTAAGTACAGAGATTTCAAATTCTCAGATTAGAAACAAGATTTTTAAGTCAGGAGGAAATTTAGTAAAAATTCAAGGCTTAAAGGAAATGTTAATAGAAAAACAAAAATACTGTAAAAATAGGTTTTCCCCCACCCCCAAGTTAGGCTAAAAAAAAAAAAAAAAAAAGGTAACCAACCCCACCCCGCCCCCAATATCTCTCTTAGAAAAGTCACCCAATCCTGCACATAGGGCATCCCACACAAATACAAGTATTAAGCACAAATGTACACATAGGGTCACTAAAAGCCACAACAATGCACCAATTTTATTTGTAAACTCATGCAAGTTTTAATAAAATATTAGCGAGCACTCAGTAAAGATAAAAAGGCCCACAGGCACAAAGAAAAGATGCGATGAATCATCGGGGAAATGCAAATCAAAATCACAGCGAGCTATCATCCCACAGGGTTACGATGGCTACGGCCCATCCAACACGAAATCCCAGACAGAAGATAGCAGGTACCATTGAAGATGTGGAGAAACTGGAAACTTGTTCACTCCTGGGGGTGGGCATGCCAGACGGGGCCTCGTAATGGCGAGCAGGGTGGAGGCTCCTGGAACATTGAAAATGGAACCACCTTACCATCCAGCAATCCTGCGTCTGGGAGGAAGGGCCCAGGTAATTGAAATCAGCATCTCCAAGAGATACCTACACTTCTTCGTTTGTTGAGCGTTATTTACAGAAGCAAAGGCATGGTGGGTGAATGCATAAAGGACATGTGGTGTACACGTACAATGGAAAATTGTTCAGCCGTAAGTAAACCACTGATCACATGAAATAAGGCCGACACAAAAGGACAAAGATGATTCCACTTATACGAGGGAACTGGTAGCCAAATGTATAGAGAGAACAAGTGCAATGATTACGCCAGGGGCTGGTGGGGGGAGGGATGGGGAGTTGGTGTTTAATGGGTTTCTGTTATGGAGGACGGGTAAATCCTAGAGACCTACCATAAAGCATACTGCATATAGTTAACAATACTGTATTGTATACTTAAAAACATTTTTAAAGATTTTATTTAGTTAGTTATTTGAGGGGGGGAAGCACAAGGAGGGCAGAGGGAGAGAAAAAAAATTTTTTTAAAGATTTTATTTATTTATTTGACAGAGATCACAAGTAGGCAGAGAGGCAGGTGGGGAGGTGGGGGGGGGGGCAAAAGCAGGCTCCCTGCTGAGCAGAGAGCGGGATGCAGGGTTTGATCCCAGAACCCTGGGATCATGACCTGAGCCAAAGGCAGAGGCTTTAACCCACTGAGCCACCCAGGAGCCCCTGAGGGAGAGAAAATCTTTAGCACAGGCCACGCGGAGCTCAGAGCCCCACGTGGGGCTCGAGTGCACCCTGCTGAGATCATGCCCTGAGCCGAAAATGTGAGTTTCAGTTTGTTTGACTGAAACTCAACAGTTTGTTTAACTGACCGAGCCATCCAGGTGTCCCCAAAATCTTTTTGAAGAGGATAGCTCTTCTAGTAACTATTCTTATCATGCTCACTTGGGCAGACTGTATATTAAAACTGTAACAATACAGGGAAGATTAGCATGGCCCCTGAACAAGGATGACATGGAAATTCGTGAAGTGTTCCATGTTTAAAAAAAAAAAAAATTTCTTATCACACACAAATAAAGAAGAAAAGAGGAAACTTTTAGAAGGGATGGTTAAGCTTTTGAAATTGTGGTGATGGTTCCGTGAGTGTTTACTTATCTTTAAACTCATCAATATGTAATAGTAAATGTATACGGCATTTTTGTATCTCAGTCATATCTCAGAGAAAAAAACAAACGTAGGGTTTTTTAAAACCATGAACATAAAGTGAACTCACAATTCTTTGTTAGTTTTTGTTAGCTTCTCGTCCTACTTGAGTTGGTTTTGTTCCTTTTGGTGGGCAATTTCCATTGTTTGAAGAATAGAAAAAAGATATTTTTATCCTAAAAATGTGTTTGGTCGAATAAATGTCTTTACATGAGATTATCTGTGATTTTATTTTTTTTTAAGATTAAAAAAAAATTTTTTTTCCCTTATTTTACAGACAGAGGTTACAAGTAGAGAGGCAGGCAGAGAGAGAGGAGGAAGCAGGCTCCCCGCTGAGCAGGGAGCCCGATGCTTGGGCTCCATCACCAGGACCCTGGGATCATGACCCGAGACAAAGGCAGAGGCTTTAATCCACTGAGCCACCCAGGCGCCCCAGATTATCTGTGATTTTAAATAAACATTACACATTAAAAAAAAAAATTACAAAAAAAAAAAAAAAAATCTCACATTGACTGCTGTTCTCGCAATAGCCTGGAGGGGGCGAGAGTGGATACAGGCGGAACTGTCAAGAGGCTTCTGGAGGTGAATCGCGGAAGAACTTTTAGACTCCGACAGGTTGAAACTACACAGGAAGGTAGGTGCCTACGGAAATGGACAAAAGAATAAGAACAGAATATGTCATTTCGGAAATAAGTAGAAGGAAAAACTGGAATGAGAAAAAAAATCCGAGATAAGGCAAGGAGTAAAAGAAATATAGAAAAGGAGGGACAGGGGGGAACCTGGGTGGCTCAGTCTGTTAAGCATCTGCCTTCCACTCAGGTCGTGATCCCAGCGTCCTGGGACTGAACCCCAGGTCAGGCTCCCTGATCAGAGGGTGCCTGCTTCTCCCTCTGCCTCTGCCCCTCCACACCCTCGTGTGTGCTCTCTCTCTCTCTCTCTCTCTCAAATAAATAAATAAAATCTTTTTTTTTTAAAGGAGGGACAATCATAAATTACAAAATAAATCCAAACTGATAATTTGCATTGTTGGAATTAATGCGGATGACCTAAATCTCCACCACCTGAGAGAGGAGTGGCCAGGCACCGTGGAGCACTGGGAAGGTGGGCTGTCTGGGCTGAGATCCATCCAGTATCAGTGGGAAATGCACTGCAGAATTTGGAGACCTAGAATGAAAAAAAGTGTAAAGCATCTTACTAATAATTTTATGCGGATTGCACCTTGAAATGATTAACATTCTGGATACATTGCTAAATAACATATATTGTTAAAATTCACCAATTTTTGAGCTCTTAATTGTGGCAGCTAGAAAAGGCTTAAATTACAGAGATGGTTCACATTTCATTTATGTTGGACAGCATCGTTCTAAATACTCAAATTAAAAGACAAATATTGTCAGGCTAGATAAGAAAACTTAAAATCGGGGCGCCTGGGTGGCTCTGTGGGTTAAAGCCTCTGCCTTCGGCTCAGGTCATGATCCCAAGGTCCTGGGAACGAGCCCCACATCGAGCCCCACATCAAGCCCCACATGGAGCCCCGCATCAGGCTCTCTGCCTACTGGTGATCTCTGTCTGTCAAATAAATAAATAAATCTTTTTTAAAAGAAAAAGAAAACTTAAAATCCAGAAACATGTTGTTTACATTTAAACATACAAGATGTAACAAGTTGCTAATTAGAGGATGTAAATAGCCAGAAAGAAAGTTGTTTTAGCACTACTAATGACAGATAGCACAAAGTTTAATGGAAATAGCATTACTAGATATAACCGTGAAAATATAACAGTTTTAATGTGCATGCTCTTAAAAATGGTCTCGAAATAAACGAAGCAAAAATTGACAGAACTCCTCCACCATGTGGATAGGATGAACTGAGATGTGTTGTTAGAGTAAAATGCTCTGCAAAAATTGAAGACTCAGAAGGAAAAAAAAAAAAGGAGGAAGAATGTAAAATATCTTGTATTGGGTATTACACCACTGAAGTGGAAGATTTTAAAAACACCGTGGCCGCTGGTCGCTCAAGCAGACAAAAGGTAAGAACGTGGATTTGAATAGTACACGAACAAGCTTGATCTCATGCTCACATATATGGAACATGTATTCAGCCACTGCAAAACACACAGTAAAAAATGCTTAGGGAGCTGGTAGGAATGTAGAATGGTGTAGTCAAACAAACCAGTATGGTGACTCCTCAAGAAAGTAAAAATAGAATTACCATTTAATCCAGAAATTCCATTTCTGGGTATCTACCCAAACGAATAGAAAGCAGGGACTCAGATATCTGCACATGCATGTTCATAGCAGGGTTATTCCCAATGGCCACAAAGTGGAAGCAACCCAAGCATCCATCAACGATGAATGGATAAACAAAACGTGGTCCATCCACACAATGGAATATTTTTCAGCCTTAAAATGGAAGGGAATCCTGACACCTGCTAGAGCGTGGATAGACTTTGAGGATATTACTCTCAGTGACATAAGTCAGTAACAGGAAGGTCAACTACTGTATGATTTCACTCAAATGAAATATTTAGAGTGGTTGCATTCATAGAGACAGAAAACAGAATGGAGTTGCCGGAGGTGGGGAGTCATTGTTTCATGGGGATGGAGTCTCAGTCTGGAAAATTTTTGGAGGTGGATGTTGGGGATGGTTGCACAACGGGAATGTGCATAATTTGAGTGAACTACCCACTTAAAAAGCAGTTTAGATGTGTAAGTTTTATGTTGTGTATATTTTACCACAATTAAAGATGCTTAGAGAATCTCTATCTCTTTCTTTCTCCACCCTCCATCCTTCCCTCCCTTCTTTCTCCCTCCATTTTTTTTTAAACCAATCATGAGAAAATCTTGTAGATTTCAGGGATAAGTGTGGGGATTTTGCCACCAAGGAGTAATAAAGAGGCATGAGAAGCCCCAAGCTTATGGAAAGGACATGCAAAACCAACTACTCCTTGAGTAGGGAAAGGGGCAGGAGAAGCAATTAGCTTGAACAACATGGGTTTGGGCCGTGCGAGTCCACTTACAATGCATTCTTTTTTCAATACATATATTGGATGCATTTTTGGAGATTTGTGACAATCTGAAAAAACATGCAGATGAACTGTGTAGCCTAGAAATATTGACAAGCTAGGAAGAAGTTAGGTCTGTCGGGAATGCATAGAATATATGCAGATTCTGGTCTATTTTATCATTTGCTACCATAAAATGTACACAATTCTGTTATAAAAAGTTAACATCTATCAAAATTTATGCACACGAACACAGACCACACACGTATGCCATTCACAGTGTATCCTTATGTAGGCATAAGGTGAGTGATGCTTAATATAAAATTACCAGTGTATTGCTTTTCTTACTGTTTTATAACTTTGCTTTTAAAGAATTGAAGGAATCCCAAGTCAGCCCATCATCACAGGTGTTTTTTTTTTAAATGCAATAATGTCTCAGATACTGTATCATGAACATGAGAGTAATATTATCTGTCATTAAAACCTTGTAACAATTCATTCACTAGTGTATAGGCTAGACCACAGTGAAGCAGTGGTTTGGGTTACAGGAGGCCACCACAAAACAATCTTACTGCGGCGTCTTTGTTACTAATGCATGAATCATGACCTTTTAAAGGAACAGGAATTTCTTTTTCATATTATCTTTTCACTTCTGGTGTCTAGTGTTAGTAATATGTACCACATCTGCAGTGGTTTTTTTTTTATCATATAAAATAACATTGATGGATTTGCTGGTAGACGATCAATCTTGTAAAGAGATTATCTAAATTTACGGTATTGATAAATACAGGCCAGGGCTGTACATGTGTTTTCTCTTCCTTATGATTTTCTTAATAGCATTTTCTTTTCTCTAGCTTACTTTCCCGTAAGAACACAGTGTGTAATACATAGAACACAGAAAATACGTGTTGATCAATTTTTTATGTTATCAGGAAGTCTCCCAGTGAGAGTAGGTTAGTCATAGTTAAGTTTTTGGGGAGTCAAAAGTTATGCGTGGATCTTTGGCTGGGTTGGGGAGGGTCAGTACCCCTAAACCCCAGCTTGTTCAAGGGCCAGCTGTACTAATATCAACAACAAGGGCCAATATTTATTGAACACCTGGTATGTACCACAAACCACTCAACTAAGCACTTGACATGTCTTCACTGTGCTCAAGGAGTGGGTGGGGGTTGCATCATGAGGTAGTGGAGACATTATTATCCCTACTGTACAAACAAAGAGACTAAGAGAGAGTGAGAGGTTTAAGCCACCTGCTTAAGGTCACTCACCAGTAACTGATGAAGTAAAGATTTAGATCAGAAGAAGGAAAGGAAAAAGATCTTAAATTATTATTTCAGAACTATTATCCCTCCATGCATGGAATCTTTGAAGTGATTTCCCATGTTGTATAGCTGGGGAAACAGGCTCAGTCAGGTAAAGGGAAATGACGAGGGGAACACGCGGGAGCCCCGTAGGAGCGGGTCAAGTCAGTCCTCAGGGTCAGGTGTTGGTGAGACGGTCTGAGAAGTGGGAGGCGGGGTGGAGCACGGAAGAGAAGGGTTGGGGGAGGCAGGGATGCCAGACGGAAGTCTTGGACTTGAGGTCCTAGGATGGAGGTCCACACACACAGGCTCAGAACCCTTCTGGGCCTCTCGCGTGAGGGCAGCCGGGACCTGTAAGAGGGGGACCACCTGCACAAAAAGCCATGATAAGGATATTCATGACATCATTTTGTGTACTACTACGAAACAACCTATGTGTCCATAGATAGGGGAGTGGGTAATGAAATGGGGTCTATGCATACGCTGGTGTACCATGGGGTAGATTTAGGAAAGTGGCTTAGACAAAGGCTCTAGGATTAGGAGTCTCCATAACTTCCTAGATGAAGGACTTTGGGCCAGTTGGTTCACCTCCCCATGCCTCAGTTTCCTCTTCTGTAGTCAGGGGACAGTAATAACATTGACACCACAGAGTGATGGTAAGAGTTTAGAGGGATGACACATGTCTAGCACTTGGCCCTTGGAAATCACTGAGCAGATCAGATGTTGAAAGCTTTTTCTGTAGATAAGGTCAAGTGGAAGCCTCCAAAATTACTCCCCGCCACACTCTTTGCCAATCAGGGGAGTAAATTGAATGCAGTATTGCCTCACAATGCGAGGGCAGAAGTTAGTGCCCCTCTTGAAGGTGTAAAGGCATGGTGAGCGGGATCTCTGACCCCTCAGGTATGAGGAACTAGGTCACCTCCCCAGGCAAGCCACCTAGATGAACAGAAGCACTGGCTGAGGGGAGAAGGGGATCCTGAAGGAGTAGTTGGGGAGGGAGATGATGAACAGTTGGAGCTGCTAGATTCAGGGACAGCAGTGGATGAGTCCATTTTCTGGATGGAGAGAGACCAGCAAGACTCCTGCAGTGGCTGCCTCCACGCATGGTGAACCTCTCAACCACTCTGCAAAGTACATGGACCCAAGTGGCATAGGGGCATAGGGACGGACTGTCCTGGATGCCCTGGAGTACCTCCCAGGTCCCAGCGGGGCCAGCTTAACTTTTGCTACTGTAACACATTGCTACAAATGCAGAGGCTTAAAACAACGCAAGTCTATGAGCTTACAGTTCTGGGCTAACATCAAAATATCAGCAGGTCTGCATTCCTTCTGGAGGTTCTAGAGGTGAATCTGTTCCTTTGTCTTTTCCAGCTTCTGGAGGCCACCTGTTTTCCCCAGGGCTGGTGGAAGGCTGAGAGGGGGTGCATGGTTATGCTGGGGCTGCCATAGCAGACTGAGTAGCTTTAACATCAGAAATGTCTTTTTCTCTCAGTTCTGGAGGTTGAAAGTCCAAGATCGAGGTGTCAGCAGGACTGGTTTCTCCTGAAGCTTCTCTCCTTGGCTTGTAGATGACTGCTGTCTCCCTACATCCTCACGTGGCCATCCCTCTGCGTGTTAATCTCCTCTTCTTATAAGGACACACATCCTATTGGGTTAACACCTACTCTAATATCCTTATTTTACAGGTGGGGCACTTGGCTGACTCAGGAGAGCATGCAACTCTTGATCTCAGGGTCGTGAGTTTGAGCCCAAAAAGCCCCATGTTGGGCATACAGTTTACTTGAAAAAAAAAAAAAAACCAGCCTTTATTTTACCTTAGTTTTCTCTTTAAAGACCTTATTTCCAAGTGAAATCACATTCTGAAGTACTGGGTATAAGAGTTCAATATAAGAACGTTGGGGGACACACTTCAGCACCCATAAAGGGAGAAAGTTCCCATGCCCTGATTTTTTGAAACACACAGACCTGGAATAGGGAAAGTTCCCCAGAGATATTCTAGGGGACTTCCAAACCAGAAAAGGCTTGGGTCCTGCTCTTCGTTACGGAGCCCAGAGAGGCTGCAGGTCCCCAAAAAGGAAATGACTTGATGGTGTCTCTGGGCAGTTGATGCCACAGACAGCTTCAAAGAACTTCCGGTGCCTCAAGCTGGCTGAAAATCAGCCTTGCGAGCAAGGCTTAGGAGCAGCAGAGAATGCAGCAGTCTTGAAGGGTACAAGTATAAAAGTGGGGGACTGATGGCTCAGAAGCAGACTGGCGGTAGGCACCTGTGTGGACACGTGGCTTGAGAATCAAACGGATCCCTCCCTTAACCTGAATGCCAGGACACTGCCCAAGCTGCCTGGAATTTTGGCGGTCTTGGGAAAGGAGCACGTGCGCAGGAATGGTTTCCAATGACTGAGAGTTCTTAGCATCCTAGTGCAAAGGGCTCCTTGCACAAAGTAAATCACATTAAGAATAAAAAAGAAGGGGCGCCTGGGTGGCTCAGTGGGTTAAGCCTCTGCCTTCAGCTCAGGTCATGATCTCAGGGTCCTGGGATCGAGCCCCGCATCAGGCTCTCTGCTCAGCGGTGAGTCTGCTTCTCCCTCTCTCTGCCTGCCTCTCTGCCTGCTTGTGATCTCTCTCTCTCTCTCTGTCAGATAAATGAATAAAATCTTAAAAAAAAAGAATAAAAAAGAAGTTAAATTATTTGCAGTCTTTGCAGATTGTGATTTATGTATGCTACACGTGTGTCATAGTTTTTGGCCTCCCATAAAGGCGACTCTGATTAAAAGGTTTGAGGCAAACCTTTCTTCCAGAAAGAAGGAAGTCTTACTGACACGTTGATTTTAGTTCCGTAAGACTCTTTCCTGACTCCTGACTTCTAGATCTTTAAGGTAATAAATGGCTATCATTTTTAAAAAAGATTTTATTTATTTATTTGACAGACAGAGATCACGAGTAGGCAGAGAGGCAGGCAGAGAGAGAGGAGGAAGCAGGTTCCCCGCTGAGCAGAGAGTCGGATGCGGGGTTGGATCCCAGGACCCTGAGATCATGACCTGAGCCGAAAGCAGAGGCTTTAACACACCGAGCCACTCAGGCGCCCCAAATGACTATCATTTTAAGTGGCAGCAGGAAATGAATACAACTATGATCTCTTATTCTTCCTGAAACTCATTTATTTTCTCACCTCTGACAGAAAAGTGACTTCACCTCTCTGTGCCTAGAATTCCCCACCCATAAGTTACTAAACTACCTCCCTCAGTCACCATGAGAATTAAATGAGTTATTGTGAATTAATGCACTTAGCACAGTGTCTGGCACACGGTAAGTACATCAGAAGTATGACCTATAATTAGTGATCCTCATTACTTTAAGAGAAACAACCACAGAAACATGATGCTGAAAGGGAACTGATATTCAGACTCTTGTGTGGGAGACAACGGGGTGTAGTGGAGACTGGGGCTGAGCTGGTGAGCCCATGCCTGGGTTGCTGTTCACTCCTTCCAAACTTCCAAGAAAATCCATAAATTTGGGTTTGTCCACAAGTAAAATTTTGTAATGTTTAAATATTGGCTACTAATTTTCCATATTAAAAACTCACTTTGGGGGCTCCTGGATGGTTCAGTCTGTAGAGCAACCAACTCTTGATCTCAGGGTCATGAGTTAAAGCCCCACATTGGGCAGGGAGCCTGCTTCTCTCTCTGCCTCTGCCTGCTTGTACTCTCTCTCTCTTTCTCTCTGACAAATAAATACATAAATAAATAAAGTCTTAAGAAACAACAACAACAAAAACAGACATAGTGACTAGATGTGGCTTGTGGATATAATCATCGAGAAGAATCTGAACTTTAAATGTGCACAGGATTACAGTTTTGTTTACAAAAAGAACATCTACTAAGGATTGAAGAACTGACTGTGGGCCAAGCTCTGGAAAACTGCTTAAACATTCAAGTCATTTCACCTCACGATAACCAAGGTAGATGAGGAAACTGAGGCCCAGAGAGGCCAAGTGTGGATCTTGAGATCAGCCAGCTGGGAATTGGCAGAGTGGGGATTTGAACCCTGGTGGCCTGGCTTCCCCGAAAGTTCCGTTCTCGTTTTCTCTGAGACAATGCATCCCAGTGTTGGAACACAGTGGTATTTAGCGGGAGGGATATAGCATTATAATATGAGATTCATCAATGACTTATCATCATTATTTTTACTTCTACCACCTCTGGATTTTGGCAGGAGATGAAGGGAGAGCAGGGGCTGGGGGAGGGCAGGGATGCAGACCTCAGGTCTCGAGGAAGAACTAATTGTGGGG
This sequence comes from Enhydra lutris kenyoni, assembly GCF_002288905.1. NCBI lineage: Eukaryota > Metazoa > Chordata > Mammalia > Carnivora > Mustelidae > Enhydra > Enhydra lutris. Next base: position 1,688,295 of record NW_019154170.1, on the reverse strand, counting down.
GAAGGTGATATTTGAACCAGTGTCGGAGCATGGGATGTGAAAGCGGAAATCAAGCAGATAAACTTCTCAGAAGTTGTGAAGTAGGTCAGTGGCCTGGGCTGGGGGCTTCCCGCCCCATGCTCTATCTGAAATCAAGCTGGGTTCTAGATCTCCTACTGCACCTGCCTCTATACCTCCAGGGCTCTCTGTGCCTCCTCCCTCCTTCTTTCCCTCCCCTCCCTCTTTTTCCGTCTCCCTCCTACCCATCCTCTTACCCGCCCTCTGTCTTCTTCCACTGGCTCCTCCACCTCAGGGCTGGGAGGCCCCTCCCAGGAATGATCTTTGGAGGCTAAACTTAGCGAGAGGTTCCATCCCCAGGCGGAAGTTGGTGGCTGCCAGCAGCTTTGTAAATATGCCGTCCCCACATCTTGGTCGCATCAAAGCCACGGAAATAGAAAAATAGTGACAAGAGTAAAGGAAACTCTATTAGGGGCTGGGGCTGGGGCTGGGGCTGGGGCTGGGGCTGGGGCTGGGCATTTGGGGCTGCCCCACCTCCCACCAGTCCTCAAGGGCAGAGAGGCATAAAACTGTGTGCCTTTGTTGGGAGTGGAGAAGGAGACCAGCTTCTCTCTCTCTCTAGGTCTGGAACATGCGGGCAACAACAGTTCCTGCCCAGGTGTGTATATAAGGTTCTGACTCACACAAGATGCCTGGCATAGGGAAAGTGCCTGACAAATGCTGTTCTTAATATTTCTAAATCACTTATGTCACTCGCGCACTTAGGGAGCTCTTACTGTGTACCAAGCACAGTAACAAATGTTTTTTTCCATGCCTGATCTGATGTCATCTTTACAACAGACCTAGGGGTGAGGGCTGGCATCACCTCCCATTTTACAGATGAGGAAACAGAGGCACCAAGAAGTGATGGGACTTGCTTGAGGTCACACAGCAGCAAGTGGCAGAGGGAAATTGGAAAGCAGGACCACCTGATTGCAAAGCGTGTTTCCTTCCCCCCGTGCCAGGCAACATGACAACAGTATCGACAATAATAACAATAATCCATCCACTTCTGGCCGCTGAGCCTTTATCTTTGGGTTCTGGGCACCAGCCCCTCCCTTTGGCCACACCAGGATACCTGCTCATTTATACAGACCATCTGATTTGTATGTGTCTCATTATCTGTCCCTCCCCCCATACTCCCCCCATGCTCCCACTTGCTCCAAGATTCCAGCTGGCTGGCTAGACCACCACTCCGTCCCGGATGTCTGCCATAGGGGTGCCTGGCAGGAGGGAGCCTCCACTTGCTCAGGAATGGGAGACTCGAGGGGGAGGCAGACCTGGGCATGACATCTCTGGACTCCCTCCCGCCCCCCCCGCCGCCCCCCCACCCCGCCTGCCTCTGAGCTTCCTACATGGAGTTGGGCCAACTGGGTTCAGTTTTCTGATCTGTAAAGTTGTAAAGTGACTTCCACGGGTGATTGAATCTACCCCTGTGCCTCTGCGAGCCACCCTTTCCCTGAGAATAGACAGACCCGGGTGCAACATTTACTATTTATTTCCAAGACCCGTGGTCAGGGAGCCCAGGGCTTCAGACAGAGTCTGGTCCTCACCCCAGGGTGTATCCGTCTTGGGTGGGAGAAACCTTAGGCTGCATGCATGTGTGTGTGATGTTGTGTGTGTGATGCGCGTGACCATGACACAGCAGGAGGAAGTCCAGTGTGATGATCATGGCATCCCATGTGTCACACTTGATGTGACTGTACGGCCCCTGTGGGTGACTGTGGTTGTGATGATGACTTGGGTATGACTGTTCATATGTGGTTCTCACATAATGTCTGTGACTGAGTATTTGTGACGCTGTGACGGGTGGGTAGTTGTGCGAGAATACGATGCTTTGTGTGTATGAGTGCAGTTGTTAAAGCGATTGTGGGGCTGTGTGATTCTCTGTGACACCCTAGGTGTGTCTGCATTCTCGCTCCCTCCAAGGCCCTCCCCCGCTTCCTTCCTTCTTCCTTCCTTCGTTTCCACCCTCCGGGCTTCCTCTGTGCAAGCGTTTTCCAGGTGCCTTCCAGGGGCCAGGCCCTGACCTGGGTGCTGAAACACCACGGGACGTCCTAGTGGGGCAGGAATGCGACAGAACCAGGAGCTGGCCCACAGGTGACGCCTTGGTAGCAGGAAACCAGCCGCCATGGAAGTAACGACACCAAGGAAATTGCAGATACTACAGTCTCTTCCCTCCCGGGAGAGCCGGTTGTCACACAATTACCGGCACGCGGCACTCGGGCTGTGCAGAGTCTCTGAGAATAACCTCACACGGCCAGGAGAAGGGGGGCCAAGCGGCTGCCGGCGGAACTTGAATGTGTGACTGTGGCCGTGGGTGGGCCTGGGCTGGGCTGTCCACACGGAGGAGTCTTGATGATGACTCTCTCCCCCCCAGCCGCCCACGCTCATCAGAGTGAGGCTTCCTGTCTTCAGCCAAGTCCCCCGACCCCCAAGTCCCACTCTTCTCTGAATCAAAATCATAAATACCCACCCCTCGCCCCTTCTTCCTGAATATCAGGCAGATTAGCTATCCCCCCACTGGGGGCCTCCAGACCCCCGAGTCCGCGGGTCTTTGTCTTCAGGACGGCCCGTGGCAGGGTCCACAGGGTTTCCTTTGGTGCCTGCTGGGTCTTCAGCCTTCAGGGGTGGCTGGGTCCTCGGCCCCTGGAGGTCCCCGCCGAGCTCTTTGCTTGCTGAGTTTGGGGCTCCCCAAAGCACCTCTGAGGTCCCGCTGCCTGTCCAACCCCCGTGATCTGCAGTCACTCCCTCCTTCACACCATGAAAGCCCCGAAGTAGGAGCGGGTGCCGTCGCGGAGTCGGACCAGGCGCTCCTCGGGCACGCGGACCACCACCTCCTCACCGGCGTCCAGGTGCACCACGCCCCCCAGGAAGCTGCTGTCCCACCACACGCGGGAGTTGGCTCCCCGCGCGCAGGGGGACCGCCGGCTGACCAGCAGCTCCAGCTCCTCGGGGTAGCGGGGTGTGCGCTTGTAGAGGCCGTGGGTGATGGGCAGGCTGCCGCTCAGCCCGGGAGGGCAGCCCACGCCTCCCAGCTGCACCTTGGAGTAGACGTAGTAGTAGCCGGCCCGGGCGATGACCAGGGAGCCCTCGCGGTAGCCGAGGCCCCTCAAGAAGGCCAAGCCCAGCTTCGTCTCCCAGAGCAGCGGGCCCCCACTGCCCGTCAGGCTGGAGTTGGCTCCTGGGGATGGAGAGAGAGGGGGCCGGTCAGCACGTGCCCGTCTCTGGGTGAGAGAGCCTGATGACCTACCCCCCAACCCCCCATTTTAGGCTGTTTGAGAACTTTAGAGGTATTAGCTCATCTTTACCCTCACTTTGCAGGGGGGGAAATGGAGGCACCCAGAGGCCAAGTCATTTGCTTCTTTTCTGTCCTAACTTGTTTTGTTCCCCCTCCCCCACAGGTGGGGAAACTGAGGCATGGTGCAATTAAGTGACTGGCCAAAAGCATGAACACTTGGGAGTGTCAGAATGAAGGGAGGGAATGGACGGAACGCAGCCTGGTCCAGGAGGCTCCTCATCTCCATGTCCTTCAGTCTCTTGCTCACGGAGTGGGAGCTATGAGCTGCGCCTCCTCAGGGTGCAGTGAATGAACATGGCCAGAGGGCGTTACAGCACGGGGCGACTCCGTGAGCCCCGGGGAAGGGGCTTATTCCTTAGATAAGAGAAGTTCACGGGCGGTGCCTGTGGTCTGGACTATGCTGGGAACGAAGAGTGATGGCACGCGTGGACGGATGAGTGCTCAGACATGTTGGCCGTCTATCTTGTCTCCCCAGGACACCCTGCCCCCCTCCCCATGCCAGCACCCCGGGTCCCCCTCACCTGTAAGGTGTGCGGCTGGGTTGGTCTGGTAGGACCTCCGCTCTGGAGAGAGAGGGTGAGAGGTGAGCGGTGACTATAGTGGAATGGGAGTGACGGCTGCCCCCCCAGGGGTCATGGAGTCTACCTCTTGGTGTCAACCCCACCCTTTCCGGAGTGGCCCAGACTTCTGCTTCTCGGGCCTGGAGGAGGGGCACCTGCTGGGCTCTGACCAGTTGTGTAAATCACATTGGGCAATGGGCTGAGGGGGTGGGGACAGCGTGGGAACCAGCCTGCCCGCCCTCCCTGGGGCCCGGGACCCTGACTCACCTTGCATCACCTGCTTCCAGGATTCCGCATCTCCGTCCTGAAAAGGCAGAGGAGCCCAGGGTAAGGGCCTGAGGGGCCCACGCACTGGCATCCTGACTCATGACTGTGAGACACACACAGACCACGGGTGCAGACACCACCCAGGGCCACGTGCACAGCCCCGCCACACCCGGCAGCCTCAGTTTCCCCTCTGTAAATAGACATAGGGATGGTACCTCTCTAGGATTCAGTGACTTCATGGGTGGAAAGCGTGGGCCAGCGCCCAGCACGTAGGAAGCACTATGTAAGGGTTAATTCAGTAAGTCCTATGACGGATACATCAATCTGGATGGCAAGACACGTGGACATCGATGCCAACAAGTGGATACGGACGTGGGGTGTAGGGCACAGACCTGGACACTTGCGTGACACACTGACAAGGCACATGTGGACACGTGGACTCAGATACACGGGTGTGTGGTTGATGGGTCCACGCGGGTCTGTGCGCCAAGGCGTGAGCCACAGACAGGCCGGCATGCGGACAGATGCCGGATGGCAACGTGGAGTCACGTGAAGGACGTGCACGTGCGGCCATCAGATCCAGGCACAAGGAGAAGTAACCCGGAGACACAGGACACGAAAGCGAGGTCATGTGGCCGTGGCGTGGGACACGGAGACACAGACAGATCCACAGCCAAGGGAAAACTGATGCAGAGAGATTCTCACAGACCCAGACCGAACAGGTTGGTGACAGTCCCCACAGTGGGGACCCGGGCATGGCTGGTCATAATCAGCAATGTCAGAGTGTCAGTGCCGTGGGTTACAGACCACAGGACTCTATTAAGAACATAAAACCTGGGGCGCCCGGGTGCCTCAGTGGGTTAAAGCCTCTGCCTTTGGCTCAGGTCATGATCTCAGGGTCGTGGAATCGAGTCCCGCATCGGGCTCTCTGCTCGGCCGGGAGCCTGCTTCTCCCTCTCTCTGCCTGCCTCTCTGCCTACATGTGATCTCTCTCTCTGTGTCAGATAAAAAAAAAAAAAAAAAAATCTAAAAAAAAAAAAGGACATAAAACCTGCTCTCAGAGACTGATTTTATGGGGGGGCCACCACTAGAAGAAGTGATTGTCACAGCACACCAAAGTTGGGTTTGCTCTCGCCACAAGCGATCATATCACAAAATAAATGCCTCAGATCAACAGGCTGTACCCCTGAATGGGCAGAATGCATTTATGTCTTGAGTTTTAAAAATACCGGTTTTGATGGATTGAACACTTGCCCCTGGCACCACACACACAGTATCCCCTTTTGTTCCCTGGGAGCCGAGCACGCTTATTACCACACCCATTTTACAGATGAGGAAACTGAGTTTCAGAGAGACAAACTGACTGCCTGGGGCTGCCCTTGGCCTGTCTCCTGTCCTGCACATGCACGCACAGAGAGATGCCCAGTGACACAGGCACCGCGCCCCCAGCCACGAGCCCCGAGCCCCCCACTCACCAGCAGGGGTGTGACCATCGCCCCCATGCGCCAGTGCAGCTGAAGCAGGAACCAGCCCTGGACGGCCAACCCGGCGGCCAGCAGCAGCAGCAGGAGGCCCAGGCCCAGCTGGGCTGCACTGCAGGGCCGTCTCCGACGCCTGTGCCCCAGCCTCCTGAATGGGATGTCGGTCTGTCCGTCCACCGTGAACACCGAAGGTCGCACAACTGTGTCCTCCATGCCTGAGCAGATGAGGTCCTGAGACACGCGGGGGGCTGGGCTAGCACGGCTGCGTCCCCGAGGGCAGGGAGGAAACCACAATTGCCCAAGCCTCCTGGGCTTTGCACGACAAGCACCCGTGGGTCCCGGGGCTGCCTTTAGAGCAGGGGTTCAGCCCCTCCCCTTTCCCCACTGGCCCTCCTCTTCTTCCTGTCCCCCCACCCCCAGGCTGGCCCCGTCTCACTCTCACTCATGTGGCCTCTCACACTTTCCAGGGGCATCTGAAGATGTGACTCAGGTAGGGACCGAGCGGGGAGGCCCCAGCTTTTCCCTGTGGCCGCCTCATTGACTCTGTTACCAAATGTTTCTAGATCATCTCCCGTGTGCTGGGCACTGTTCTAGGTTGGAGGGCACAGCCGTGAATAAGAGAGACCAAAGCCCCTGGTCTTCTGGACTCCTACTCCAGTGGGGAGATTGACAACGAGCCTGGTAAATAAGAAGACACTCTACAGTGTGTTAGAGGGTAGTAGGAGCGGCGGGAAATACAAGAGTGATTTCCGTAGGGGGTGTGTGTGTGTGTGTGCGTGCGTGTGTGTGCATGCATGTGTGCATGCAAGCTTTAATGGGAACTCACAGTCAGGTGGTGGAACTATTGGTCTGGGAGTTGTCCTGGGGGGCGCCCTGAATTAGCCTGTGTAGCCCCGTCTTTTCTCATCCCTCACATCCCACCTTTCAGCAAAGCCCCGGTGACTCAGTCTCCAAGGCAGACCTCCACCCAAGCCCCCCGTGGGTATACCCACTGTTCCCACCTTGCCCGAGTGCTGTGGACTGTTTGTTTCCCTCCCCCAGTCCTCTGCTGAAGTCCCGATCCTGAAAGTGACGGTATCTGGCGGTGGGGTCTTGGGGGAGGGGACTAGGTCATGAATGTGGAGTCCTCTGGAATGGGATGAGTGCCCTACTGGGGGATCTGCTCTCTTTTTGGGTCTGCAAGCCGGGAAGAGAGCCCTGACCAGAGCCCAACCACACTGGCACCCGCCTCTCAGACCCCCAGCCTCCAGAACGCTGAGAAATAAATGTCTGTTGTTTAAGGCCCCCGCCCCCTCCCGCCACTGCCTCCCCCAGTGTAGGGGTCTCGTTACAGCGGCCCAACCTGCCGATTCTGGCTCTGGCCGGTTCTGGTTTGTGGCTCTACACTCTCTTTCCCTCTTGCCATCTCGTAATTCATTCTCTGCCCTCTACCTAGCGTGAGCTTATTTTATTATAGTTTTAACTTAATTTAATTTTATGGAGGTGAAATTCACATCACATAAAACTAACCATTTTGAAGCCAGCAGCTCAATGGCATTTAGGATATTTACAATGTCAGGCGACTCTATCTCCTTCCCAGACGTCTTCAGCGCCTGGAAAGGTGAACCCCTTCCCATAAAGCGGCCACTCCCGACCCCTGGGCCCCCCCCAGCCTTGGGCAACCGCTAGTCCGCTTTCCTGCTCTACGGAGTCACCTGTTCAGAACATTCCAGAGAGTTCATAAAAGCAGAAACAGGCAACGTATGGTCTTTTGCGTCTGGCTTCTCTCACTGGATGTCCTGTTTTCAAGTTTCATCCACGTCGCGGTGTGTGCCAGAGCTCCCTTCTGTTTCAGGGCTGAGGAGTGTTCGAGTTCATGGACATATCGCCTTTTGCTTGCCCGCTCACGCCCTGAGGGATGTTTCTATTGTTCCCACCCTTCGGCTATGGTGCGAAGCACTGCCAGGAGCACGTGTGCCCACGTATTTGTCTGGGCACCAGTTCTAGGTCTTTCAGTTATAGCCTGGAATGGAACAGCTTCCACTGGCTTTTTTTTTTTTTTTTTTAAGATTTTTATTTATTTATTTGACACAGAGAGAGGGAACACAAGCAGGGGGAGTGGGAGAGGGAGAAGCAGGCTCCCCGTGGAACAGGGAGCCCGGACGCGGGACTCGATCCTGGGAGTCCTGGGATCATGACCTGAGCCAAAGGCAGCCTCTTAATGACTGAACCACCCAGGCGCCCCTCCATCAACTTTTTAAACACATATGCCAGCCTTCATCTCTCCCCTGCTTAAAATCTTGCCATGGCTTCCCACTGAGCACCCAGGCGGTTAACCAATTACATCCTACGGGCCAAATGCAGCCATTCCCTCTGTCTGCCCAGGAGCAACCCTCTGGAGAGAGCACTATAGCAAGCCACAGATGCCCACCAAGGGGGGTTTCCCTCTGCCTGCTCCACATTCTGCTCCCAGTGTCCCCTCTCTGACCGACGGCCAACATCTCACCACCTCCCATGGTCTGTGCTGTCATAGAGAGAATCCCAAGCTGACTCTGCTCTGAGCGTGGAACCCCACATGCGGCTCGATCTCATGACCCTGACATCACGACCTGAGCCAAAATCAAGAGTTGGATCCACCCAGCTGCCTCATCTATTTTTTTTTCTTTCTTTCTTCTTTCTATCCTCTATCATCATCATCTCTCTACACACATACACAATTTATTTTAAAGAATTGGCTCTTGTTTTATTTTGTTTTGTTTTGTTTTGAAGTAGGCTCCACACCCAACATAGGGCTTGAACTCATGACCCTGAGATCAACAGTCGCATGCTCTACTGACTGAGCCAGCCAGGAACCCTAGGAATTTGACTCATGTGACTTTGGGGTGTAGCGAGTCCAAAATCCACAGGAGAGGCCAGCAGGCTGAAGATTCAGTTAAGAGTTGATGCTACAGTTTTGAGTCGAAAGGCCAGAAACTCAGGCAGAATTTCGATGCCACTATGTTGAATTCCTTCTTCCTCTGGAAATCTTATCTTTTACCTCTGCTGCCCTTCAACTGATTGGATGAGGCCCACCCACATTTTCAAGTGTGGCCTGAAAGTCAATTGACTATAGGTGTGAATCACATCTAAAAAATACCTACCTAGCAACATTTACACTGGTGTTTGACTAGGTTGACCCATGTTTGACACATGGCTAGGTTGACCCAGAAAATGACTGTTATTGGATCTAAGGACTATACTGGTGGCCCCACAATAGGCAAGTATTCTCACACTGTCCTGTTCTCCTTTCCTCTTCAGACATCCTCACTGTCTGAAATCAACTCCATGCTGTCCTTAGAATGTCAGTTTCAAAGACCGTCTCCTGTCCATCCTCGGGGACCACAGGTGCTCCAACAAAACAACATCCCATGTGCTAAAAGAAAGGAAGAAAAGGAATCCCAGGGCAGAAGAAAGGGGAAATCAGCAAGCAAAGAAATGAGAAGGAAGACATCAAGCTGGGTGGGCAGGTTGGCTGGGGACACTTAGTGAGTGATGAGGATTTTGGAGTCTCCCCTTGACAGAGGTCCCTGCCAATCAGGGTCTAGAGGGGAGGGGGATGCTAGCTGTGAATCTATTTCCCCCATAGTCCTAGAATCAGGAGGTGGGGTTTACAGGACCTGGGGGGTCTTAGGGGAAAGGTGCTGAGAAGGGGCGACTGCAAAGCTCAGGGCTTTTCCGGTGATGTAGAGCCCAGAATGGGTCCCACCCTCAAGAGTCCTAGCAGTGGAATTAACCAGAAGAAGCATCTAGGACCCCACTTTCCCTCCGCAGCCAGTGAACCCATTTGCCTGTGGCTGCTGCCCTTCACACAGCTCTGGGGTGCTGTGACCACAATGCCCCCGCACTCTCCGCCTTTGACCGCTGACTCAGACCTTCCCTCTCAGCTGGCTCCCTGGCTCACTCACCCTGAGCTCCGGTGGAAATGTCGCCTGGCCTGCCCCCTACCGCCCCCTCCTGGGCACCGCGGCCTCACACAGAAAGCCTGCGAGGGAGCGAATGGGGTTGACCCTCGAGCTGCGGGTGAGAACAGGTGAGAAAGCGGATGGGGAGGCAGGTGGAAAGGAAGCTAGAGGAGCGTGTGGGTCAGAGAGTCGGTAAAGATACGGCAAGACTGTGGTGGGAGATGTGGGCGTGGGCCAGGCGGGAGTGCCCAGAACGTAGGTGGATACTATCCGGGGTGTAGGTGGGACCGCAGGTCAAGGTTCAGATGACAATATCGGTGGTAGGAACGCAGGTGAGGGTACGGGCAGGGGCAAGGGCAGGGGCAGGTAAGCACGCAGGTGGGAAGGCTGGGCTGAGGGGCAGGGGAACGGCAGGTGCAGGCCAGGAGGGCAGGCGCAGGCTCCCTGGGGAGGAGGGAGGACACCCTGCAGGGGGGCGGAGGGAGGGCACCCCACAAGGGGAACGCAGGCAGGAACTGGGTGCGGCTTCAGGATGGAGCCGAGGGGAGTTGCTGGTGAGGGAGCGGGGGATTACAGCTGCCTCTTTCCCTGTCAAAGACCTTCCCACACGGGGAGACACGCGGCATATGACTGCGCCTTTATTGTGGGGAAGCGGGGAGGGGTCAGTTGGGACAGCCGTAGACGATCATGTCCTCCGCGAAGTTGGCCAACTCTTGGCACTGTTTCTTATTCTCCTCGTCCTGGCATTCTTCAGCCTCGGGCCACAGCTCGACCCACGTGTCTTTGCCGATGATGTAGCTGATGCTGGTGGGGGAGGGGGAGGCAGGACAGGTCAGGGGCAGGGCGGAGCTGGGAGGGCGGGGCGACCCTGGGCAGGCACCGGGCTGGCACTCACTTGGGTTTCTCTCCCCACAGGTCGGAGGAAATGCCCCACATGAGGTAGCGCTTCCCCTCCTTCAGCTTCAAGGCTTCTCTGCACTTGATGTGGCTGATGAACCTGCGTTCTTCCTTTTCCCGCACCTCGTCAGAGCCTGGAGGGCAGGCAGTGGGAGCTGAGCACCGCGGCCGGAGGGAACTGGGAGGAAGCGGGCGGGACTGTGTGGCAGAAGGCAGAGTGCAGGGCTGACCTGATTTGATGATCTGGTCGATGACCATGATGTAGTCGTCAAAGTCTTCCGAGGGCTCCTTCCTGAGGAGCCTGGTCTTGTACACTGCGGGGGGGGGGGGGGGCGTGCGGGTCACCCTCACCTACAAGCGCACCTGCGCACTGGGCCTCCCCCCACAATGTGATCCATGCAGGATCACAGCCCGTCCTGCAACAGTCCCTGCCCCTGCCCAACCCATCCGCCACACACAATCCTATACACAGCCACCTATGACTACAGTCCTGTGCACAACCACAGCCACACACACTGCTGCTCACACGTGCTCACGTGTGCGTATACCCGCTTACCGTAGTCCACGCCCGGCTCGCAGGCCTTGTCCAGCCGGTACGCCTCAGTGACCTTGTCTGCCTGGTGCATGAAGCAGTTCTCTGCAGGGTGGATGATAGGGGGGCACGGCTATACCCTATGTCTCATCCAGGACTCCTCACTCCTGGGTCCATTCCTCTGGGTGCGGTCCCCCCCCCACCCCGGAAGGAAGGAGGATCCAGGGAGTGTGGTCACCCCTCCTCAACCCCCCTGTGCCCACCCTCAGCACAGCGACACAAGTCCTGGTGGCAGAGTTTGCTCAGTAAGCCGTCGTCTTTCTCCGGGTGGTAGAACCGGACACAGTTCTCATCTGTGGGCGTAGTGGTGCGGAAGGGTCAGAGGGCTCGGGCCTCCAGCCCAGAGAGCCGGGAGGCTTGGATTCCAGTCCCTCAGACCTGGAGATGGTAGGTCCCCAACCCTAGGACCCTCGGACCTGGAGATGGCAGGTCCCCCACCCTGGGGCCCTTGGACCTGGAGATGGCAGGTCCCCAGTCCTGGGGCCCTCGGACCTGGAGATCGTAGGTCTCCAACCCTGGGACCCTCAGCACCCCCCACCTTTCAGATCCCGGGGACCCTCAAACCCCAGGTCCCAGGTCAGCTGCTCACCTAGGTTGTAATAGGAGTAGACCTTGACTGATCCAGGCTGGACCAGCCCCACATTGAAGTACTGGTGCACTCTGAAGGATATACAGAACTCGCGCTCATGTGGGATCTGTGGGGAAGAAGGAGGCTGGTCAGTGGGATGACACGGAAGGGAGACCGGCATGGGTACTGGGGGTTGGAGAAAATGAAGGATGAAGGTGGGATATGGGTGGGGAGGGTGGAAGGAAGCAGAGGAAGCTCTGCCAAAAGATTTATGAGCACTTCAAAAAAATTCATGTTCTGGTTCTCCAAGGCTCGCAACTAGACTGCACTTGTTGGCCTCCTTCCTTCCCAAGAGTGGCCATGTGATTGAGTTCTGGCCAACGGACTGCTATCTATGTCCATAAAAACATCCCATGCTTAACGATACTGAATAGTTATTTAAAAGTTGCTGGGACACCTGGGTGGCTCCATTGGTTAAATGTCTGCCTTCAGCTCGGGTCATGATCTCAGGGTCCTGGGTTTGAGTCCTGCACTGGGCTCCCAGCTCAGCGGGGAGCCTTCTTCTCCCTCTCCTCCCCACTTGTGCTCCCTCTTGCTATCTCTGTCTCGCTCTCTCAAATAAATAGATAAAATCTTGGGGCGAGGTTGGGTTAAGCCTCTGCCTCGACTCAGGTCATGATCCCAGGGTCCTGGGATCGAGCCCCGCATCAGGCTCTCTGCTCGGCAGGGAGCCTGCTTCCCCCTCTATCTCTGCCTGTTTCTCTGCCTACTTGTGATCCCTCTCTCTCTCTGTCAAATAAAGGTATGAGATAGCTGAGGTAATGGATGTGTTAAGCAACTTTATTATGGTGATCATAATCACCCTAATTTATTATGGTGATCATTTCCCAATATATGTATACATCAACTCATTATGTTATACACCTTAAGCTTACACAGTGTTACAAGTCAGTTACATCTCACTAAAGCCGAAAAAATAAAGATAAAGAGAGAGAGAGAGAATAAGAAATATGTAGACATATGTATGTGCATGTGATAGGTGTATTTGAAGGAAAAGGCTAACAGTGAATTCGGGTGGGAGTGTGGACCTGTGTTCTGTTGCTCTGCCATTTCCCCATAAGGTTGAAATTACATAAACATTTAAATGTACAAAAATTAAAATACAAGAAAATGTCAATGCCCATCTCATGCACAATCCTCTTTTCTTCTAGAAAGAATGGGTCCAGTAGACCACTCTAAGATCCTAGGGATTAGAGCTCCAGGATGGAAGACATGTGGATCCCCAAGTGACTGTGTGGAACAGAAGGCTCTTTTTTTTTTTTTTTTTTTAATTTTGGAACAGAAGGCTCTTGCCTTAACCTCCCACACCAACTAGACTTGGCATGAGTGAGAAACACAAGTCTGGGATCCCCATATATTCTTGGGAGTTTTGTTATAGTAGCTAGTGTTACTTATGCTGACTAGTATGAGGTGAGGGGCATCAGGACTGAGCAGGGAGAATATGAGGATAGCAAAGCAGGAAGACGTAAGTAAGGGAGAGGAGGAAGCTCAGGTCGTGTTGGAGATAAAAAAGAGTGAGAGGTCAGATGGGGAGATATGAAGAAGAGAGAGAAATGCCAGGAAATGGGGAGCAAGGGAAATCCTTGTTCACCACTGAGCACTTGATCTTTTAAACCAAAGTGGCTCTTTTCAGTGGTTGCTTAAGGCTCTCATGGGAAGAAGTTGGAGGAAGAAAACATAAGATGAGGTTTGGACATGAGTGGTCAGAAGGTAGGATGCTTATAAAGGACCTGGGTTGACCACCTTTTCCCACATGCCCCTTTCTCCACCACCCAGCAGTAGGGACCCCATCTCCCCTAGCCTGGGCCTGGCCTGACCCAGAGGAAGGACAGCCAGCTAGGAGTCAGGTACCCATTGGAGGCTTTACCTTGTCCAGGTAGAGGATGAGGGTGTTCTTATTGGACAGCTTATTGTCCAGCTCGTACTTAGAGAAGTATTTCTCGACACTGCCGCTCAACTGGGGAAGGGTAGGAATTGTGAAAATCCTCCTTAGTCTTCTTCCAGACCCCAGAGTTCTTCCCACTGATCCCAGCCCCCAAACCCACAAGCCCTTCATACATCATTGAGGTCATCAATGTCAGGAGAAAAGCCAGTCATCATGGATATATCCAGGATCGACATGGCAGCATCCACTGGTCCCAGGTACCTGATTGGGGCAGAGAGAGGACAGTCAGGTCCCAGGGTGGGGTCAGCCCTGGGGGTCAGTTCCTGGACAAGGGGGGTCTGATCAGAGGTTCCTAGTTCCCACATAGCAGCACAGAGCAATATTAGATTTTAGGAAACATTCCCCAAAGGGACTAAGGGAAAGGCAGTATGATGGTCAAGGCGACTAACAGCTCAGGCTCTAGAGCCCAATTGCATGGGTTCAAATTCCAGCTCTATATGACATCTGATGAGTCCCTTGCCCTCTCCATGCCTCAGTTCTTCTAGAAAATAAAGACAAGAAAATGTTACCATGGTCTAGCTCAGTAACACCGGGGTACAGTAATCACAACTGCATAAAGTACGAATCTTGTTTCTAGCTCTCCAGTCCACCAATCGCTTTGCAAATAACAGATGCTCATCACAGTCAATGACCAATCACGTCACTTCTTTCAAGTCCGTCGGTGCCAACTCACTGAGCCGCCATTAGTCAGTTCATGCACTGATAGCGTGGCCTGTGGTTGTGTTAATTCTTCATCAACGCACCTGACGTTTTGGGTAAATGAGTCATTGAAAGAGGGAACTAGCCAACAAAGATGAAAGCACGGCACAGAAATGAAGACAGGTTAAAGCGGGTACTGCTGGACGTAAAATTTGAATAGCACACAAACGGAGCTTGAGAAAAAACAGCAGGCTGCGGGAATGTCCCCCCTGCTGCCATTTGAGAGGCCGGCTATGCAGTGGGAGGAACCTGGGGGAAGATGAGCCCATCAACACAAGCGAGAAGAATGGCTTTGACCAAAGGTGCAGCTGTCCCAGAGGAAGCAACGCTGGCAGAGATGCAGCCATCACTCTTGGGTATCTCGTGACACTGGCCACTGCAAGGATTAAGTGTTGGAAGCTGACCTAACTCAGAAAGGAACATGACAATTCACAACTTCATAGGAAGGATGCCTGCTTTATCCGTAACCTAAGTTACACAAAGAGGAGGAAGGAGGTGCTTTCCAACCACAGTTCTTTTGATAAGTGTTTTACAAAGGAGAAAAAAAAAATCACTTCCATCTCAATGTTCTGATGTTTTCATTTACAGCATCCTAAACAAATTCTCGTCTTACTGTCATTTTCATTTCTCTGTATCTTTATAACTGGCAATATGAGAGTTTTCGATGTTGTGATAAAACACTTTCAAGGTCATGGAACAACTGTAACTTCCCCCATTGATTGTTGGGATTGCTTGTACCGTCTCGCCTCTGTGGTCACGGCTAGTCTCGGACTGCTGAGTGCAGTGAGGACTGTGTCCGTGGCATCTACCTCTTTGGGAGACTTCACACAATACCAGATGCACAATGCGCTCTTGGAAAGGATTAGGTACCGCAAATATTATTCGTGAGAAGTCTTGTTATGGACAGAGGAATGGTCAAGAGGATCCCCCAGTGAGCTATCATCACTAACCTGGTACAGATGTCAAGGCGCATGGTGCTCTTGGCATCCTGAGGTTTCTTGCCTAGAAACACAGAAGACAGAAAAATGGGAGGGGGGGGGGTCCCTGGGTCCTGATTCAAGAGTGGGGGCAGACATTAGAATGGGGTTAGGGGAAGGATAACAGGTAGGGGCTTTACTCCCTTTACCATCATCAGGGACTCGTTGAATGTTAACCCTGAGGTCAAAGTTCTGGCAGGAGACTTGGCTTTTGAGCTTGGCATAGTACATTGTCACCACCTGGTGGAATAGTGCGGGCAATGAAGTGTCAGCCCACCTGAGTTGAGGAGAGGGTCCCTCTGGGGCAGAGGGGTTGAGAGAAAGTGGTGGGTCAAGTGAATGTGTGTTCCTGTGTCTTACCGACAAGGTGCCTTCTCCTTTTCCTTTAGCTATCACTTCGAAATTCTCATTTTTCTTGGTCTGCGGGGAGTAGGGAGAAAGAAGAGAGGATGTTGGGAACGAAGCCTTCCCCTGGGTATAGTAATCATCTGCTCTCCCTCCTGCCTCTGGCAAACCCTGGCTGGTGTGAAAGTAAGGGTGAAAGTAAGGAGGGTTTGGCTAGGCCACTGTACCTCTTCTGACCGCAGGAGGCTAGCAGACTCCCAGAGGATGCGGTGCTTGATATCATTGTTTCGGCTGGGCAGGTTGATGGACACCTCCAGGTTCAAGTCCTTGTGGCGAGGGACATCCTTCTGGTATTGGGCCAAGGCTTGGAATACCATGAAGGTGGCCTAGAACCCAAGAGAGAGGAAGAGACTCAGATCAGAGGGAGGGGGCACTAAGACTGTAGCCTAGGATGCCACCCCCACACCCAGAGAGGGTAAGGATGAGATTGTGGGTTGTTAGACACTGAGGACATGCTCCAGATTCTCCAAGGGATAGAGGCTTAGATCAGAACTTGGAGACACTGACAACAAGTCTTGAATTCACCAGAAATTGCAGGCGTAAGACTGAGGCTGTAGCAATACCGAGAATGTGGCCCAGACTCATCCAGAGGAGAGTCTAAGGTAAGAGTTTGGAGCCAAATGAAAATGTGTTTAGAACCCACTTGTGAAAAAAGAATGCAGTCGAAGCCTGGGGTCACTGACCATATGATCTAGAATCCAAAAGGGATACTGAGAGTATGACTGACAGCTTGCCAGAAAGAAAGGGGGTCAAACTGGAGACTGAGGTTTTTGAAACCATGGCCTAGAACCCACCAGGGAGAGAAAGGCTGGGAGTCTGGTGGAGCTGAGGACCTGGTCTAGAACCCACAGGAAGACGAGCTAACATGGAGTCTGGTGGAGCTGAGGACCTGGTCTAGAACCCACAGGAAGACGAGCTAACATGGAGTTGGGTGGAGCTGAGAACCTGGTCTAGATACCTGGAGGCTCAGAACATAGCTTGGGGCATTCAGAATGTAGTCCAGATCCCACAGGTGGGTTTACAACTGAAAAAGCCTGATCTCTCAAATCCACTCCAGCCCCTCTGGCTTGTGGGAAAGGATTTCCCCTCAGTCTCAGTGTCTTCTCTTGGAGGCCAGTGGGAGGCCAGAGGAAGTAGGCATGCAGGTGCCTGGGGGATATGGGGTCACTTGCCTGGGTGGAGCCATAGCCACCTCCGTAGTATCTCTGCTCATTGAGCCAGCGCACGACAGGAGGCACGGAGTCAAAGTCTTTGAGCAGCAGCAGGGCCAAGAGGGCGTAGGATGTGGCTTCCACACTATAGAGCTTCTGATTAGGCTCCTCCCAGCGTTCCTTGTCTGTGGAGAGAACCCCCACCGCCCCATGCTCACTGCTCTGTCCAGCCTGGAGATGGCTCAGAGAAAGCTCAGAAGAAGACAACCCCTAGACTTCTTGGTGTTCAAGTATCCTTATATGCAAGGCCCTCAACCTGCTGGCTCCTGCCTCACTCTCTTCTCTCATTAACCTTTACTCTTCCACTTGAATTCTCAACTGTACCCCCACTGAGCTACAGGAGATTCCCGAAACTGTCCATGCTCATTATTCCCTCTGAGTCTTTTGATATTCTGTTCCCTCTACTTGGAGAACCTTTTCTCCACTTAACTCCTGTTAATCCCAGCCTGCACAATTTGACTTCAGTGGTACCCCAAGACTGAGTGACAGACCCCTGTCCTTCCTTCTGTCTCTCAAAACATCCTGCACTCTCTTGTTCCAGCATTATCATGCTCCATAGCAATGTATTAACTCACTTCTTTCCTCAACTGGAGTGTGGGCCCATGATGGCAGGGGCTATACTGTATTCACTATGATGTCCCAGGTGCCTAAGAAAGTAGTTATGGCAGAGATTGTTATTAAGAACCATTCCCTCCTCTTCCTGGGCACACAGTTGGACTACATCTCCCACATATCTTTGCAGGCAGGTATGTCCACATGATGGAGCTCTGGACAATGGAATGGGCACTGGCAGTGACAGGGACCCCTTCCATGCCTGGTCTACGTCCTTTGCATAATCCTCCTGACTCTTTTCCCTTCTACTTGGATGGAGTGGGTTCCAAGGACCTGGAGTGGCAGAGCCATGAGGAGATAGAGGCTGGGATCTGGGCATTAGTATATGGAGGAGATCCATCCATGAACAACAAACTTGTGTTGTGTTAAACCACTTCAGTATATGTTACATCATGTTTCTTGACATATGTTCCATCAATCAGGGCAAACCTGGTATAGATCATCACTGGAACCAACGATTAAGTGCTCACTAGGTGCCAGGCACTGTGCTAAATTGCCTATGGCATCATCTTGTCTAATCCCAAAGACCCTTGAGATAATGTTAATGTTAGGACAACAGGAATGATAGAGCCCTTACGGGGTGCTAGACCTTCTACCTGCATTACTTGTTCAATCTTCACAACCACCTATGATGTAAATATCATCTTAAGATGAGGACCAGAGAGGTTCAGTGACTTGTACAAAATGAGAACATGGCAGAGTGGGATCTGAATTGGGGTCTGTCTGATGTCAGAGCCCACGTCCTTGCTCCTGGGTCATAGCAAGTGCTCAATACACACTTGTTGAATGAAGGAGGCCATGGACCTTCTCGTGGAGCTTACAATGAGAACTTTGCACACCTCAGAGCCATCCACCCAGCATGGCTTAGCACCATCCACTCCAGCTCTCCTTGAAGCTGCCCATTGCAGCACAGCTTAGCCCCCCGCATGCCAGTTCAAGATGGCCTCCCCCAGCCCCAGCCATGCATTCTTCTTTTACCTCGTTAGGCTGCCCCTCACCTTTGGCTGTCCTCAGGAATTTTCTGAGGAGGTTTCCCTCCAGCTTGCCTATCTGGGCGAGGGCATAGCCAGCAATGGCCACAGAATAGGATCTCTGCAGGTTCTCGTAGTGGGCTTCAAGATACTGTCCTGCCTTATTGATGCTGCCCGGCAGGCTCTATAAGAAAGAGGATCGAGTACTTTGGTAAGGTGGACATTACTGCCACAGAGAGCTGGTAAGGATCACAAAGGCACCACTTCTTGGGTACCAGGATGGTTTCTGTCCTTGGGACACATCTGTCTTGGATCGATCTTCCCTCTCCCACACCCCCACTGGGTTTTCCAGACATTTTAGTCACCATGAGCTGCCTTGTTGTTGAATATCTAAAAGGTGCCGGGGACAGTTTATATAACCAGCGGGGTCCTGGTAGCTGCTTAAGGCCTCCAGTGTGTGTTTGGGGGTAGGGGAGGAGGGTGGCTAGTTTACAGATCTCCAGTTACTGTAAGGGAAATACTCCCACTGTGGTCAGTTTCAAGCTACCACCATGACATGCCTGAACATGGAGTGGAGAAGAGATGTCTCAGATAGGCACTTGTGAGCTAGTGTGAATGATTCAGCATCCTGCTGGGAGTGCCTCTTGTCTCATCATCAGCTTCCTAGCTAACACTTACTATATATGCCAGTCTATTCTTTTTCAATTTTTTTTTTAAAGATTTTATTTATTTATTTGACAGAAATCACAAGCAGGCAGAGAGGCAGGCAGAGAGAGAGGAGGAAGCAGGCTCCCCGCTGAGCAGAAAGCCCGATGCGGGGCTTGAACCCAGGACCTGGGATCATGACCTGAGCCGAAGGCAGCGGCTTAACCCACTGAGCCACCCAGGCGCCCCTCTTTTTTAATTTTTAAAATTAACATATAATGTATTATTAGCCCCAGGGGTACAGGTTTGTGAATCGCCAGGTTTACACACTTCACAGCACTCACCATAGCACATACCTTCCCCAATGTCCATAACCCCACCTCCCTCTCCCTACCCCCACCCCCACCCCCACAACCCTCAGTTTGTTTTGTGAGATTAAGAGTCTCTTATGGTTTGTCTCCCTCCTGATCCCATCTTGTTTCATTTATTCCTTTCCTATCCCCCAACCCCCCCCACATTGCCTCTCAACTTCCTCATATCAGAGAGATCATATGATAATTGTCTTTCTCTGATTGACTTATTTCGCTAAGCATAATACCCTCTAGTTCCATCCACGTGGTTGCAAATGTATGCCAGTCTATTTTTATCATCATTCCTACTGCACAGATGAGAATACTGAGACCCAGAGAGAGGAGGGGTAGAGGAAGACTCGATCTGTAGTGTTTGCGGATTTTCATGGTGTAAATACAACCGTGGCCAATTTCAAACTACGGATGTGGAGGCAGTGAACGCAGAGTTGGGAAGAGGTGGGCAGTAGCACAGCGTTTGATAGTATTTCCACCATATACGTGTGCAAAGAACCTCGAGATGTATGGATGTACCAAGGATAATGATGAAAGTGAATAATTAGGAAGTGATGAGTTTTGAGTGTTTTTTTTTTACCTGTTTTTTTTTTTAAAAGATTTTATTTATTTATTTGTCAGAGAGAGAGAGAGAGAGAGAGAGAGAGCAAGCATAGGCAGACAGAATGGCAGGCAGAGGCAGAGGGAGAAGCAGGCTCCCTGCTGAGCAAGGAGCCCGATGTGGGACTCGATCCCAGGACGCTGGGATCATGACCTGAGCCGAAGGCAGCTGCTTAACCAACTGAGCCACCCAGGCGTCCCTTTACCTGTTTTTTAATGTTTAATGCATCGTCTAATTTACTTAAATGTAAACTTCTATGATTTAATTTTTTAAAAGATTTTATTTATTTATTTGAGAGAGTGAGTGAGAGAGAGAGAGAGCACAGGAGCAGAGGGAGTCGGAGAAACAGGCTCCCGCTGAGCAGGGAGGCCAAATATTGCTGTGTTGTAATAGAAACTAACCCTTTTGCCTGTCCAGCTACCTCTCCTTCATCTACTTCTGACTTTTGTAGGAACTTTTCTTTCATTCACATGCCACAATGGAAGTGGCCATATTTGCCAGTAAGACCTACTCCTGGCCTCAGCTGATTGGCCCAGTTGTGATCACATGAGCATGATGGAGCCAATCAGAACCAGTCCCTGGGGGTCTCCTGGGGGGCTCAGTCGTTAAGCGTCTGCCAGAGTCCTGGGATCAAGTCCCCCATGGGACTTCCTGCTCAGCAGGGAGCCTGTATCTCCCTCTCCCTCTGCCTGCTGCTCCCCCTACTTGTGCTCACTCTCTCTCTCTATTAACTAAATAAATAAACTCTTAAAAAAAAAAAAAAAAAGAACCATTCCCCGGGGATCTGATAGCCTTGGTTAGGCTATTCCCCCAAAGAAGGCAGCCAGCCACATTCTACTCGGCTGGGTGGGTGGCAGAGAAAAAGGAATTATTTGGCACAGAAGGGCCTGGGTTCCTCTTGGGCACTAAAGATTACCCCCCTCCCACCCCGGCTCCATCTCTTTTCTGGGTTCCAACTAAGGGACAAGCAGCTGGCTGACGTGAGATCCTGGGCTTCTGGACTTGGTAAGCTAAAGGTCAAACATGCCACTCTTAAAAACCCAGGACAAAGCAAATAGGGCAATTACAGGGACTCTCAGAAGCCCATCTTTCTAAGTTTCTCCCCTTCAAAGCCAAAACCAGAGGAAAAGGAAATAGCCATAAGACAACATTTTTAATCATTTCCCTTTAAGGATCATGGTTCCTTTGAAAATTTCCTAAAAGACAGGCACCTGGATAGCTGAAACACCTGACTCTGGATTTTGGCTCAGGTCAGATCTCAGGGTCCTGAGATGGAGCCTTGCATAGGGCCTCTGTGCTTATCAGGGAGCCTGCTTGAGATTCTCTCCCTCTCCCTCTCTCCCCCATGTTCTCTCTCTAAAGTAAATAAATAAATCTTTAAAAAAAATTAGGAAGGAAAAGAAAATTTCCTAAAAAGATCTCTCAGACTAAGAAAATAGTCTTGATGTTTTATTAGCTCTCTGTTGTGAGTTTTCTTTAGGGAAGCAGCAAGGATACAAGGCACTATCAGATGGGAGTGATGTGGAAAGTAGGCTGAGGGGGCTTTGGTTGACATTGGTGAGAACTCTCTGAAAATGGTAAAGCAGGGAGAAAGGACCTGCTCTTTGATCTCTTTGTGTCTCAGTTTTCTCTTCTGCAAATTGGGGATAAGAAGAGTAGCCTACCTCTTAGGCTCTTACAAGGATTACAGGACTTAACCATAGGAAGATCTTATATGAGCATCCTAGTTAATGACCCCCGAATGCTGGGTATTATTATGGCCGCTGTGGTGGTTGTTATTGCACTGGGGAGGATGGAGAATCACCCAAATGTAACACCTCACCTCCAAGGTGGATGTGCCCTGGGGAGGGGAGGATGGCAAACACTTACATTGACCTGTCCTTCGCAAATATCTTCAGCCTCTTTCAGTGCAATGAGGACAAAGGCTGTGAGGGACACCTCCTTCTCCTTAGAATCCCGGGAGCCACCCTAGAATAGGAAGCAGGAAACAAGGATAGGGTCACCAGTGTGTTCCCATTTGGTGACCAATCACCTTGCCGGGTGAGTAGGTCAAGGCAGAGCTGAGCCTCTCCTCAGCGTCTCCTTAGGAGGCCACTCTCTTCAGTGTTCATTCACTCAGCCCATGTCACTGGTGCTGTGAATAAGATGGTGGGAAAGAACCAGACACTAGCCCAACCCTCATGGAGCTTTCCGTGTGGTAGGGGAGACAGACATGAACCAACCAGTTCACCAAAAGATATATCATTACAGACTGATAAGTGCTGTGCAGGAGAAGTGGGTGTGGGAGTGAGAGTGGACAATGGGAGTGTGACTCAGTTGGGGAGATCAGGAAAGATGTTGCTGGGGGGATGATGGAGTTAGCATGCTAGGCAGTGGGGACAGCATGTGCAAAGGCCCTGTGGCAGGAGAGAGCAAGGATTCTAGTAGTACAGATGGAGTATGGATGGGGGTAGGAGGACAGCTGTGAGACTGGACACCTGAAAGTTCAGGCTAAGGCAGTGATTCTCTAACTTATGCACGCATCAGCATCATGCAGGTGGGGTCGGGTAGGGTTTGTAGAAACTGATTCCTAGGCCCTCTCCCTAAAGTTTCTGATTCCATGCACCTAGGGTCCAGCCTGAGGACATGCATTACTAACAAGTTTGCAGGCGATGCTACTGCTGCTGGCAGAGTGAAGGGAGAAGGACTTTGGTTTTGCCCTGGACTCTGAAGGTCTCTGGTCTTTGCACTGGAAGAGCGAAACTCCAGGCCAAGGGGTAGTGTTTTCTCCTGTCTATCCTGGGACTTCTGGGCGCCCCTTCCCCAGCCTGCCCTGAACTCCTGCCTCTTACAATCATCTCTTGGTGAATCACTGGCCCATCCTCGTGGAAGATCCCGTCGGGCTTCTGCTTCTCCATGATCAGCCATTTGACTGCCCCACAGAGGACCTGGGAATCGATGGCGATGAGGTTGGTGGCCAAAGAGAAGACCTTGACCACGTAGGCTGTCAACCTGACGGTGGGCACAGAGCGTGAGTCAATTGCCTCTGGGATCCAGAGACTGCCATTTCAGCACACCAGTGAGCAGGGAGGGGCAGGGCCTGGCCGGGCTGGCCCCGCTTCCCCCCTCTAAGTGCAGACCCAGCCTAGCTGTGGGGAGGCGCTTGATGATGGCAGACCACTCGCCTCTGCAGGGCCGGAGCTCTAGTACTGGGCACAGGGCTGTGTGGACGAGGCTCCCCGGGACCACCCCAGGCTGCCCCACTCTGTGGGGTACCAGAATGACTTGCCAGGTGCTGGGTGCCCGGTCCTTGAAGGCCGCGAAGGCCAAGTTGCCTTGTCTGAAGGCCAGCTGCTGGGTGTACCCTGCAGGGAAGCGAGAAGAGTCACCCTAGGAGCAGGGGCTGAGTGGAGGCGGTGCCTGCCATGGGTATGTCAGGGGAGGGACTTAGAGGATAGGGGGTCCGAGAGGAAAGAGGGGGCTCAGCCAGGAGCAGGGAAGTCTGGCGGGAAGGCACAGGAGCTCCTAAAAGACGAAGGGACTCAGAGGGTGCTGCGATCAGAGAGAAAAGGAGGAGGGAGTTCTCAGAGGAGAGGGCTTCTGAGAGGAGAACGGTCTCAAAGGGGTTCAGGGAGAAGGGGCTTCAGTGAGAGAGGGAGCTCCTAGGGCTCAGAGGGGCCCAGGGTCTCAGAGAGGGGAAAGGTCCACTGGGAGGTCTTTGAGAAGAAGGGGTCCAGATCGGAGAGGGGCTTCAAGGAGGGGCGGGGCCTCGATGGGGGGCAGGGTCTCAAGGAGCATACATCTTGGGAAGGGGGGGGAAGGGGGGGGGGCGGGTCTCCAACGTGGGCTCACCCTTCTTTTTTCTTCTTCTTCTTCTTCTTTTTTTTTTTTTTAAGATTTTTATTTATATATTTGACAGAGAGATCATAAGGAGGCAGAGAGACAGACAGAGAGAGAGAGAGGGGGAAGCAGGCTTCCCGCTGAGCAGAGAGCCCGATGCGGGGCTCCATCTCAGGACTGGGATCATGACCTGAGCTGAAGGCAGAGGCTTAACCCACTGAGCCACCCAGGCGCCCCGCGGGCTCACCCTTCTTGATGATCTCCAAGGCGTCTTGCCGCTTCTCCAGGCTGAACTTCTCCCACTGCTCCGTCTGGTCCAGGTAATGCACCGCGATGACGGTAGGCGTCATGCCAATCATGTTTTGCTCCCCGCAGCCCGACGGGGTCACGATGAGGTGCTTCAGACGGTCCCCATCGATGGCGTCCTCTGTCATCTGAGCCACCGGGGTCCCTGCAGCCGGGTGGGAGGACCGTGCTCAAGCACCATGGGGTGGGGTGAGGAGGGTCAGGGCTGTGACCAGTGATCCCAGGCTCCAAACAGGCTTGTGCTTCATAGGAGAACTCTGGGCCCTGAGTCCTCTTGTTACACCCGTGGAAAACTAATTCCAGGAGCAATGGTGCTTCATGCTGTTTGCCAAGTGCTGTTCTAGAGAACCTCTCTAGTATCTCATTTAATTCTCTCAAGGCCCCTTTGATATAGGTACCATTATTCACCCCCATCACAGATGAGGAAACCAAGCATCTCTACCCCAAACCTTACTGCTTGCAAGGTGCCTTTCCAGCGACTTCGTTTCCCTTCTTGCGAAACTCCTCCATCCCAGGTATTTAAGTTCCAAAATTTCCCACTCTTGAACTATACTGTTTCTCATTTAAATTTCTTTATTTGCAAAAGCTATTTGCTGAACTAAATACTGCCTGGGGTCTTCTGTAAAACCCATCAAGGAGGTGGCCAGCTGTCCTAGTGGAAGTGGAGAGGGGAAGCATAGTAATAAATAGCCCCAGAATTAGGTGGGACTGCATTCCCTTCTCCAGGGTCGTGCCTCCCGGGGTCAGGGCCAGTCAGTGGCGGCTCACCTTGCAGGACGATCCTGGTCTCCAAATCCGTGTCTGGGACTTGGTCGCTGAGGTCTGCCGCACGGATGTGCACTTTCTGCTCTCCCCCTGCCGCGGAAAAGGAGAGAAGGATGGCAACGGCCGTCTCCCACCAGGCCCTCCATCACCACCCATGCCTCAAACCCTCTGCTGTGGCTGACTCACCTTCTCCTTTCTCTTCTGGATTCAGTGTGTGAACAGCCACAGTCTGGTTGACTCTGACTCCTTCCGGCTGAACCGTGTTGGGATGGGGGATGGCAGGGGGAGGTCAGGTGAATAAAGGAACAGACAGACACAACTGGTCAGCAAAGACACTGTCCTTCTGGGGATTACTGTAGCACAGGCACAATGGAATCACCTGTCCTAGCTGTGTGACCGGGAGTCAGTTCCTTAACTTCTCTGTGCCTTGGCTTCCTCCCTTCGAAAGAGGAAGCAATACAAACATCTACTTCATATGGTCGTCCTGGGAATTAATAACCTTGCTAACAAAGTAACAAACCCCTCTGAAAGCTTCCTCTGCGCTAAGGAGCTTTCTTTACTCTCTGGGGTTAACCTTTTACCTTTGCAACAAACCCCGTGGATTGAGTACTGTTAGTACAACTCCCATCTCAGAGGTGGGAAACACAGAAAGGTGAAGTCACTGGTCCAATGTCACACAGCTGGTAGAAGAGAGCTGGGTTTTGAACAGGGCAGTCTGGTATTTTTCGGGGGGAGGGGATGGCGGAGGAAGGTAGTCGGGCTAAATGACCCAGGAAAGTCTGTGTTTTTAACTCCGTGCCTTGCAAACGTCCCTAGAACTAAAGAATATGCATAAGGTACTCAGCACAATGTCTGGCATGCAATACATGCTCAGTTAAAATAGGGACTGTCTTAGTGTCAGAGTCCCAATGGATGCTCTCCTGTGTCTACAGTCCACGGTGGACTGCAGCTGTTAATGCCTTTCCCGAACACAGTCTCCTTTAGGTTGATATTAATACCCGAATTTTCCTTTGGAGACCGAGTCTCTTCCAGTGGCAAGCTGGTAAATATCTGAGGCGCAGTTCCCCGGGAAGAGAAGATCCTTCTTTTAGCTCTGCCAATTTCCGTGCCATAGCTGCCTTCCAGCTACCAGCACCCGAGCGTGCAGAATTGGGAAGTTGTGGGCACACTAGCTCTCGGGCGTTGGACTATGCATGCCCTGAGCACCCTCCTAGGGTTTCATCCCATCGGTGCCACACTGAACTGGGACCCCAGGCCAGAGGGATAATAAGAAATGTGCCCCTAGGGGGCGCCTGGCTGGCTCAGTTGGAAGAGCGAGTGACTCTTGATCTAGGGGTTGTGATTTTCAGCCCAACAATGGGTGTAGAGACTACTAAAAAAAAAAAAGAGAGAGAGAGAGAGAGAACTTTAAAAAAAGTGCTCCTAGATTTATATTTTTATGTATGCTTTAATGGTTAATTATATTCCAGAACATTAAAGTAGTTGAAAAAAAAAATGAGTTTGGGTGCCCCTGGCTGGCTGGGTGGGTAGGATGTGTGACTCTTGATCTCAGGCTTGTAAGTTCAAGTCCCACATTGGGTGTAGAGATCACTTAAAAATAAAATCTTAAAAAAAAATATGAGTTTGGATCCATTAAAATTGGGAAAGAAAAATTATAATAAATTCTGGTTTGGGTATAAATAAGACATTTCACTATAAAATAACACTTTCAGTTTTAAAGCTTTGCTTTTCAGTGTTTCAATATTTTTTCAACTACTTTAACATTTTTTGGGGAAAATTAACCATTAATCAATTTTAACCATTAAAAAAAGACACATATATGGGGGCCATATTTTCCCTTTAGATTCGGGAAAGCTCAATGTGGGTTGACTTGATACTGTTAGATCCTCTCTGTTTAAAACTTTGATCTTTTGTTTATCAGGAATTTTTTGACATGAATTTTGATTCCTTACAACATTGTATTAAAATGTTGTCGTTCTTATTTATGATCTCACATTTTGCTTGAAAATATTAATAAAAGATGATAGGAGACTTTTATTTTTATTAATGACTTGATCTCCTATTATATTGGCGAATATTTGTCACTGTAGGAAAGAGTAGAAATTGTTAACATATATATTAAGGATAAAAACCATATGTTAAACTAGAAGTTCTTATGTTCTCACATTGTATGTTACTGCTTTCTAAAATTTGTTTTGTGTGGGACGCCTGGGTGGCTCAGTTAGACGTCTGCCTTTTGCTCAGGTCATGATGCCAGAGTCCTGGAATCAACCCCTGCTTTGGTGGCGGGGGGGCTTCTCCTTCTCCCTCTGCCTACTTGTGCCGTCAAATAAATATATAAAATCTTTTAAAAATTTTTGTGAAAAATGTTTTCTCCAATTTTTAAGGTCAAAAGAAAACTCCTATATACTGAAATGTGTTAAAAATATCATATTCAAGGGGTGCCTCGGTGGCTCAGTCATTAAGCGTCTGCCTTCTGCTCAGGTCATGATATCAGGGTCCTGGGATTGAGTCCTGCACCGGACTCCTTGCTTGGTGGGAAGCCTGCTTCTCCCTCTCCCATTTCCCCCCTGCCTGTGTTCCCTCTCTCTGTGTGTGCCTCTCTCTGTCAAGTAAATAAATCAAATCTTTTTTAAAAAATCGTATTTGATGTTAAAATACATTTTCACTTAAAAATGTACCACTGGTTTTTATGACTAAGTTTTTCGGTGCGCCCTAAAAGTCCTCACTCACTCCCCCTAATCCCGGCCCAGCATCCAAACCTATAAGACGCCTAAATTTCCTAAGCTGGACACTGGACACTCTTAGTGTCTCAGAGTCTGGGTCTCCAACCTGGATTGACAGCAAGGGGGAGAGAGGAGATTCTCCTGAAGGACAAGGGGCAGCAGGGCCCCAAGGACTCACCACGACCTTCAAGGTCTTCTTGACACCATCGCTGATTAAATAGTTGTAGACGGCAGCCTTGACCTCCACCTCATGCAGGCCGAGCTTCAGAGGCACAATGACATAAGGCACGGCGACTGAGGACTTGGGTGGGATTTCTACAGTCTGCAGGTAGCGCTTCTTGGCGGTAGCGAGGCTGCAGAAGGCTGGATTGTAGAGCAGTTCCACCCTGACCTGTAGGGGGTGGGGGGGTGGGGGAGAGGATCAGTCAAGGGCATGTGCCACAGACACCCACCCCCAGCTCTCCATCGTGCCTCTGCCACCCCAGGGACCCACCTTGAGTTTCTCCGTTTCCTGGTAATTGTAGAGCACGGCTCGGATCTCCACCTGCTCATTACGCACGACAGAGTAGGGTAGCCGCAGGTCAATGAAGAAGTCTTGCATCACCACGACCTCATAGGGGTCAGCCACGCAGATCCCTGCCCGGGAGAGGAGTGTCAAGGGAAGGAGGCAGACAGCCTCACAGTGCTCACTCCCGCCTGCTGGAGCTGTGCCAAGTTCAGCCTGTGTTTGTAGAAGGCCACAGACTGAACAGCTTCAACGGTGATCCATTTCCCGGTGGTGGTGGCAGCTGGAAATTGCTGGGACGGGGCGATTTCCATTTTCTTTATTCACAGGTAGGTGTGCAGGTGGGAAGAACTCAAGTCTTTATCTGTGCTCTCCAAAGTGGTAGCCCAAGGTCCAGGTGGTCACTGGGCACTTGGATCATGGCTAGCTCCAGTGGGAACCGGACTCCTACTTTTATGTCATTTCACTTCACGCAGATTTAAACTTAACAACTGATGCTCGTCATGAATATACCACAACCCCCTGCATTGTACACTTTCAAAGGGTGACTTTTATGGTAAGTGAATAATATCTCAATTTAGAAAATGATGCTTGATTTAGTGATTGGAAAACTTTTTTTTAAAAAGATTTTATTTACTTAATTTGACAGAGAGAGAGAGATCAAAAGTAGAGGCAGGCAGAGGGGAAGGGAGAAGCAGACTCCCCTGCTGAGCAGAGTGCCCGATGCGGGGCTCGATCCCAGGAACCTGAGATCATGACCTGAGCCGAAGGCAGAGGCTTAACCCACTGAGCCACCCAGGTGCCCCTGAAAAATTTTTTAACGTATGTTTGGCCCAACTTGGATGGCCAATCTACCTTTTCAGCTGTACATTTTACAAATCCTAAAATAAGATCAAAATATTTCCAATGAAAGGCCCCTGGCCGGCTCAGTGAGGGAAGCGTGTGACTGTTGATCTCGGGGCTGTGAGTTTAAGACCCATGTCGGGTGAAGAGATGGCTTAAAAGAAAAAGTAAAATCTTAAAAAAAAAGAAAAGAAAAGAAAAGAAAGCACTGCCATTGAGATGCTCTGCAGGTATAAAATAAGTACTAGATTTCGAAGCCTTAGTACAAACCGTGGTAAAATATATCATTCATAATTTTGAGATGTTAATAGATCATTCTTAAGTATTAACAGGTGTATCCTTGTAACAATATTATTAGTGTGACAGTGGTTTATAGATGTTTACAAAATGTTGAAAGAATAAAAAAAGTTGAAAGAATAATATTTTGGATATATTTAGTTACAGAAAATATATAATAAAATGGATTTTTAAAAATATTTTATTTATTTATTTACTTGACAGACAGAGATCACAAGTAGGCAGAGAGGCAGGCAGAGAGAGAGAAAGGAGGAAGCAGGCTCCCCGCTGAGCAGAGATCCCGATTCCGGCTCAATCCCAGGACCCTGGGATCATGACCCGAGCCGAAGGCAGAGGCTTTAACCCACTGAGCCACCCAGGTGCCCCTAAAATGGATATTTTTTTCAAGTAGGCTCCATGCCCAGCGTGGGGCTTGAACTCATGACCCTGAGAACAAGAGCTGCACGCTCTGTGAACTGAGCCAGCCAGGTGTCCCTCGCCTACTCCTTTTCTATGGGACTACCAGAAAATTTAAAATTACATAGCTTGGGACTCCTGGGTGGCTCAGTTGGTTAAGCAGCTGCCTTCGGCTCAGGTCATGATCCCAGGGTTCTGGGATCGAGTCCCACATCGGGCTCCTTGCTCGTCAGGGAACCTGCTTCTCCCTCTGCCTCTGCCTGCCATTCTGTCTGCCTGTGCTCGCTCTCTCCCTCTCTCTCTCTATGACAAATAAATAAATAAAATCTTTAAAAAAAAATAAAATAAAATAAAATTACATAGCTTGCACTGTATTTCCGATGCGACAGCGCCAATATACAGGAAGTGAAAATGATGCCAGAAACAATGGTTATTTGCATTATCACGGTTACTGCATTAAATTCAAGCAAAAGGGAACGCCTGGGTGGCTCAGTTGGTTAAGTTACTGCCTTCCTCTCAGGTCGTGATCCCAGAGTCCTGGGATCAAGTCCCATATCGGGCTTCCCCTGCTTTGCTGGGAGCCTGCTTCTGTCTCTCCCTCTGCTTGTGCTCTCTCTCTCTGTCAAATGAATAAATAAAATCTTTAAAAAAATTAAATAAATTCAAGCAAAGGGTGGATGCAAGCAACATTTGCAAAAACATCATATTGAAAATACTGTTATGCTAAAAAAAGCAAAACAAATAAAAATAATATTACACTAAGACATCTATTAAGATTTTTTGCCTTATTCTTCAGTGGTGAAAAAAAATTATCGGAGGCTTGAATGAAATCCTTATTTCCTAACCCTTCCCTAATGAAATCCTTATTTCCTAACCCTAACCCTATTCATTGTCTTTGTGATGTCTGCTCTAATCATGGAGCTATATACCATTTTTTATCTACTATTTGTTTTTACATTTTTTTAAGTTTATTTTTCAGTCATCTCTACACCCAGCCTGGGGCTCGAACTCGCATCCCCAAGGTCAAGAGTGGCACGTTCCACCGACTGAGCCAGCCAGACGCCCCTGTTTCTACATTTTTAAACTCAAATTTAATTTACTATGGTGTGTAAAAAAGCAGCTTTTGCACCATAAATAGGAGGTTCCCTAGGAAAGCAAAAATGGTTTTTTGGATACTGGTTAGCTCGTGCAGAAAGTCGCACTGGCTCCCCTCTCCTTGCTGATCAAAGTTGTTGAACGAGAGCAGGAGAGATGAAGGCATGCTTGGTCCAGACTGAACGCTCCCCTTTGAACAAGATGGAAGGACCGAAAGAGAACCAAAAGAGGAAAGACTTCTGACACACTGTCTGTGTTACTTTTAAGGCAGTGAGACAACTCCTCTTGGTGATACTGGTATAGCGGCTATGTATTGTTACAGGTTGGTCCAAACCCCCAGAAGATACAACACTGAAGGGGAGCCCTAAGCTATTTATTGGCTACAGTTAATAATAATGTACCCAGGACCACCTGTGGGGCTCAGTCCGTGAAGAGTCCGACTCTTGATTGCGGCTCCCGTCATGATCTCAAGGTCGTGAGACAGAGCCCCACATCGGGTTCCCTATTCAGCGGGGAGTCTGCTTCAGGACTCTCTCTCTCCTTCCTCCCCTCCTTCTACTCTCTCTCTCTCTCTCTCTCAAATAAATAAATAAATCTTAAACAACCACAAAAATAATGTATCCGTACGGGCCCATCAATTGTAGCAAATGTATCACTCTAATGCAAATAAGGGTTAAAAATGGGAATTGGCAGAAGTGAAGGGGTGTGTGTGTCAACTCTCTGCTTTTTGCTCAATTGTTTCTGTACACTTAAAACTGTTTTTTAAAAAATCTATTCATTAAAAATATAAAGATGACTGACTTCTGGTGCATGATTTGTGGGATTTGAGGAAGTGTCCCTGCGTGTCTGAAAAGCATTTACCCTTTGGCCTCTAAAATATGTTTGGCTCCAATAATAACCCACACACATCGGACCTCTGTAATAGGCCAGGCACCATTATAAGGGTTTCCTGTGTATTAACTCATAGAGTCATCCCAATAACACTGTGAGTAGATACTATTTCTATTGTGCCCATTTTACGGATGAGTGCAGAGAGGTTGAGTAACTCGACTCAGGCCACACAGCTCTCTACAGGAGGACTTGGGATTTGAACCCAGGCATTTAAGCTTGGGAAGCTCCCTGCTTGTAACCTTGACTCTTGAATTCATAGGAGCTCAGGAGTCTGGAATTTCCAGGTTCCGTTGGTTACAATGCTACCTACCATATTTACTCTGAAGCTCTAAGATGGGGTTTCTGGAAGATTCATCCCCCAGTGGTCTTTGGCAAGTCGCCTTCCTTCCCTGGCTTCAGTATCCTCATTTGTAGGCAAATACTAGTACCACACACATAGGGTGGTTGTGAGCACTGACAGAGCTAATGTGTGGAGAGTTAAAATTGTGCCTGGGGAGACAGTGACGTCGAGAAGGTGTCACAAGGACACAGAGAGCGGAATCCAAAAACCACAGGGCCCTGTAGGATTCTGCACCACATCCTGCCCAGGGGACATTGGGCAACTTCTGGGGGACATTTTGGGGACATGTCACAACTGGGGGGGCAGTTTGTGCTAGTGGAATCTAGTGGGTAGAAGCTATGAATCCTGTTCAACATCCTACAATACCCAGGGTAGGGCCCCACCACAGAGAACCATTCAGCTTGGAGCCGGACCAGTAGCTCTACATGGAAACAGACACCCACCCCCCAACCAAGGGACCGCATTAAAGTGCAGGTTCTGAGTCAGCAGGTCAGGAGTGGGATCCATGATTCTGAATTTCTAACAAACATCCAGATAAAGCACCTTTGCCAGATGGCTAGTGGTTCAGGAAACGTGGTTTTAGGACAAGGATCTAAACTGTGGCTTTTGGAGCACCTGAGGGGGCTGAGTTGGTTGAGTATCTGCCTTTGGCTCAAGGTCATGATCTCAGGGTCCCTCATCAGGCTACCTGCTCAGTGGGGAGTCTGCTTCTCCCTCTTCCCCTCTCCCTGCTCTCTTCTTGCCTCAAACTCCAGTATGGTTTGGTGCAGCCCTGGCTTCTATTTAAAACGTAGATATTTTGTTCAGCATGAATTTTTTTTTACATTTAAAAAAAAATGATTGCATGAAAATATTACTTATCTGGGTGCCCGAGTTTTGGGGGGCACACTTAAAATTGGCGCTTAAAGTTAGTGCACCCCTCTCCTTGCCCTCCTCAAGACCGTCAGTGCGGCAGCCCTGGGACAGCCAGGTTTCATAATCCGACCACGGATGTTCCAATCACGCATTTCATTCTGCTTCCTCTTCTATGTTTTCTTAATTGCTCTACCCACCATCCTATCGACATCACCCCTTAAGGGTGTTTGTGGTTGCAAATTACTCTGTGTGATACTGCAATGGTGGATATACGTCCTTATACCTTTGTCCAAAACTTATAGAGATTGTACAACACCAAGAGTGAACCCTAACTTCAGCCATGAACTTAGGGTGACGCTGATGTGCCCGTGTAAAAAATACACCGTGCAGGGGTGGGATGCTGGTAGTCGGGGATGCTGGGTATGCGGGGAGGTGGTATGGGGGTGTGGGGGGGATCTTTGTACCTTCCCCTCAATTTTCCCATGAACCTAAAACCGCTCTCAAAATAAAGTCGATCTACAAAAAGCACTGGGCTATGTCACCCACAGAGTAGGAGCTGACCCCCCTCTAGCCACCAAGAAACGGAGATCTCTCTGGATGGGATGAGGAAATGCCCAGTCGCCCCGGAGTCCCCGCCTCCCGAGGATGGGACCACCACCTTCTCTCACCTTTGTTCTTCGACAAGCTCACAGCCAGAATCTCCCAAGTGGTGATGGAATCTTTCAAAAACACATTCAGGGTCTTCGTGGAGATTCTAGATGGGGAGGGAGACGTGGGAGCCTTAGAAGACAGGTGTCCGGGTTGTGGGGGAGAGCTGGGATGGAGGGGTCCCCAGGGAAGAGTTGGAGGGGCTCGTGGCTGGATAAATGTAAGTAGCCTGACTCTCAATTTTTCTAGGCTGGGTTGTGGGGTTGCACAGTGACTCCAGAAAAGAGGGGGGTTGGGGCGCATGAAAATTAAGTGGATCCAGTCTGGGATGCTATAGGAAATGGTCTGGGGGGTGGGTTGAAGTGGGGGGGGTATCTCGGCCTTACCCATTTTTCTCAGGTTCATTGAGACTCTCTACGGTCCACAGCCAGCTCTCAGGGAACTGGCTTCGGGAAATGATCTCTTCCAGGAAAATTTCCTCATTCATGTCACCTGGGAGGCAGGGGGTGGGGAAGGGAGCAAGGGGTTTAGAACGGACCCATCTCTCCACTGTCCCTAACAGCAGAACTCACCCATGGCCGTGCGATGGCTTTGGAGGAGGGAGCCCAGGCGTGTTTAAATTTGTGACTCTTCCCTCCATAAAAACACTATTAAAAATTACATTTTACAACTGTGTCAGTATGAAGGCAAAAATAATCCAGGCTGGTTATATGATGTACCCCTCCCCCAATTTTCATAGGCTTGAACGCACATGCTTGAGCTTCTGTCTCTAAGCCCCATAGCTCCCAGGCCCCGTGCCTGCCACATCTGATGGTGACGGTCCTGAAGGAAAACAGCGGACTCAATAGACTCCCTAGACCTGATGGTGAGGGGGTAGGGAGGGGGTGACCTTTTCAAGCCCGGCTGGCACCATCAGCAAGTAGATGGGGTGGGGCTGCAAGAGGGTCCAACCCTGTCTGGACTTTCTTTAAAACATCATGGGCAGATTGTAACTCGCTCTGGGTCTGTGAAATAAAATATGTGAAGCCACTGATGCTTCAGTCCACCCACGTTCTGGAAAAACCCATCAAAGTGCCTTTGGGGTATGGACACATGAACAACTCTGTCTCACCCCCAAATGGCTAAAAAGAAAAAAAAAAAGTGCACAATGCTAAGGAATGAAAACACCCAAGTGTGCATAAGCCCGATGCTGGTAGATGGGATTTTTTTGGTCTAATTTTCCTCTTTGAGAAAGGACAACTGTAGCTCACTGGAGTAGAAGGCAGTGAGCTGAGGTTAGTATATTTCACACAGACTGAAGGGAGAGTCCTTTGTTCACGTGCGTTGGAAATCTTTGGTTCTTTTTAAGCGGTGTTGGTGGAGGGAGTGCTAGCCTTCCAGCTAAAAGAATTTAGAAATATCTGTCCGCTTTGACAATGTCTGCCTTTAAGAAGTGACTGTCTATTAAGAGCAAAAAAATTAATAAAAATACAAGTGTGTACAAAAAAAATACGTGTTCCCACATAAGGAGTCCCCTACCTGCTGTCATACAGGCTAAGTAAAAATTGATTTGGGGAAAATTTCCCTTGGCTTGAATTTTGCCATGATCTGATAGCAAAAAGAAGTTTCAAAAGCAACTGTAAGCGAACAAAAGGGAACTTTACAGTGAAGCAACCCAGCACACGCGGCCTTAGCCAAGTGATCAAGGGTCACATCACTGACAATGGGACAAAATCAAGGTCATAAGGCCCCTGATAAGATGCACTAAGAAGGCCACAATGTCTCTTTTGTGACAGTGCTGTCAAAAATGCAAAAGCTGAACGTGATTATGAGGAAACACTGAGCCAACCCAAACTGAGGGACGGGCCCCCAGAAGAGTTGGACATGAGAGTCGCTGCAAGACGGACTCTCTGACAGGAGTTGGGCAGATCTAAGGACACTAAGGAGACCCCACCAGCAAATAGGACGTCCGAATCTGGACCACATCCTGTTCTTGTAAAGGACGCAAACCCAAACCAGACCAGACCAAAGTGACACGAATGGGGCTAGAAGGTTTGGCGGTGGCAACGCGTCCACATTAATGTCCTAATTCTGGTGTCTGTGCTGGGTTTTCTGGGAGAACATCTCTGCTTCTAGGAAATCCACACCGAGCTGGTCGGGGGTGGTGGGTCCTCACACAGTTCAGGGGGAAGAAAAGGTTTTTATGCCCATTTCCACTTTTTCTGTTGGAGACTCTTGAAAGAAAAAAAAAGGATTATTTTTGCTTTGATCAGACAGCGTGCTGCTGTGAAATTTCCCCTTCTTCTTCAGTTTTTAAGCAAAGGTATTCTCTTTACAGGACTTTTCATCCTGTAGTTAACAAGGTAAGTTCCCTCTATTTCAAGAGCCGCTCACATGGGCCTTTCTTGGAGCCCAGTTTGAAGGACACAATTTCTGGTCCCCCATGAAAAGAGTGGGATGTACAAAAGAAGGGTTCAAAGGGCCAGGTAAAATGATCACCAGGGCTGCAAATGCTCTGCATAAAATGGTTAAAAAGAACAATCTGGAAAGGCTGGGATGAGCTGGGAATTTGCCAAGGTGACCCTCATAAAAGGTCCTGTGCTGCTCGCCATCCACTGTCCCTGGGTTCAGTTTCACCAGCACCCGTCCTAGCAGAGAGATTTTTCCCCAGTCAAGACCCATTTTTAAAAGCATTTTTGAAAAGGAGGGATCAGGTCTCAGTGGGCTCAAAGCCTCTCAGCAAACGGCAGTTAGACCACGCCAGTCCCCTCAGCTGCTGTGGTGGACCCTGCTCTGGGTGTGCTTTAAGTGGGGTTATTATAAGAGAAATCTCTCTTGGCTTTGCTTAGGATTTATTTGGCCTGAGATATAAACGTTCAAGTGGGTACACATTTTGTCTTATCCAGAACTGAAAGAATGAATGAATGAATGAATGAATGAATGAAAATGAAGCCACAAAGGTTGTTAGGCATTGAGTTAGGCACCTCTTTGGAAAGCACCATAAATTAATTTTCCCTGGTAACCCATCTCAGACAGACGTTTCCTCTCCCCTCTGACCGGGCCTCCTCCCTCAGATAGGCCCTCCACCCTCTGACAGGCCCCCTCCCAACTTAGGCCTCCTCTCTCAAACAAGCCCTTCCGGCTCAGACAGGCCCTCCTCAGACAGGGCCTCCCCCTGAAACAGGGCCTCCCCTCTCAGACAGGGCCTCCTCCCTCAGACAGGCCCCTCCCTTCTCAGGCTGGGCCTCCCCCACTCAAGTGGGGCCTCCCAGCTCTGGCCTCCCCCATCCACTCTCACCCCCTTGTTCCCCCTTCCCCCTCCCCCCCCCACCCAGCCAGACTCACTCCTGGCCAGTCCCAGGGGTTCGTCGTGGCTGTAGTTGAGCCGCAGCTGGGCGATGTAGTGGCAGCAGTCCAGGAAGGCCTTCACGCAGCGCTCCTGCTCCTCGTGGGCGATGAACTGCGCCCTCCGCTCGCAGGGGTACTTCATGATGTTGTCCCGCATGCCTTGCGTGCAGCACATGCGCACGTCCTTCGGGTACTGGCCGGCTGTGGGGGCGCAGAGCCCGTGTCATGCCCGCAGCCCCGGCCTCGGAGCAGGAGGCCCTCGGGACAGACGGGACAGACGGCAGGGAGGCCGTCCCCACGGCCAGGCCCTGCCCTCCTCCCTCCTTGGCGCCCCCACCCCCACCTCGCCTGCACAAGGCTCAGGGGGCGGCCAGGGCTCCCACCTTTGTCTAGCCTCTTCTCCATGAGCTGGACGGAGCGGCGGCGCCGGGTGGCTGGCTTGGGGCACTCGAGATCTGAGGGGCAGGTGGACACCAACGGAATGGGTCAAGCACCGATCGGGAGCCCTCCAGGGGCTCCTCCCTCAGACAGGCCCTCTCAGTAGCCACGGGGGAGGGGAGGTGTTGCTCCCATGCGACAGAGGAGGAAACCAAGGCTCGGAAAGCAGGGACTGGCTAGGTGGTGGCCGAGGCAGGACTGGAACCCAGGCCCCCCCACCCCAGAACCCAGCCCTCCAGCGCGCTCAGCCTGAGGGCAGAGGCGCCGCCCCCTCCCTCAGGCTCACTCGTCCTCTGGGCGGTCTGCAGCTCTTTGTTGGTCTTGAGGGCCAGCCCCGCGTCCGTGAAGACCCCGGCGTAGTCCTGCCCGCTGCCCGCGGTGCAGCCGATGTCCGCGTTCTCCACCACGTTCCAGATCTGCGGGGGCCGGACGCGGTCTTGTGCGGGCCTCCATCCCCCCAGGCCCACGCGCCCGCCCTTCCCTTGGTTCTCGTCCCAGACCCCTCTCAGAGCCGTGAACCGGCTGTGGCCACGACCTCCCCCAGCGTGGACCCGACCAACCGCACTCCCACTGCACCCTTGACTTCCACCCGCCGTGTCCCCTCCTTCCAGCCCACGCCTGACTGCGCTTCCTGTGCTCTCTCCTCCCCCCAAATGCCACCTCAACCCCACATCACCCCTCTGCCTCTGCTGCCTTCCACCCAACCATTGGGGGCGGGGGGGGGGGGGGAGGGACGCACCTTGCTCTGAGTCAGCTTGTTCTTCTTGTTCAACACGAACACACCCTTGTCCACCGCCACGAGCCCCACTCGGGCCCCCGGGTCCCCCTCGATCTTGAGCATCATCTGATGTCCAGGCTGATACGGCCTTTCGCCCTTCTTGACACCTTTCACCACCAGCTGTGGGGGGGGCAGGAGGGGCAGGAGAGAGGGGTCAGCGCTGCCAGACTTGGTCAGTCCGAAGGCAGCAGCTGGCAGGAGAGGAAGGGGAGGAAGGGGGAGCCAGAAGGAGCCAAGGCGTGAAGGCCAGGAGAGAGAGTGTGGGAGCAAGAGAGGCCCTGGGGATGAAACAGAGCAGTGCCTAGGGAGCAGGGGTTGGGGGAGAGAAGGGGCTGGGAAAGGTCACAGGCAGAGAGGCTCTGACCCTGGTGGAGAGCCTGCCTGGAAGGCTGGAGAGAGGTGGAGACTAAGAAAGCACTGGCACGTGGGGTGTCCCAAGATGGGTGAAGGGGGAGACTTGGGAAGCTTACCGTGCCCACACAGGAGTCCTTGACGTCCACCCACACGGAATCGGCCACCACCTCCCTCTTGCCGTTGCTGCCGGTGACTGTGTAATAAGCCACCAGGCGGAAGGAAGGAATGAACTGCTGAGTGGTAATCAGAGGCATGACGACCAGGTCCTGGCCAGGTTGCCGCTTCTGGCGACCCACAGTCAAAATCTTCCCTTTGTTCATGATCTGGGAGGAGCAGGTTGGTATAAAGATCAGCAAGGTGGGAGGGGGGATGGGGCGACCTGGGATTGGGGGTTCTGGAGAAGCGGGCGGGAGGGGGGTGCCTGGGATCCTAGCAAGCCACAGACCAGGTAGGTGTAGTAGGTGATGGACTGCTCCTGGCTAGGGTCCACTCGCAGGTGGAAATTGACAGTGAGAGTCTCCCCAGCCTTGAGCTCCAAGCGAGGCACAGAGAGATGCAGGTAGTTTTTGAAGTTGCCCATGGCATTGTAGGGCTGGACTTTCATTTCCCTGGTGGCCTGTCGAGGCTCTGGGATACCGTCCTTCTTCGTGCGTACCTGGGCAAGGAAAGAAGGATGAATGCTGGCCCCTGCAAAGATGTCCATGTCCTAAGTCCTGGGACCTGCAAATCTGGTACCTTCTGCGGCAAGAGGAACTTTGCCAACGGAATTAAGTAAGGGATCAGAGGATGGGAGATTGTTTTAGATTATCTAGGTGGGTTGAATATAATCACAGTGATCCTTCTAAGATAGCTGAGCAGCCGGAAGGCCCCCTAGTGCAGAGGAAAACCCCTCTGTGAGAATGAAAACATCTCGGTGTGAGTGCAAATATCCTTAAGGGAAGGGCATGATTCCCTTATGTAAATAAAAGGGCCCCACTCTGCCAGTGGCAGGATGGCTGGGGGCAGAGGGCAGGGATCCTCTGTGCCTGGCTCTCTGCAGTGGGGCCCCAGGCGGGCGAGGACTCACGGTGATGATCAGGGGCTGTATGTTCTTGGGTGTGTTCATGGTCAGCATGGCCACACCATCATTCCGCGTCGAGGTCCGGGCTTCGGTACCCATGATCTCCACGGGGACGCTGTGGGCTGGGGAGCCATCAGGGTTTGTCACGAACACCTGTGGGGGCAGGTGGAGGGCATGGAAGTGGACCCAGAGGCGGGGCCAGTGCCAGGAGCCAGGTTGGGGGTTGCAGGTCCACCGTGGGTCTCACCATGAGGTCAAAGGGCATGGCTGGTTTGAAGAACTTGGGTGTCTTGGTGAAGTGGATCTGGTAGGGGGAGGTCACGATGGGGATCCCGCTGTACTCCGCCTCCACCATGTCGCTGCCTGAGGGGGCCAGCCATGAGGGCAGGCTCCTGGGCCACCCCTCCAGACTGGACCCCACCTTCATACCGGGCCTCCCACCTCAGACTAGGCCTCCTTCTCAAACTGAATCCCACCTTCATAGTGGCCCTCCCCCCTCAGAGTGAGCCTCCTCTCTCAGATTGGATTCTACATTCATACTGGGCCTCCCTGCTCAGAATGGGCCTCCTCTGTCAGACTGGATCCCACCTTTCTTCTGGGTTCCCCTCCTCAGACTGGGCCTCCTCTCTCAGACTGGATCCCACCTTCATTCTGGGCCTCTGCCCCGAGACTGGGCCTCCCTTGTCAAGCCGGATATCACTTTCATCTGGATCTCCTCTCTTTGACTTGGTCTCTCCTCTCCCTTCTCAGGCTGGATTCCACCCTCATTCCGGGCCTCTGCCCTCCAACAGGGCCTCCCCCCTCAGCTGGGCCTCTGCCCTCAGACCAGGTCTCACCTGAGTCCAAGACAACAGTGACCGACACGTACAAGGACATCCCCACCAAGGCATCTTGTCGGGAGGGTTCCACCCCATTTAGGAGGACATTTCGGCTCAGCATGGCCTCCCCAGTGCCATCGTCGATCTGGGGAGAGGGGAGGAGACTCAGAGAGGGGGAGGGGCGAGGCTGGGGGAGGGCGGAAGTTCAGAGTGGAGGGGGCACGGAGGAGCAGAGCACCTTAATGCGTCTGAGGGACTGGGCCAGAGAAATCCTGTGGTCACCGTCCTGGACCCCAAAGATGACGAAGGCTACTCCATCCACATTCTTCCCGTACAAGAACCTGAGAGGCAAGAGAGTCTCAGATGC
The DNA here is from genome assembly GCF_002288905.1 of Enhydra lutris kenyoni. Taxonomy (NCBI): domain Eukaryota; kingdom Metazoa; phylum Chordata; class Mammalia; order Carnivora; family Mustelidae; genus Enhydra; species Enhydra lutris. The sequence goes on along the minus strand of NW_019154170.1, from coordinate 1,647,557 downwards.
TCCTCTCCCGAAAGGCATGCTCAACGCCCACTCGCTCCTCCCGCAGCGCCCCTGCACCCTCACTTGGTTCTCACCTGGTTCACACCTCACCTATCCCTCCCCCTGGCCTCATTCTCAGACCCTCACCTGGCCGTGATGGTGACCGTCACGCCCTTTGGGTCATCGATATAGTAGAATTTCTCTTCAGGCTCCAGGTGAACCTCAAAACTGGGCAGCACTGGGGGAAGAGACATACCAGTAGGGCACCAATGCTGGGGCCTGGGGTCCGGCGCTGCGGGGACCCACACCCAGACACCCTCCTCCTCTTACCGTATTCCTTCACCTCGAACTCAGCAGAGAAGACTTGCTGTGGGGCATCTTCGTAGTGGACCTGGATCTTCCACTGCCCCATGCTGTGGGAAAGGCAGGGCGGTGAGCCCCACATGCCCCCACGCCCTCCCTTGGGAAAGGGACCACCCTCCAGGACTGCCTGACATACTTGACCAGCTCCGGGATGTTCCAAGACTGCGACAAGATGCCAGCCTGGTTTACAGAAGACAAGACGTCCCGCTTGATGGGAACACCATCTGGGGTCTGTGGTGACAGGGAGGGTGTGTCTCTTCAGAGATCGGGCTTAGCCCTCAGGCTCTCCTCTCCCTCTCTGTGTCTGGCCACTCTCTGTGTGTCAGGACTCCTGCTTTTTGAACATGGACTTGGGTCAGTCGGCCTGGATTCAAATCCCCGCACTGTCATTTGTGAGCTGTGTGACCTTGGGCAAGTTACTTAACCTCTCTGTGCTCAATGGGCCCACGGAGAAAAAGGAGATAAATAGAGCCCCTACTTCATTGGCTTGGGACGTGGTTAAAGTAAGCAGGAGTTCACTGTCATCAGGGTCTGTCTGAAGACTAACAATAACCAGCATTTATCACCTCCTTTCTGCAGGAATCTGGGCCACAAAGAATTGCCTACGTTTGACTCTTTGACCCACATGGATAGCAATTCCATGTGGTTCGACCAAGTCCACATTATTTCATTTGTTGCCAATAATTAAATGTCAGGAGATACCCTGTGGACATCTGGCTCTCTGGCTCCTCTTGGAGATCAGGATAATTGTGGAGAATGGATTCCTGTTGGTTTGAGGTGACATTTGACTGGGACTGGGCCGAGGCTGTGTCCTTGGAAGTGTGTGTTCACTGGTTCCCACAAATTCCACTGACTCCCCAAATCAGCTCATGGTTGTCAGAACCTGGTCCCTGCTCCCTTTGCATGATTTCAAGAAATACTCATGATGATTCTCTGAGAAAGACCTGCCTCTTCCCTCCCTCCTTCAGTTCGTCCTTCCATTTTCCCTTCTCTCCTTCCTCCCTTCTCCCTGTACATTTTTATTAAGTTAGTGTATGCCAAGCACTGTGCTGGGTTCAGGAGATAAGGTCCTGAATGAACAGATAAAAAAAAAATCCCTTCCCGTGTGGAATTTAGGTTCTGTGGAGGTTGTGGGAGGGGGCAATTAGCAAATGAATAAATCCAATTGCTAGGATGCCAAGAGGAGATGACAATAAGGGAGAACAGTAAAGTGTGTGGAGGGTGAGGGGGAGGGAGGTTGCAACTTTACAGGATGCTCAAGGAGGCTTCTCTGTAAAACTGGGACATTGGTGACATTTGAGCAAAGACTTGAAGGACGCGAGGGGGCAAGCAGTGTGGGTAATTGGAGGAAGAGGGTTTTCTGGGTACAGGGGAACAGCCTGTGCAAAGGACATGAGGCAGGTCCTGCATGGCAGTTGGAGGTACAGCAAGGAGGCCCATCTGGCTGGAGCCGAGGGAGTAAGGGGAAGAGAGAGGAGGGTAGGGTAGGAAGGAGACAGGGCAGGTCACGCAGGGCCCTGGGGACCGCAGGAGGCCTTACGGTTTTAACCCAGGGAGGTGGGAACGCCTGGAGGGCTCTGGGTAGAGGGCGGGACCTGAGTTGGGTGCTCGCGGGCGCCCTCTGGCTGCAGGAGGCGGAATGAACTACATAGGTTTTATCCGTGTCACCCCAATCTTCTGATGAGAAGACTGAGGCCCAGGAAGGGGAAGGGACCTGTCAGTGACCCGGGGTTTATCTGAAGCCAGAATCCACGTGGTATCCCTGGATCTCTGGCCCGTCTCCAGTGCTCTTTCTGTGTTTGTGGCTCTACACATTTCTCTGTCTTTAGGTCTGGTCAGGTGTGCCTTTTCTGGAGTCTCTCTCTTGGTCTCTCCTTGAGTCTTTTCTCGGGGCGTCCGTGGGACCCTGGCTGGCTCGTACCTGGATGACGATGATAACACTCCGACCCACGGGCAGCAGGTTGTTGTCCACGGTGAAGATCCGATAGTGGACTGGGAGGGGATGGAAGAGAGGGGGCCGTGGGTGAGGCCCTGCGCCTCCCGCAGTCCCAGCCCCGCCCTCTCCAGCCGCTGCCCCTCCCGTTACCCGTGGAGCCGGGGGTGTAGATGGTCTTGTCTGTCTGGATGAAGAGATACCCGCTCTGAGGGCTGACCAGCACCACCTTTTCCACCACTGTAGCCCCAAAGGCCGCCTGGACAGTCACAAAACTTTTTCCCCTCTCTGATATTAAATCCTTGTCATTGGGGATCTAGGGGTGGACCAGAGAAGGTCATTAGGACTCTCCTGGGCCCCTGGCCCACATCCAGCCCCCAGGCCTTTGGTGGGACCCACAGCTGCCCCACCCACCAATAGCACCTGCCCAGCCCTCCTGCTCTCCCTGGTGTGCCCAGGCTGGGAGAGGAGGGCCACTTGGAGAGGGAGCACAGGCTAGAGAGGCGGTAGGGGTCAGATAAGGGAGACCCAGACAGGGGGCTCAGGATAGGAGGGGCTCATTGAAGGAGGAGTCTCAGAGAGGAGTGGGCTCCAAAGTGGGAAGGGCTCAAAAAGGGAAGGGGGTGGACATCAGCCTGTGCACCCACCCTGATGGTGACCGTGCTCAGGTAGTCATTGGCGCTGCTCAGCTGGGTTCTCTCGTTGGACAGCACTTGCTTCTTGGCTGGGAAGTCGTGGACTGTGACCGTGACTCCAATGTTCTCTTTCCAGTCGTGGGCCTCCAGCACCACAGTCTCGTCGCTCCCCAGCCGCAGGATGTTGGGGGTGATCACGGAGAACCTGCCGGAGCGGGCGCAGGCAGGGGCTGCTGTTCTAGGGACCTGGCATCCCAATCCTCACCCACACATCGTGAAACTCCCAAGGTCTACGCAGTCAGATCTCGAGGCCTCTGAATCACGACTGCGACAGAATCACTGAACACCACAGCACATGCACCCTAAACCCACAGACTCCTGGTTCGAGAAACGCGCACCCCCCATGACAATCCTGAATCCCACAAACACCCAGCTCTTGAACTCGAGCTCGTAGGAAACCCGAATTCATCAACGGCCCAACCCACTGACCCCTCTTTCCCCAGGCACTCAAGTGCACCCCGAATTCTCCTGAAACCTGACCCCATAAACACCCACTCCCAACCTCAGAAGTGACCATGTTTGGGAAGGGGTTGTGACTACTCACAGGGGATCCCCCAGCACGAGGGGGAAGCTGGTCAGCAGCAGCAGCAGACTGGGGCCCAAGGCAGGCCCCATGGTGCCCAGGGACGTGGAGAGACAGAGGGACTGAGGGATGGAGGGAGAGGCTTGGGAGGGAATGACCAGAGGGTGTGAGAGGGTGCCTTTTATCCGGCTCCTGCCTTCCTCCCACCCCCACTGTAGCCCAGCCCACAGCTCCCGTGGCCTCCCTCTCCCTGGGGCTGCCCCAGATTTCTCAATACCGTTTCCTAAGCTTTTCAATCCTTGGGGCCGGTGTGTTCTGGGGTAACTAACCCAAGGGCACGTCCTCCTAAACACAAACACACCTTCCCTTTGCCATGGCCTCCCTCAGGGTCAAGGACAGCTAATGAAACTTCTCTCATTGTAAGTACGTAGTAGTAGAGGAATACCGAGGGCCAGAGAGTCCCCCACCCCAGATATCGGGGCCCGATCCCCAGTCCACTTCTGGCCATGCATTTATTAACCAAACCCTTCCTACCAGTCCGTCTCTACGCTGGTAGTGAAAGTCCTTCCTCCATGCTTGGATCAGACTGGGGGACAGAGTCCAGCACAGACACTCTGGGCCCTACTCTTCTCCCCAGTGGAGAAGAACCCTGCTGCTTGGAAGGTCAGGGAAGATTTCTGAGAGGAGAGGATATGTCAGCTGGGCTTTGAAGTATGTGTAGAAGTTTGCTATGCAGGGGAGCATGCTTTTTAGGGCAAGGGGAGCCTGGAACTCTCATCACCTACCCTTGTCAGGTGACAGACATGGCCTGAATGACTATGATGATTTAAAAAGTCATCCTTGGGGCACCTGCATGGCTCAGTGGGTTAAACCTCTGCCTTCGGCTCAGGTCATGATCTCAGGGTCCTGGGATCAAGCCCCGCATGGGGTTCTCTGCTGGGCGGGGAGCCTGCTCCCCCCCACCCCCCACCACCTGCCTCTCTGCCTATTTGTGATCTCTTTCAAATAAATAAATAAAATCTTTTAAAAAAAAGTCATCATTGAGCAAAGCCTCATTGCTAGCTTTTTTTCTGTCTTACATCAACATTCTCTTAATCTGTCATTATTACTATTATTATGAATTGTATTTAGTTTTTTGATATGAACACCTGATATATTCAAATGGTTCAAGGGCTAAGAGATGCAAGGAGGTGTACAGGGCAAAGGTCACTTTCCTCCTTTTCCTGTTGGCAAACTTCCAGGTCTCAAATATCACAGTACGGTTGAACTTCTGGTTCCTTCCAGAGACACCTTACGCATTGGTAAGCGTTCGCGAGTTTTGAAAACAACTGATCAGTGTTCTCTGCATGCTGTACTTCCGGGTCTCCCTGCCTGGGTCACACCTTGCTTTTTCACAAACAATGTCCCTTAGAGATTGTTTAATATCGGTGCCAAGAGAGTCTCCTGTTCTTTGAGGCAACCGCCGCACATTGCATTGTGCGAAAGGAACCCGCCTTTCCTGCGGACCAAGTTCCATGGTTACGAGCCGAGCCGTGTTTTCTCCAGTGAGTAATGTTGAGCCTACAACACTTTCTAGTTCTGACACTTACTAGTGGTAAACTTTGGCCACCTGCCGAATAGCCACCCTGAGCCTCAGTTTCCCCAGGTAAAGTGAGGTTACCAATGGCGCTCACTACGCGGGGTTGCTCTTGCCCTGAAAGGAGGTAACCCTGGATCAAAGGGGACTCACGTACATGAATAATCTCGCCAGATATTTCTGTATTTCCCTCCATGAATGTATTGATTTACATTCTTGCTGACCCTGCAGGAAATTGCTGATTTCCCCACTGCTTCGCCATGACAACCTGCTGGCAAAGCTTTGCATTTTCTGCCTCGGTGTCATTTTGATGTGCATCTGTTGGATTCCCAGCGAGCCTGCGCGTCGGGGGAAGGGATTTGTGAAGTCTGGGGTGCAGATGGCAACTGGTGTGGAGGATCCCCATCTCTGAAGGGCTGGTTTCCAGAGTCCAAAGGAAGGGGGCTAAAGGGGAGCTCGGTGAGGATTTCCTGTAAACCACGCTCCTTTCCTGGCTCTGCTGGCATGCCTGGAGTCGGGGGAGGCGCGCAGAAACAGAACAAACTTGGCCCCTGTCTGTTTTGATTGCAACACCCTTTCTTTGGAAGAAGGAGGGAGAGGGCAAATGCCTGCTTACTGTCCAGAATCGAGAATAGACTTCTGAAACAGGGAGGGGAATCTGCTAGGATCTCCCAGACCCCCATCACTCCCTCTATGCCCTTGCTCCACCCCAACCCTACCCTATTTCCTCGATTAATCACAGCCTTAAATATTGGAGCTCTTTGACCATCTTGGGCAGGTGTTGCTGCTGGCCTCTGCCTCCCTTCCAGGCCTGGTTCCTTCTTTCTCTGAGTCTCCGTTAATCCTGCCCGAAGGACAGATCGATGATAGCTCCTGCTGTTTTGACAACGAGAGGTGCTAAGATGCGTCAGAGCCCTGGGCTTATACACTTTATGCCCATGGTGGAAGTCTGGGAAGGGTCCTGTCCCCGATCTCTAGGAAGTGACCAGAGGGATGAAGGCAAATGCAGAACAGGGTCTGTTAGGAAGGAAAGAATTCTCTGAGGTTTCTTCCTGGGGTGGGTATTTCTGCCCAGAAGTGCAGGAGGATGACAGGCAAGATAAGGCAGCAGGGGAGACAGAGGAGGAGACTGGGGGATGGGACTTCTGGTTAGCTGGTGCACCCTGCCCAGCATTCCAGATATGGAGGGAGGGAGAACCAGGCTGCCTGAGCTGGGTGCGGTCGGTTTCTGGGACCAACAGAGCATTTGCCGTTTATCCGCAGTTCAGACGGAGCTGGGTGTCCTGTATAATGTCAGGCCACCCTAGCTGGAAGGGCAAGGAGAGAAGAAAGGGAAGGAAGTGGGGATGATTTCTGGGTGGGAGGAGGTGCTCCCCCATCCACGCCTGCTTGAGTGCGGTTACTTCCCTGCCTTCCCCCGCCCCTCACCTCTGACCCTTCAGAGGCAGTGTCGGACCCAGGAATGGCAGGGACCACTGCTCCCTCCTGGCCCCCCACTTCCAGAATGGGGTCTTTGCTACACTGCTTTCTGAGAATTTCCCTCCCCCCAGCGTGCAACCTGAGCCTCCCCTTCTCACTACTTATTACTCATTAACTTGAAAGTAAACTTGGCCTGGTTCAGTCTCCTCTGCCCCTTGGCTCCTTCTCCCCGCCCCCACCCCCGCACCCCCTCCCTCCCAGTCAGCAGAGGCCTGGGCACCCGGGGCCCCCCCTGCCCCCCCCCCCCCCTGCCTTGGAGGATACAGGGGCAGAGGTTTTTGACCTCCCAGCCCCAGTTCCTAATCTATAAACTGGATCATCACAACCGTGGAACTTCTCTCTGAGTCTTGGGGAGACAAGCTGGTGGCATCAGCAGACAGAATGCTCAGCCTGGTGTCCCGCGCACCTGGACTGTGTGTTTATTTTTCCAACACCTGCTCCTCCCCCTTCGTGCCTTACTTCCGGGACAGCCCCGCCAGGCCTCCAAGCCAAGGTCCCCCCGGTCCCCTGCATTCCCTGTCCCAGTCTGTCCCTTCTCTTACCCCTGTGGTCCGCGGCCTCCCGGCTGCAGGCTCATTGCTTCCAGACCACGTGCTCTACAGCAACTGGGGACTTTTTCTAAAAACCCAGATTCACAATCTTACTGCATCGTGATGTCGAAAACAGGAATACACAGGAACGAGGCGAAAGACTCCGAGAGACCCAGACGCAGCGCCTTATCCCACCAGCCTTGTTTATTCTGCCTGTTTTGCAGACCAAGAAACGGAGGGCTTTGACCACTTGCACAGTATCTCCCAGCTGGCAAGAGCTGGGGTCCAGAGTTCATGTTCCTAAACTGTATGAGCTTCTGACCGCTGCTGTAACAAATGACCACAAATTTGGTGGCTTAAAATAACCCCTTTATTATCTTACAGGTCTGGGGGTGGGGCAGATGTCTGTAGTCAAGGTATAGGCAGGCCTGTGTTCCTTCATTTCCTTCGGGAGGCTCCAGGGGAGGAATCGTCTTCCAGCCTTTTCCGCTTCTAGAGGCCACTCCACGCGAGGCTTGTGGCCCCTCCGTCCCTCCAGCCCCACAGCACACTCCCCCGGGGCGAGTTTTCTTGTCCCTCTCCTTCTCGGGTGGGCCTCTTGCAAGGATCCTTCTGCTGACACTGGCCATCCAGGATCACCTCCCATCTCAGGGTCTTTCACTGAATCACAGCTGCAAAGTGCCTTTTGTCACAAACTAGGACATTGGCAGGTTCCACGGACTGGACGCGGACATCTTTGGGGAGCCACGACCCTGCCCAGCCCTGCACGAGCAGGGAGTAAAACCTCGATCCTGTATGGCCATGTCCTTCCCTGCTTTGAACTTTTCCTCAGCTCCTGCAGGCACCAGTAGGAAGTCCAACCGCGTCTGCGTCTTGAGGCTTCTGCCAGCTTCTCACCCCTCCCCCGCCCCTTCCCAGCTCCAGCCAGCCCTGCCATGGGACTGGCATGCTATTCTGGGCTCCTCTGCCTCCACGTAACTTCCTCAGTCTGCAATGCCTCCCCACTTCCCTGTCTGGCAGGGCTATTTATTCACCTGTGCCCGTTAAGCTTGCTTCCGTTTGCAGGAAGCCTTGACCCCAGCCCAATTCTCTACCCGTTGTCCCCTGCCTGTGCCCCCCTCCCCAAAGAAGTACCTCCCAGAGTTCCAAAAGGGGCTCTGGGCACTCTAGCTGAAGGGTGTGCTGGAACGGGATGGGGAGAGCCCCATCTCCGGAGCTGCCCGTGTGTGTGTGTGTGTGTGTGTGTGTGTGTGTGTGTGTGTGTGTGTTCAGCTCCATCCCCAATCAGAGGTCATTCCTCAAAGTCCGCTGCAGTTCACAAAAGGCTAGGCTGTGCTGAGTCACTCCCAGCATTATCCTGGGCCATATTTGGTGACCTCGTGGGACCCCCCTTTCACAGGCTGGGAAACAAGTGAAACCACTTATCTAGGATCACACAACAAAGGGTGCAAGTTCAAAAGGTTTGACCGTAGGGAGCCCGGGTGCAAGGGGGCAGTGCCGTTGGTGGGAAAGCACAGCTACGACGTCAGACTGTTGCTGTTTTGAGTCCCGAGTCTCCCAACTTATCTGCTGTGTGGCCCTGTGCAAGTGACTTAACCTCTCTGTGTCTCACAGGCTTTTTGATAGGAATGAGGGTCCACAGAAGCCTTGGAAGAGGGTGTGGCATAAAGCAGTCATTCCGTGTCCAGTCTTTGCTGTGAGCTCTTGTGGGTCTGCCCACCAGGTTTTCTTGCCCTCCAGCCTCTGCGGGTGCTGTCCCCTCGCCTGGACCTGCTGCCCTTACCCCTACTGCTCCAGTCACCTGTCCCTGACTTCCCAGGCTAGGTCAAGGCCCTGTGATGAAACCGTCCAGTGACTCAGCCCTCTCCCTGACCGGCCCCCCACCCCAGACTGTAAGCCCCTTGAGCGGGTCATGTCCACTGCTCTGTCCCCAGCACCAGGGGGCTGCAACCCTCCCTCCGCAAGAAACACAGGTTTCTAAATTGTCCGCACAGCCTGTTAGACCTCAACACCCAGAAAGGCAAGGAACCAGGGTAGCAAAACAGATCGGTCATTATTGCACAGTTGTGAGCGGTGGGTGGCTCTGGGGCAGGGACAGGGCTACCCCGGGGTGGGGGGAGAGGAGACAAGGGAGCTCTCTTCTGAATGGGCTCCTGGGCCTCCAGTCCCAGAGAGCAGGGGGCTGTACCACCGCACCGCCCTTCTCCCCCCCCACACGTGCTTTGGGAGCAGAGCTGGAGGGTGAGGAATGTGTGCGGAGGGTGGAGGCGGGAGGTGGGGGAAGGAGGACAGTTCCAGACACTGGGGGATGATCACAGAAGCTCCCGGCCTCGGGCTGTCTTGTTGACTTTGGATAGGCCTTCCTGGAACCCAGAATCCGTCATTCTAAAGGCAAACAGCGGGGGCGGGGGCTGGGAGTTGAGGGGCACTAGGCGCCACTCACCCAGGGCTCATCAAGTCCCCACCCAGAGCAGCTGGCCACCTCCCCCCACATCCCCCCGCCCACTGCAGCCCCAGAGCCCCTCCCACTCTGCCTCCAGAGGTGCCCCCGACTCCGCCCATGGCTCACATCTGCTCCATCTGCGTGTCCTCCTCGTCCTCCTGGGGCAGCTGCAGGTACGGGTTGTCGCCTGCCGGCTGGAACTTGTAGCCGGTGAGCACGAAGAAGGCCAGGGTGGACCCCTCCACCAAGAGCTGGGGGGCAAGGGGCATGGCGGTGTTGGGCATAGCCCCCCACCCCCAGCCACTGTCTGGCCCACCTGCCCACCCCACCTGTGGTCTTGGTCTTCACCTGGTACAGCCACTGCCACTGGAACGGCACAGCCACCTGCAGCAGGATGGCGATGACCCGCGTGAAGTACACGTAGCAGATGACCTGCGGGACAGAGGGTCGGGCAGAGGCCGGATGTGGGCTCGGAGTGGCAGGCAGAGGGGCTAGAGTGGGCACCCCAGCGGCTGGTTGTATATACACCCCCCGCAAAAAAACAAAGACAAAACACCCCCAAATACTTGCTTCAGTGAGAAGAGGGCTCGTACCATGATGTAGTAATGGCGAAACAGCTTCAGCTTGGCCAGGTTCACTGCCACTGCTGGGCGTACACGGATGGGGGAGGGGAGGGGAGAGGAATGGAGGAGGGCCGTTTCGGGGAGTATCCAAGGGGCAGGAAGTCTGGAGGGGGCCTTTCAGAGGACACGCAGCAGGGGCAGCCAGTGGGGAGGGAAGGGACATCCAGGGATCAGAAAGAGGGGCCTGGAAGCGGGGACAGGGGCCGAGGGCACAGCAGGTCCGGGGACCAGGGCCTCACCCTTTCCATCTGTGCCGGATGCGTCCTGGAGATGCCGGATGGACCTGGAAGGGGACGGGGGACATGGATGGCTGTCAGCACTGCCTCCTAACACGTCTGCAGGGGGCGGGGGTCGGGGGCAGGATCCTCACCAGACCACAGGGAAGAGGATGGCACCACAGCAGATGAGATCCACCAGGAAGAGGATCTCCTTCCAGAGCATGTAGTCACTGGCACCCTCCTCGCGGGACTCGATGACAATGTAGGCCACGTTGGCCAGGACCTGCAGGGCGGGGAGAGGTGGGCAGGGGGCAGTGTGGGGTGGGTGGGTGGGTGTGCCCCAAGAGAGCATGTGTGCCCGCCCACCCCAGGGCCCCAGAGGCACCTGCAGTGGAATCACGATCCCAAAGATCTTCTTCTCCTTGTCTGACAGGACGTACTTGACAAAGGCCCAGCCAGAGCCGATCAAGGCGATGGTGATGAAGAGGAGGGCGCCCTTTAGCCTGGGAGGGTGTGTGTGTGGTGAGGGGGGTGGTGCCCAACCCCCCCAGCCCACCCCCTACCTGCCACGGAGAAGGGCACTCACAGGTGCGTGATGTAGTGCATGACAGCGAGGCCTTCAATGGGGTGGCCCTGGCTGTTGATGAAGTAGTAGTTGATCTGGAGGCGGATGGATGGACGGACAGTCAGACAGACAGATGGACATGGGGGTGGGCGGTGGTACAACTGGGAGGATGGCGGTGGTTTAGAAACACAGAGAGTCACTGTGGGCACGGGGGCCACAAAGGTGACAGAACCGACAGTTGTGATCGGGATGGTGGGTGGACCCAGAAACGGGCAGTCGTGGCTGTGACAAAGGAGGGGAAGTCACAGCTGGATGGACAGTGAGACCGTCCGTCAGAGGGGGAGTCGGAGCCAGGCCAGCAGGCAGTTAGACGTAAGGACAGATGATCACGGATGGACAGGACAGGCAGACAGCTGAGCTAGGTGGACAGCTGGGTGGCCACAGTGACAAAAATGGCTAGACATGGGGACATTTGGGATACGTGAACTCCCAAGCCCAGGGTCTGCAGAGATTGGGGTAAAGGGCTCCATGGGCTTCTTCCTGGACCCAGAGACCCCAGCCCACCCCCTTCTACTCCCAGCCCAAGGCTCTCACACTGCGGAAGAGAAGGGAGATGCTCTTGGTGAAAGCCAGGGCTGCCATAAGCCAGTGGATCTTGAAGACGTTGTACCTGGCAGGGGGGTCAGGGACAGAAGGGGGTGGGAGGCATTGGTCAGGGGCAGGGATGTGAGGGCTATGATGAGGGGAGGTGGAGGGACCACCCCAGGAGCCAGGGCATTACGTGTTCTTGCAGAGGACGGACACCCAGAAGATGCCAGCGGCCAAGAAGAAGGCAGACATGACCATGTACAGCTTGAAGAGGGGGATTTCCGCCGCTGACAGGAAGCCCTCGGGGTTCTTCTCCCGGATCATGACCTGGGGAGTGGGCAGGGGTGGGCGGCGGGGATTTCATGCCGGCTCTGGATGTGCAGAGCCGCGAGGGTGCGTCTCGCCCTCACACTCTCAAGCTCCCCTCTCCATGCCTCAGTCTTCCCGCCTCCCAGGTGGGCACACGGGCTTTCATGCCCCAGCACGGCCTCAGGGAGGATGTGGTGTGGCCAGCCCACCTCTGCTCACCGTGATGTCGAAGGGCTGCTCCCGGCCCGGCTTTGAGTTGTAGCAGTTGTGGAAGTTGAGGTTGTACTGGCCCTCCTCAGCCCGAGAGCCGATGACCACGTGGAACTGGGTGGTGGGGGCAGAGAGGGGAAGATGGGGGGAGGTGGGGGCTCAGCCTGGGGGTTTCCCACTCCAGGGGGAGGTGGGGCCTCGGGCGCTCACAGACACTCACACTGAAGTTGTAGGAATTGTTGAGATGCCCGAGACCCAGGACCAGTTCCTTGTCCTTCCCACTGAGGCCCTGAGGGGACAGAGGGCCAGCATCAGTTGGCCCCAGGGCCTGGGTCTCCCTATGCCACCCCTGGAAAAGGAACAGACCTTCCTCCCTCCTGCCCTGGCTTCCTCGAACCTGTTGGTCCCCCTGAGACACTGTGGGTTTTGACTTGGTCTTGTCAAGCACAGCGGTGGTCCCTATAGGGGGCAAATGAGTGAGTTCAGAGAGACATGGACAGAAGGACAGCAGAAAAACAGGGAGGCGGGGGCAGGCGCACAGCCCCAGCCATCCACAGTCGCTGCTCACACAGCCAGCCTGACTCACCGCTGTCCACTTTGGGGGTGACTGGTTCGGAGGGCACTTCGGGTAGGAGCCCAGGAGAGATGAACAGCTTCTTCTGCTCCCCATACTTCCGCACCTGTACCCTGGGGTGAGTGTGGGGGCCTCAAGGGTGAGGCCAGGAGGCTGAAGGCCTGGGTCATGCACATAACGTGTGCAGAGGGACTCAGTGGCCCCTGGGGCCCTCGGGATCTCCTTTCTGAGAACAGCCGGTGTCAGGCTGAGTCAGTGATCACACAGTTCCAGCCCCCCGCCACCAGCGATTAAGACGGCTACCCCCTCTGGGCCCTGCCTGCACCAGTGACTGTCACTTCCTGTGACACTGACTTACTCATTCCCACTTAAGCGCGCTACTTAGCATGAATACGTGTCTACAGACAGGCCACACAGTATTGCTAGACTCTGGTTCTTGGGCCTCAGTTTCCTCCTTTAGAATGGGGATGACATCCGTGTAAAGGGTCAATGAGTTACCATCTGTGAAAGTTTGCAGGACGCTCCCTGCCACCTAGGAAGCATGACAAGTAGGAACGGTGGCTATCAGTTCTCCCAACCAACACTCCTCCGTGTCTGATCTCTGCCCTGAGGCCCCGACTCTGTGTCTTCTCCCTGGGCTCCCCACTTCCCTCGCTCCCTCGTTCCCATAATCACAAGGCTGGAAGGCAAAATTAAAAAGCAAGTGGTTTTCCTCCTAAGTGCGTGAGGTTCTTTTCAGCAGGCTTCTCATTCTACCTGGTAGCTTATGTGAGTATCAGACCCGGGAAAAGACGAATGACGGAGTCTCTGGTCCATCAGCTTACCGCAGATCCTTGGTGTTGATGAGGAAGAGAACTAGGAGGTTGCTGCTGTTTTTCTGGAGAGGACAGTCATGGGGGTTCCGGGTCTGGGGAGTGGGCAGGAGGGTGTCTTGGTTACTGCCTCCCACTAGTCCGGCCTCACCCTGCCCCCTCCCCATCTACCTTGCAAGGGAGGGTCACTTCTTGCTCCCCTCCCTGCGAAAGAAGGGGGGAGTGTCATCCTCCCTCCTCCCCCACTCCTCCTCCACTCACTGAGTAGGGTCGAATGCTTCCAGATCGAACCCGAGTCAGACTGAACCCCACCTGCCAGATGGAAAGAAAAGGAGAAGAAATGAGGGAATGCACAGGGACCTCGCCAAACCACCTCTTTTCATAGCAAGAGAAACTTGAGCTCGGATTGACCGAACCCGTCTTGTGTGCTAGGTCCCACATTCACTCATGGAATTCCAACAACCTGTCCTGACCCTGGGCCCTCATACTCTTCTTTTAATTCCTAACTGGTGCCACTCAGCTTCAATGTCACTTCCCTGGGAATCCGGGTTGGGGGTGGGGGGAGGTCTCGGGCATCTCTTGCTGGTGTGCTGGACCCTGCCCACCCTGTTTTCACACAATTAAAATGTTGATGTAATAAACAAACAAACAGATAAAATGTTGATGGCTTTCCTGCCTGCAGCTGTGGAATCCAGCACACGTGGACTTGCTTACATCCGGGCACTGTGACTTTGAGCAAGCCACATACCTCTAGGCGTAACGTTTTCACAGCATCCCTGAGAGGCTGCTGCGAGAGAACAGACCCATGGAAACTGCTCTGCCCGGTACCTGGTACTCAGCGGCATTTAAAAAATGCTAGCTACTCATTCTGACTGCAGGAGCTGGGGCTATCTTGGGCTTTGGTGTGCCCTCCCTCCACCAACCGCAGCTCACGGCCCAGCACATACTGCCCGAGATTTTATTATTCCCACGTTACAGATGGGGGAACGGAGGTTCCGAGAGACCATTGCCCTTGTCCAAGAGCCCACGGATGAGAGGCGGAGCTACGAACTGGGGGCTGCAGGTGGGGGTGGGAAACGTGCGCCCCTCGCCCTCCCCCAGCAAACTCCTCAAAGCCCCTCACCAGCGGGTCCTTCTCTTCTGTCTCCTGGAGGCCCAGCCGCAAGAGGCTCAGGTCCACCTCCAGGGAGCCATTGGCGTAGAAGCCGAAGCTGTTCAGCGGGATGTCTGCTCGCTTCTCCCCCTGCCGGACACCAAGGAGGCACAGGCCGCTCAGACTTCTTCCCACCAACCCAGCCCCACGGCTGTGGCGCGAGATAGGAACAGGGTAGCCCCAGCTCCTCCAGCCACTGTTCCGAGCCCAGGAAGAGAAAGCCTGGGGCACCTGGAGGTCTCCGTACTGGTGGGAGCACCCCCCCACCCCCCCACGAGAGCAAGGTTATTCATCTTGGGGTTAGGAGCCCCGACAGTTCGTAGATTCCAAGAACCTAGTGAGTGCCCGGAGGAACCCATTCCAGAAATCCCAGCGCCCCCAGAGCGATCCCAAGAATTTAGGAGACTATCGGGGGCGAGGGGTTGTCCCAGGAGGTGAAGTCCCACCCCTAGTGGGCCAGGCACAACCCGAGTGTGGTCGGCCAGGCAACTCCACGCAAGGACTGAGGGGGACTCCTCGGACGAGACCACTCGGGGCCGGGAAGCGGGGGGGCGGCGGGCCGCTTCATCTCGCGTAAGCAGAGGGGGAGGTAGGACGAGACCACTCCAAACCAGGGGCTTCTTAGGAGCAAAACTGCGCCCCCCGCCCCAGTCCGCCGCGCGGCGGGACTCACCGTCAGCGCCAGCCGGTGGATGCGCCCAGAGCAGCCGCCCAAGAGCAAGAGCAGGAGTAGCGGCTGCCTCCACTCCGCGGGGCTCCGGCGGGCGAGCCCCCTCCTCTCGCTCACTGCCATCTCTGGAGTCGCCACCTCCCCTGACACCGCCTCTGGCGCACCCACCCTCCAAAGGGTGAGCCAATCGCCGCACGATGGGGGCCGACCCTCTAAATGTCAGGCCTTCCCAGCCAGTCAGCGACCGTTTCCTCGAAAATCTGCACCACCCCCCCGTACGACACCAAATGGACATCACCAGCTCCGAATAGGCTGCTGTTACCGCTTAATCCCGCCTCCGCCCTCACCAATCACTAGAAAGGTTGTGCTGATGTAATTTGACAAACAGTCCATCTAACCAATTCTAATGTATCTGATATCTCGCCCTTGAAGCGGAATTCCTTCACCCACAGATCCTTCACCTACGCCCAACTGAAGATCGGCCCAGGACTACATTACCCAGAATGCAGTGAGACCAGAGAGCGCTACAGGGCATTCAATAAACTACATTTCCCAATATCCCCAAGGATGGACTTCCTCTTCTCACTCTGGGGATGTGGCTCGCAGCCAGAGCCCAGGCTTTTGGTAAACACGCACGTCTGCCGAGGCCTGTCCGGTTCTAATCTTCCTGATCCACGAAAGGCCGAAACCTAGCCCCAGGCTAAACCCTGACCCCAGGATGACCTATGACCTCGGGCTGAATTCCAGCTTTAGGCGGAGCCTCTATCCTAGAGTGTGGCAAGGGAGTAGCCCATCCATAGATCCCACGCCGGACTTGTTGATTGGCTGAACACCAACCCCAGGCTGAGTCCCTACCTGCCGCTGAGTCCGGACGTCGAACTGAAAACCAGACTTCCCCACTCCCTTCTGACCCTCGACCTACACCGAGCCTGGGCCTTAGTCTCTGGTTGAGCCCCCAACCTGGACTGCGCCGTGACCCCAGACGAGGCCTGACCTCTGTACCCTAGTTTGAGTCCCAGACCCCCTAGTGAGTTGCTGACCCCTCCGCTAAACTGACCCCAGTATGAGATCCCATCCCAAATGCGGTGTCGACCTGGAACGAATCCCAATTCCAGTTTGAGTTTGAGACTCTAATACCAGGCTAAGCCACTGAGATCAGAACCCATGCTGAGCCCCTGACACGCCTGGTCCCCCAAATCCTGGAGCACAGCAACTTGAGGTTTTCTAGCCCAGAAGCCACCAGCAGGTGGGGCCAGGTCCCAACAAAGCCATCTGTCCCAGTGTGGGTGTCCCACTGTGGGCTCCTGGGGCTAGCCTCCTGGGCTCCCCGGTGTGGGTACTGGTATGGGTGCTGGGAGCCTGGAGGCTTAGAGTCTCACTTGTGCCTGGGGGCGTCTGTCACCTCCGTAAACACTAAGGACCAAAGGCAGGAGAAGAGAGGATGAGGTGGGCGCTGCAGGGCTCTCTCCCCTTTCATCTCAGTGCTTTAAAGAGATTAATGAGGTGTGAACAGACTTTTATGAGCGAGGTGACAGACTTCCAAGCCCCAGGGCCCGAGTGTCTGGAGGGAGAGGTGGAGTCGGAACCGGGGTCTGTACAGTGAAACCTGATTGGATCTAAATGGATGCGACTGGAAAATGGGCAGGTGGAAGCGCGAACTGGATGAGGGCCCAGGAAAGACCTGGGCCCGGTGCCCCAAGGACGGTCTGTCCTCAGTTTCCCGGCGCAGACTTCGGGAGGTGGGGGAAGGCAGGATGCGGCGGGGGTGCTAATGGACCAGGCCTTGGCAGAGGCGCGTTCTGGGCAGGATCGAAGTCCTCCCATCCGCCCTGTGGCCGGAGGGAACCAGACCATTAGTAGGCCCAGCAGAGATGTCTGGAGCCGGGCCGGCCCGCAAGAGCAGGGTGACCTCAGGTTCTTCCAGCGATGGGGTGGGGGAAGGACCTCTCAGGTTGGGGTTTTAATGTCTTGTCCCTTTAAGGAATGGTTGAAGGAAAAGAGAAAAGTAAGAACAGTCCCTGGCGGGGTAGGGTTGGGGAAGAGGGAGGGGGAAGAGGGGCCCGGGGGATTTGGAAAATGGGTGGGGGTCCTTTAAGGCACGGGTCCAGTGGCGGCTGGTGGCAACTTGCCTTTAAGAGGGGGCGGGGCGTCCGTTGGGTCCCGCCTCTTCGGGGGTCCCGCCTTTAGGGCGCTGTTCTGGGCCTCCTGGCAGATGGGGGTGTGGCAGGGCCTGCGGGGGCGGGTCCGAGCTTGGAGTGGGCGGGTCCGGGCGGGCGGGGCCGGGCGCGCCGCTCCAAGCTGAGTCTCCCGGCGGCGGGCGGCGGGGACCGGGCGCGGCGGCGGCGGCGGCGGGTTCGGCGGGAGCAGCATGGATTGGGGCACCGAGCTGTGGGTGAGTCCGATCGGCCCGGCTCCAAGTTCCTCCCTTTCTGGAGTCCAAACCCCCTCCTCCTTTGCTTCTGCAAGACCTTAGTGGGGGCTCGGCGCTTTCCCCTTCAGAGACCCCTGGGGTCCCCGCTTTTCGCCTTTTCTCGGAGTTTCCCAGGGCGTTTCAGGACGTCCAGGATGAAGGGCGACCTTGCAGGAGCGGACTAGAGAAACTGAGCGCGGGATTCAGAGTGAGGAGGGCAGAAGTCCTGGGACCAGGCCGGGGCGCCCGGGCGAGGTCACCTATTTTGAGCACCCTGGCTGGGCGGCCGGCTTATCTTACTGCCCCTGGGTCCCTGCCCGCCGCCCGCCTGTCCGGCTTGGGCGGGGGAGGGGACCCCCTGGCCACTTTCAACCCCACGTGGGACCTAGAAGTTCTGACCGCCCTTTCGGCGCCTCCGATCAAAACCTAGGGGCTTGGGACGCTCTGGGGGGGAGGGGGCCGCGAGGCTTAGCCTCGCGGCCCCCTCCCCCCATCCCGCCCCAGGCGCTGGGAGGGGCCGCCCCTAGTTAGCCTCTAACCTCTGCTCTGGAAGCCCCAGGAATTTCCCCTTATCCTAGTCGGGACCTCTGACCCCTCCTTTTTATGGGGGCGGTGGCATCACTGGGTTTCTGGGTGCAGCGGGGTAACTAGCTTCCTTCCCCCACAACTCTGAAATTTCTTTTGGAATTGCAGTGGAGTCAGTGGGGGAAACCGAATCACATATTGGGGGGGCCCCGGGAAGCATGGCGACCCGGGTAACATGGTGCCTGTCTGCTGGACGTTCTGGGGCCCCCCAAACTGCGGTGAACCCTGCCCCTCTGGTCCTGACTCACGCCGGGCCGGCCGGATTTTCCGGAATCTTGGGAGGGGGGATTAGGGGAGCCGGGGCTGGGGGGAGTGGCTCAGCCCCATTCCACACCCCTCTTGGAGGTCTGGAGACGGGGACCCTGTAGTCCGGCTGGGGCCCCGCCCCTGTTCCCTGGCCCTTCCCGGGAAGGGGAGGGGGTTCCCGCGGGTTTCCTGCCTCCCCCTGGCGCCGCGCGGGGGCGGGCCCGGGAAGCCACACCTTCTCCTAGCTCGGAGCCTTGAGGCTTCTCTGGCGCCTGGTCCTCCGGCGGTGGGGTCCCAATGTGGTGATCTCGAATCCTCCACCCGCTTCCAGGATCAGTTTGAGGTGCTCGAGCGGCACACGCAGTGGGGGCTGGACCTGTTGGACAGATATGTAAAGTTCGTGAAAGAACGGACCGAGGTGGAGCAGGCTTACGCAAAGCAGCTGAGGTGAGACCCTAGGGTGGACCCGCCTGGGCCTGGGGGAAGCTGTTGGAGCGCCGGGGGCTCAGGCTTTCTGCCTCTCTCCGTTAGGAGCCTGGTGAAGAAATACCTGCCCAAGAGACCCGCCAAAGATGACCCAGAATCCAAGTAAGGATGGAGAGGGATGGCCAGGCTAGATTTGGGGGGCCCCAGGGGTGTTGGTCTCACTTCCTGGCCCTCTTGTTCAGGTCTCACCCGATCCCGATCACCTGTGCCAGAATCTTAAGTCCACTGTTTTCCAACCCCACGACTTTGGGCAATTGACTTGAGTTTTGCTTTTGCCTCACCTATTAAGTGAGTGAGGTTCCAGCAGTTACTAACCCAGTGCCTCTGGGTAATTGACCTGCATTTTATGCCTGTTTTCCTCACCTGTGAAACAGGATGATGACGATGATGATGATGGCCTTGTAGGGCTCACGGGATCATTAACTGAGATAGTGCGTAGTTCCATAATCCAAAAAGCTCTAGAAGTCAGAAGATTGTTTTGGTACTCTGTTAGGCAGCAGCTTCTGACGTCACTTAATGGTTGTCACGTCCTTGGTTTTTATCCCACTTCGTGTGACTAGTAATACCTCTCACTGCAAAAAATATTTGTAGTGTTTGGTTACAGGATGCTGCCCCTGATCCCATTGGGGTGACGCATAAAAGATGGCATAAGCATTATATTCCCTTTCTAAACCTGAAAAATTCTGAGTTCCGAAACGCATCCCAGTTAAGGGCTTGGGATAAGGGATATGGACCAGAATTTATGGTTGCTTCCAGGAGGAATGTATTGGGGCTTTCCCTTTCCCATGATGGAGGTGGTTCCTAGAGCATCTGGGTCCTGAGGGATGGGGGTGGGTGCCTGACCCCGTCTCGCTGCCCCCACTCATCTCGCCCCAGGTTCAGCCAGCAGCAGTCCTTCGTGCAAATTCTCCAGGAGGTGAATGACTTTGCGGGCCAGCGGGAGCTGGTGGCTGAGAACCTTAGCGTCCGTGTGTGTCTCGAGCTGGCCAAGTACTCACAGGAGATGAAACAGGAGAGAAAGATGGTGAGTGGTTCCCTCTCTGGGTCTTCCAAGGACCGCTACCTCAGCTCAGGGGAGCCTAACCATTTCTGTTTGCACAGCACTTTCAGGAGGGCCGCCGGGCTCAGCAGCAGCTGGAGAGTGGCTTCAAACAGCTGGAGAATGTGAGTTTGCGGCCACGGAGAGGGTAACTGGCCCCTGGATCTCCCTGTGTTGTCTGGCCCGGAGCCCTTCTCCCTCTCTCCCATGGGTTTCCAGCTTGCCCGTTGCACTCCCCCTCCCCCATTTGCTAGTGATGTTCTCCCGTCCCTAACCCCGGTCTCTGAAACCTTGCTTTCTCACCTACTCTCTCCTTCTGGTTGTGTCCCCGGCAGAGCAAGCGGAAGTTTGAGCGGGACTGCCGGGAGGCTGAAAAGGCAGCCCAGACCGCTGAGCGACTTGATCAGGATATCAATGCCACCAAGGCTGACGTGGAGAAGGTACCTGTGGGCTCTGGGATGGGCTTGGAGGTCCGGCCGGGAGGGAGCCCGAACCTGGCCACAACCCCTGCCTCCCTATTCCTCAGGCCAAGCAGCAAGCCCACCTGCGAAGTCACATGGCAGAAGAAAGCAAAAATGAGTACGCAGCCCAGCTGCAGCGCTTCAACCGAGACCAGTCCCACTTCTACTTTTCCCAGATGCCCCAGATATTTGATGTGAGTATTCCAAGCCCCCAGACCCCTCCCTGAAAGACCCAGAAAGTTAACCGACTCTTACACATTTGTCAAAACCTTAGCGGCAAGGTCCCGATCTCTAAATCAAAAGGGAACTAGAAATGACAGTGTGCTCTGTCTTCACTCAGACTGTTTTTTTTCCGCCAGAGGTGGCTTTCATGTTTTTGGGAACTCCTATGCATTCTGCTAAGCCCCAGCTCTAACAGCCCCTCTGAAAGGCCTCGAATTTGCCATCTTCTGCTTTGGCGTCTTCACTCCACTCTGTCTTGTGATAGGCAGTATCTGGGTTGGGTCTGCTGTCTGTTCAAAATCCTGGCTTCATTGTCCCTTCCTTTGAGAAGCTTTTCCTGACTCCCTAGGCAAGGCGGGAGCTCCTCACACTCCCTTCTCAGATCTCCTGTTGCATGTCTCTCCTCTGGCCACCCAGCGCTGGAAGTCCCTGTTCGATTTTGTTTTTTTTGTTGTTGTTGTTGTTTTTTTTTAAAGATTTTATTTATTTATTTGACAGAGAGATCACAAGTAGGCAGAGAGGCAGGTGGAGAGAGAGGGGGAAGCAGGCTTCCTGCTGAGCAGAGAGCCCGATGTGGGGCTCAATCCCAGGATCCTGAGATCATGAGATCATGAGATCATGACCTGGGTCGAAGGCAGAGGCTTAACCCACTGAGCCACCCAGGCGCCCCTGATTTTGTGTTTTCCCCACCCGACTGGGCTCGGGGCTGGGGCCAGTGTGGAGCCCCATCACGTCTGCGGACTGAATCATGGCCCCTGGCCCCATGCCTGCGCCCCTGTCTCTGCCTCTGCAGAAGCTGCAGGACATGGACGAGCGGCGGGCCACCCACCTGGGGGCCGGGTATGGGCTCCTGTCGGAAGCCGAGCTGCAGGTGGTGCCCATCATCGCCAAGTGCCTGGAGGGCATGAAGGTGGCTGCGGATGCCGTGGATGCCAAGAACGTGCGTGTCGGGTCCTGGGCGAGCGGGCTGGCAGGTGGGCAGTAGCAGGACCCGGGCCCTAGTCTTGCCCCTGACTGCTTCCTGGTCACCCTCCCCGCCCCTCCTCGCAGGATTCCCAGGTCCTAATTGAGCTGCACAAGTCAGGCTTTGCCCGCCCTGGTGACGTGGAATTCGAAGACTTCAGCCAGCCCATGAACCGCGTGCCCTCAGACAGCAGCCTGGGCACCCCCTCCGATGGACGGCCTGAGCTCCGAGGCTCGGGTCGCAGCCGTGCCAAGCGCTGGCCCTTCGGCAAGAAGAACAAGGTGGGGGCCGGGGCCCTCGGGAGGGGGGAGTGTGAGTGGGGACAGAGGGGCCCCCACTGAGTCAGCCCCAGCCGCCAGGACGCTGAGTCCCAGGCAGGAATTTTCCTCTTGGCTGCAGGCCCAGGCTGGAGGGAAGGGAGGCGGCCCGGCTATTGGCCTGGGAGTCCCCCAAGGCTGAGGGGGTGTAGGGAGGGGGCCTGTGGCGTCTGTCTGCTGCTTCTTGGGATGCTGGGAGAAGACCTGCTTCTGGGATTCAGGGCTGGGTGAGGGCTTAAGATACTTGTCTTCAGGACTCCCCTGGAGTCTCTCTTTATCCTGCCAGTGGGTCCTTGGGCCCCTGACCCTCAGGCTGTTTTTTCTTAGGATTTTTGGCTTATAATGTCAAACGTATACCTGGACCCGCCTGATTTATACCTTAGACACCCCCTAAGTTTACATCCCATGACATACTTCTGATCCCTCTTGATGTAAAATTGATACCTCTCTGTAGTCACAAGGCTCCCCGAGCATCAACCCACCTGTAACCCTTCTGACACTTCATGCCTTCTACCTTTCTCAGCTTGCCTCCAACCTCTGTGGCCATATACCTGTCTGAGATCTTGATTCCCTGAATGCATCTCCCTGTACCTTCTAGACTGTGAGCCCAGAAAGCTGGGTGGATAGAACCCTGGGCCTCCCTGCGCCCTCCTTACCCCCAAGCCCCATGCTAGGTACTGCATACAGAATTCAAGGGATGGGTGACATAGGGGGTAGGGAGGGGTCTGGCCTTCTGGCTCACAGTCTAATGCCCTCCCCACCACCTCCCGGATTTTTGTGTTGCTCTCTGCATGCATTTTCTGTGTGTGATTGTGCATCTTGAGTTGTGGTTTTCTTACCGTTTTTTTTTTCCTTTTCTTTTCTCCATTTTGTTTTTCTTTTTTCTTTATTACGTCCGTCCGTCCATCCATCCTCCTTCTCTACATCTTCCCACCCCTCCTGACCCACCGTCTCCCCTGCCCCCGCCGGTAGCCACACCCCCCTCCCCTCTCCCCCCTGGGGGGCCCCCTGTCCTCGGCATTGCCTAACGGACCCCCATCCCCCCGCTCCGGCCTCGACCCCTTGGCCATACTGAGTGAGATCAGTAAGTCAGTCAAACCGCGGCTAGCATCCTTCCGCAGCCTTCGAGGCAGCCGTGGGGTAAGTGAGGCCTCCGGGGGAGGAGGGGGCAGCCCAGCCCGCCCAGTGCTGGGTGGCGGGACCCTGGGCTCGCTTCCTGCTGCGGGCTGGGCCCCCTCCTCCGGTTGCCAGACCCGGACCTGCTTTGCTCTGTGCATGGCCTTGCCCCCCAAGAACCTTGGGTGGGGAGGAAGGTGGACTTGGTATGTCTTCGCACTGTCTTAGAGCCTGGAAGCTGAGAATCCCTGATCCCAAACTCAGTCTTCTTCCCACCCTGCAGACAGTGGTGACGGAGGATTTCAGCCACTTGCCCCCAGAACAACAGAGAAAACGGCTTCAGCAGCAGCTGGAAGAACGGAATCGTGAGCTCCAGAAGGAGGTTGACCAGAGGTAGGGTTGGGGACAGGCAGGGAACAAAATAAAAGAATAACCAAATTCTACTGAAATGGTAGTCCAAGCTGTCCCCAGCAAGCCCCAGGCCCTGGTGGTTTTATAGGTGATTCCTCCCACACTTAAAAGGAAACACTTAACTTCCCCTCTTGCAGCAAACAGAAAAAGAGTGAAAGCTGCTAGCTTAGTCAGAGGCTGGTGGAATGACTTCCTGTATCAGTGAGAATTCAAGAAATTCAAATTCTGGACTCATTTTCCTTCAGTTAGGATCTTAAATGCAGAATTCTAGCCAGACAGATCCAATATATTTTATCGGATATATATATTTATATATATATATATAATATATATATACATATATTATATATATATATATATTTTAAAAATAACGTTTCATGTGAAGGGGATGGTCTCACCGCAGCGCGGATGTACTTAATGCCACGGAACCGTCCACTTAGATGCGGTTCGAGTGGGAACTTTCGCATTAGTGCCTTTTACCCGTAATAAAAATGTAGTTTTTTTAAAAAGACGAGTCATGATCCATTGGGTGTTATTCCAGTAATGCAAAGATGGTTCAATATAAAAACACCTGTTCTTCTCATTCACTACGATAATTGGCTAAAAGAAAACAACAACAACATGATTATCTGTTTAATAACTCAAACACTTAAAATATTAACAATAAAAAAATCTGCCAGGTTAAAAAAAAAAAATCTGTACTCACTTCTTCCAAGCAACAAGATCCTCCTCCCAGCCCTCTTAAATCATAGGAATGACATTTGCTACTTTTGGATGGGCGGCCCAGTTCTGTTTTGCCGTTGACGTGGAACCTCTTGTACAAAACTTTTACCATATGAAGCTTTTGTTGGTGTGACGTTCCATTGGAAACCTTGCAGTTCTTGAGTCTTTATGTTTATTTCTATGTTTATTTTAAAGATTTTATTTATCAGAGAGAGAGGTCACAAACGATACGGAGGGGCAGAGGGAGAGGGAGAAGCAGACTCCCGCTGAGGGGGGAGCCCGATGGCGGGGCTCGATTGCAGGACCCTGGGATCATGACTTGAGCAGAGGAGAGAAGCCTCATCGGCTGAGCCCCCAGGCGCCTCCTGAGTCTCTAGGATGTAGGGGAGAAGGGAACGTGCTGTGGAGTCTGTCCTTCGATGCCAGCTGTCCCACCTCTGCTTGTTTCCTCTTGTGGCCTGGATGTGGTATTAGGACTGGAAAGAAGTGGACCCCATGTTGGACATTCCAAGGTCTATGCTTGTTACTACTTTGGCCTGTGTATCTAGTCTTGGAGGAAACAGGGACTAATGCTAAGAACACTGAACATTTATAGATACTGTGTGCCGTACACTATTTCAGATCTTTTACATAAGTTCACGGACATTCCCCGGTTCTCCTGAGATTGGGAGCCAGGGCGGAATCCTGATGGTCTTGCTGGGGGTTGTACTTCTGATGGCTGGAACGGGGCCTGGTATGCAGTGGGTACAGTATGTATCTGAATAAACGGAGACGCCCTTCTCATTTTGCAGCCACTCATATGCAATCCATGCCTCATCATCCCCATTTTCCAGATTAGCGCCCCGAGACAGAGGTCAGTAACCTCACCCAGACTCCCAGGCGAGGAAATGCCCAAACTGGGATTCGAACCCAGGCAGTGAAGCGCTAGTGTTGGCAGTGTAAACATTGCCTTATCTTGCTCCTGGCTCCTTGAAGCCAAGCACTTATTTTTTTCTGCTGGTGAAGTCATATGGGACTGTTCTGATCTGTCTGTGTCATCCTAGAGAAGCCCTGAAGAAAATGAAGGATGTGTATGAGAAGACGCCCCAGATGGGGGACCCTGCCAGCTTGGAGCCCCGGATCACGGAAACCCTGAACAACATCGAACGGCTGAAATTAGAAGTGCAGAAGTATGAGGTCAGGGAAGACCCTGGGGAGGGGTGGGGGCCAGCGGGCCTAGCTGAGTCACTTCCTGGGGGGGCGGAGGGGGGACGGGGACAGGGAGGTGTTGGGTGGGGGTGGGGCTCCAGCTGCTTCTCATCACAGCCCTGGGTGTGCATGGGTGATCTCAGGAAACCTCCAGTCCCAGAATGGGCTGACCCCACAGCCTGCCCTGGAATTGACCGTGTGACTCCCTCCTCTCAGGCTTGGCTGGCAGAAGCCGAGAGCCGGGTCCTGAGCAACCGGGGGGACAGCCTGGGCCGCCACACCCGGCCTCCAGACCCCCCAGCCAGCGCGCCCCCAGACAGCAGCAGCAGCAACAACAGTGGGTCACAGGATCCCAAGGAGAGGTGAGCGTGGAGGCTGGACTGGGTCCGTCCCCAGGACCTGGGAGGCCTGTCCTGACCTGCTTCGCTCTCCCCACCCAGCTCTGAGGAGCCCCTGTCTGAGGAGGGCCAGGATGCCCCCATCTACACGGAGTTTGACGAGGATTTTGAGGAGGAGTCGGCATCCCCCATAGGGCACTGTGTGGCCATCTACCACTTTGAAGGTGAGGCCTGCGTGTGGGTCCCATCGCCTGCGTGGGGGCAGGGTGGTCTTTTTGGCTGGGCTGTGTTTCCCTTCACCGGAAGCAGATCTGAGCCCGCTGCTTCTCCCACGACAGGGTCCAGCGAGGGCACCATCTCCATGGCCGAGGGTGAAGACCTCAGTCTCATGGAGGAGGACAAAGGCGACGGCTGGACCCGGGTCAGGCGGAAACAGGGAGGTGAGGGCTATGTGCCCACCTCCTACCTCCGGGTCATGCTCAACTGAACCCTGCCACAGGCGGGAAGAAGGGGGCTGTTGGCTGCTGCTTCTGGGCCACGGGGGGCCCCAGGACCCACGCACTTTATTTCTGCCCCCTGTGGCTTCAGCTGAGACCTGTGTAACCTGCTGCCCCCTCCTCCCATCCCACTCCTCGTCCCAGAGGGACCCGCTGTGCCTTCCATCATTGATGTACATACTCGTGTTTCAAATCTTTTCTTCTTGCCGCTGGGCTAGGGCCATTTTGTTTTATATAAAAAATTCTATAAAGCTTTCGGAGTCTGTGCCTTATTGGTAAATTTACAACCTGGGTTGGCATATGCAAATGCCAGCCTCCTTCCTGGCCACAGAGGGAATGAGGAAGGGGAGGTAAACTTGGGTACAACTTGGACAAAACTTCCCCAGAATTGGGTGCTTGTCTGTGACTTCAGTGTAGGGAGAAAAGCACCAAACATCCTTTCTGTGTTTACCGCAGCTTTACTGAGAAAAGGCAGTGTTGAGCACCTACTGTGTACCAGGCATTCTCCACCCATGATATTTGAACACTGAGCTTTAATCCCTTGTGACAACCCCTGAAAAGTACACAGCCTCACTTTTATGTTGAAGGCAGGCACAGAGAGGTTGGGCCATTTGCTAGAAGTCACACAGCTCATAAGCATTTGCATCTGGCTTCTGAGTAGGAGATCTGCAAGTTCTCTTACCATTAAGGGTATATGTTCCCCATTTGTAAGATATATGCTTGGGGGTGGGAGATGGGATAGGGCCTCCAGACACCTGGGTTTTCTAGTGTGGGGGAGGAGGCTGTCCCTCACCCTAGGATCCATGTACCTTTTGGGGGAGTGGTGTGGGTTTTTGCAAATCCCCCCTTCCCCCTTGTGTAAGGCAGAATCTGGGTTCCCACTGCGCTTGGCTCTGTGAACAGCTTGGGGCAACTTCCTTGGTGTCTGCAGGGGGTTTCCATAGCCTGCCTGGGTGTCCCAGTACGAAGAAGGGGGTCTGTGCTTTCAAACATCCGGCTCCAGGCGCTGTGAAAGGACACTGAGGACGCGCTGGAACTTCTCTAGACGTGCGGCTTGTGGCGCCCCGACTCCTCGGCTTCCCCAGAGGAGCCGCTGCACGAAGCCTGTGGTCAGGGCCTCCCTCAGCTGCGGGTTCGGCCGGAATCCTGGGGGCGGGGCCAGGCGGACTGGAGGCGGGGCCAGGCTCCGGCCTCGCCCCACCCTACACCTGCCTTCTGGCCTTAGAACTTTGTCCCAGCTGGGACGGGAGGGACTCTGCCCCGAAGCTCTGCACAACTGGGCGGGGTTGACGGGGAAGGGGCGCTCGGGGTCTCCGCAGGACTGGGGGTGGGGTGGCCAAGGGGCTCGGTGGAAGCAGGCTCTGCCAGGGTGCATGGGGGCAGTCCGTTCCAGTGCGCGATGCCGGGTGGGTGGGTGGGGGGGCCCTCAGGGGCTGTGCCTGGGGACGGAGCCACTTGGGAGGCAAGATTTGGAGTCTGGGCTGCCCAGTGCGACACATTTTGTGGGGAGACAGAGCCACGTTGGAGTGAGAGGCGTGCTTAGGTCGCCAGCGAAAGCGGAATAAGCCAGGTTGGGGATTAGGGAGGCTGGGCTGCCCCAGGACTGGAGGAAGGGTTTGGCTCTGAACGCAATGGCGGGGGAGGGGGGGGGTGGGGGGGGGGGGGGGTAGGGCGCTGTTCTACCAGTTGAAGGACTGACTCATTTTGGAGAGAGCTAGGCATTGTTGGAGGGATCGAGATCCTCTGGGGGCAGGGTCGTTTCAGGTGGGAGCTGGAACGGGGGTGGGGGCCGGGAGTGGGACTCTGTGGACGTGGCTCTGGGGCGGGGGGCCAACCCTTTCGGGGTGGAGAGCACTATTCCTGTCAACACTGTTGGCTGCGACTCGGACTCGGGGTGAGAGCTCCCCGGGGGCCGGGCCGTCCCGGCTTGGGTGGGGCTCCGGGAGGCGTGGCGGGAGGCTCTGGTGCCTTGCCTGGTGGGCTTTGGGGTACTCGGTTAGAGCCTGCGGGGTGCTCGGGAAGTGGGGCCTTCTGGCAGCCGGGAGCAGAGGGGAGCACTCACCTCGTAGGCGCCGGGCTGCTGCCTCACGAAACTTGGGCGCGTCCCGGGCCACCTGACGCGCCCGGTGCAGGGTGCGCAGCAGCCGCTCGCAGCTCTCGTCTAGCGGCCCCGGGAGTTCCTCGCCCTCCAGCAGGCGCACGGCCGGTGCCACGTGCGGCAGCGCCACCTCGCCCGGCTCGCAGGGGCCTGTGCGGGGAAGGGCTCTGAGCTAGGCTTGGGGCCGAAGACGCGGCCAGGGTGAAGAGGGTGGGAGACTGGGTCGAGGCGGACCGTAGCAGCAGAAGCCCAGAAACACTGGTTCCAGCCTAGCACGGAGCAGGCCCGGGTCAGGGCGAGAACTGGGGCGGGGGCGGGGCCTAGGGTTCGGGCCCAGGGACCTAGCCGGACGCGAAGGGCGGGGCCTCGAGCGAAGAGGGTGGAGCCTATGGTGAACTGACTGGACGCGCGGGGCCTAGAGCGGGATTAGGATTCCGTTTAGAGCTGGTGTGCGGCGCTAAGGGCTGCCACTCACCGGCGCCCTCATCCAGTGCCCGCATCAGCGGCTTCAGCTCCTGCTCGAAGGCCAGCGCCGCCTCCGTGTGGCTCCTTCTGAGCTGGCGCCACGTGCGTTCCAGCCGGGACACCTGAGGGAGGAGCCCTGAACATGCTGTCTCTTCCCTCTTCCCCATCGCCTGCCCTCGGGCTTCCTCCTCATTTCTGCTCCCCACGCACCTGAGGCATGAGCAGGGCGCCCATGACCGCGGCCAGTCCAGGCAGGTTCCCAGCCGCCCCGGGCCGCAGCGCCAGGGCCAGCTCCACCAGGCCCCTCAGGGTGGCCGCGCGCTCCTCCAGCGGCCCCGCGCAGCCCAGCACGGCCAGCGCCCCAGCCAGCGCCAGCGCCTCGTGTCTGTGAAGGTGGAGATCGAGGGTCTGGGGGCAGTGGAAGGTTTGTAACTCGGAGGTGAGGGGCGTGGGGGCGGGGGGAAGCTTTGCCTATCTCCCCTCCTCCCTGGGGGTCCGTGAATGGGGGGAGGTTTGAAGGCCCTGGGGATTCCAGGCGGCTGGCTCACCTTTCCAGAAGTTCCAACCTCAAGCGATGCCCATGGGGAAGTGTGAGCAGCTCCAGGCCAGAGGCGACCCCCATGGCACACCGCTGAGCCTTGGTCACTCCTAGGAGGCCTGTAGCCTGGGCGGGGGGGGGGGGGGGGGGGGGGGGGGGGTGGTTAGTGGCGAGGTCAGCTGACAAGAATGAGTATATGGGTGTGAGGTGCTGTTGGGCCTTGGCCTGGCCTCAGCCCCCGTCTGGGGAGGAGTGGCCCAGTAGTCGACCCACCTGGCAATCCGCCAATAATAGGTGCAGGGCCGTGCTCCCAGGATGGTGCTCCAGGAATAGGTCACGGAGAGTACTCAGGACTGTCGGTTCCAGGGGCCGATTCTGGGGGCCCAGCAGGCAGAAGGGGTTGTTAGGGGGCCAGAAAGAGACCTCGGCCTCGGGTCTTGCAAAATTTCTGTTCTCTTCCTCCTCTTCCTCACTGGCTTCCCACCATGGGGCCTCTGTCTCTGGGCCTGTGTGGCCCAGAGGGGTTCCTTGGGCACAGGGCACTCGGGGCACCAGCTCACAGTATGTTGGGGGGCGTTCAGATGCCTCACGCAGCATCAGTGAGGGTGTTCGAGGTGGTTTGGTTGGTGCCTTGGCATGAAGCTGCCCATCGGAGGCTCTGAGGCTGTCAACAACGGACCCCAGAGGAGGCGGCGTCTTCAGCAGCACGGGGTCACTACCCATCCGAGGGAGGGCACACATGGGCACAGCGGAGGCTCCTAGGGGTCAAACAAGACGGAATGAAGGGGGTACACAGAAAAGATAGCTGGATGGGGTGGGCGGCTGGATGGGTTACCATCCCGCCCCCAAGTCAATAACTGTGTCTCTTGGACTTACAACTTCATCTATATAAATGCTACGCACTTATCAGTGGTCTGAAAATGAACTTTCTTTAACACTTAGGTATGAATTGTGAACACCACAGTTTAAATGTGAATTCTTTGTTTGTTGCCCCTCTGACGTACAAAACTAAAATAGAAAAAAAATTATTCAAAATTCACAAAACTCCAAAAGCATCGAAGAAACTACACTTATCAAACTTTCAAATGAAGTCTGTGGCATGGTTGCTTCTGAGGTTATCAGAACTTAAAGCTGCATCCAGACTATTGGGAGATGCTATATTTACCAGCCATATAAATAGGCCCGCTTATAGGGACTTAAAACCTTCCCATGGTTCTAGCTCATTCTGAGTGAAGGCCAAAGTCCTCAGAGTAGAAAAAAAAAAAGTTCAAGTTCTTGTTTTGGCCCCAGAACCTTTGCACTGGCTGTTCCTTCTACCGGGGTCACTCTTACCTCCCCAGATAGTCACATCATTTCCTCCTTCACCTCTTTCAAATCTTTCTCCATGTGGCCTGTCCTGACAACTACTTAAAATTGTAATACTCCCATCCCTCTATTCCTAATCTCCCTGATTCTGTTTTACTTTTAACTTTTACCCTAAAGCAGACTCATTTTTGTTGTCAATGTCCATCTTCCTCCAGTAGGATGTTGGAACCACCGGGCAGAGGTCTTTGTCTTTCTATTGAGTGATACATCTCAGCACTTAGTACAACAGCAGGCAGTGAGGGTTCATGATGAATGGGGGGTGGGGAGGCAGGGCAGATGGGGCAGGGAGAGCATAAGGAAAATCCCCTTTTAGGTAGGATGGCTAGGGTCAGCTACTTTGAGGAAATCAAGTTAAATGAGAAGGAGTCAGTCAGGAAACGATTAGGGGAATGGGTTTTCCCATGACCAGAACGGCAAGTGCAAAGACCCTGAGGCAGGAACAAGACTGGTTGGAGTCGGGTGCCTGGATGGCTCAGTCATTAAGCATCTGCCTTCGGCTCAGGTCATGATCCCAGGGTCCTGGGATTGAGCCCCGAGTTGGGCTCCCTGCTCAGCGGGAAGCCTGCTTCTCCCTCTCCAACTCTCCCCCATCTTGTGTTCTCTCTCTCAAATAAATAAATAAAATCTTTTTTTTTTAAAGTCACCCATTTTTAAGCCCCTACAAAAGTGTCTGTGGATTTCTTAATCACATGACAATTTTGAAAGTCTTTTTTTTTTTTTTTTTTAAGATTTTATTTATTTATCTGACAGAGAGAGAGAGAGGGAAGCAGGCTCCCTGCTGAGCAGAGAGTCCGATGCAGGACTCCATCCCAGAACCCCGAGGTCATGACCTGAGCCAAAAGCAGAGGCTTTTCGGGTGCCCCGAAAGTCTTTTTTTTAAATGATTTTATTTATCTATTTGACAGAGACACAGCAAGAGTGGGAATACAAGCAGGAAGAGTGGGAAAGGGAGAAGCAGGCTTCCTGCAGAGCAGTTAGCCCAATGCAGGGCTTGATCCTGGGAGCCTGGGATCATGACCTGAGCCGAAGGCAGATGCTTAGTGACTGAGCCACCCAGGTGCCCCACAATTTTGAAAGTCTTATTGTCTCCAGTTTCCAAGAGATTAAGTCATCTGTGCCGTATCAGTCAGGCAGTGAGTGGCAAAGCAATCTTGGGGCCCTGTGCTGTCCTGGTAGACCCTTACCTGGTTCAGAGTGGTCTTCTCTTGACCGCCCCATGTGCTCCAAACCTGCGGGCTGACTGTCACTCCGCTTCCTAGC
Organism: Enhydra lutris kenyoni; assembly: GCF_002288905.1. Classification (NCBI taxonomy): domain Eukaryota; kingdom Metazoa; phylum Chordata; class Mammalia; order Carnivora; family Mustelidae; genus Enhydra; species Enhydra lutris. The sequence goes on along the minus strand of NW_019154170.1, from coordinate 1,615,585 downwards.
CCTGGGGGACAGAGAAGAGGGAGATGTGTAGTCCCACCCTGAGCAGGGCAGCCCCCACCAATGCCCAGAAAACCCTCTATCTAGTCACTCAGCACCAGCAGACCCCAATCAGGGTGCTCTATCCCAGGGGACACCTGACAGTGTCAGGAAACATCTTTCGGTTGTCACGACTGGGGGTGGGGTGGAGAGGACTCTATAGGCATCTAGCAGTGCTCAATGTCCTATGATGCACAGCACAGCCCCTCCACCCCCCCCCCCCATCAATCCAGGCCCAAATGTCAGTATCAGTTAGTGCACAGGGGGGTATCAGTGTCATTGGTGAGGTAGAGAGCCTGTAATTACCTGGGCAGCTCTGACCGAGCTGGGCTCTCTAGGAGGGTGTCCTCACTAAAACTGCGTCGAATGGGTCCTTGCCGTATCACAGGTCTGGAGGCCACAGCCCCCGTGGCCCGGGACAGTGGACGCTGCCCGGTCACATAGCTTCGAACCAGGGAGGGCAGGCTTGGGAACCGTTCATCCTCCAGCTGGAAGAGGGCTGAGGGCCGGCCTGGCCGGGGACGCAGGGCCACGTGGAGCACCTCGAAGTGCAGGGCTGAGCCCTGCCAGCGGCAGGAGATGACTGGGTGGCCCCCCCGGGACCCGGAGGCTCGAACCAAGAAGTCCCCGTCTTGCTGCAGGAGGCCCTCAGCCTTCTAGGGATGGAGGCCAGGAGGCAGGGGGCTTAGCCATCAGCCCAGATCTGCAGTTCTTGTGATTCCTCACCCCCACCCCCACACCCAAGAAAAGCCACCCCAGAGACCAGGTGGTTTCGCAGCAAACCATGTCCCGTTTTCTCATGGGCACACCTCTGGAATACATTTCCCAGGCTCCCTTGCAGTTAGTCGTCATCTGACACGATCTGGCCAATAGGATGAGGCAGAACCACTGCTGGGAATGTCCAGACCTGGCTCACACAGCCCTCCTGCACAATCCTACAGGTTCTGTCCCCTGCCTGTTAGGGGATGTCCCCCAAGGGCTTGTGGAAGGTAGAACCACAGGCTAGAAAGAGCTTGGGTCTTGACTGACTTCTGGAGCTCCACATTCCCCACTCCTCAACCAGCTTGTACTGTAACATGGACAAGCCCCAGAATATTGGCTGTGTTTAGCCAGGGACATCTCAGGGATGTTTGTTGCTGCTACTAGCTAATACTGACTAATGCAACATCCAACCTGAGTAAATGCACAAGGCTTGGTGCACAAATGTGGCTTCAAAAAGTGCCATTTGCCGGATCCTTCCAAACTGATTGCAGCCTGGAAATCCTGTTATAAAAATGTTCAGGCGGTCTTATGCCAGCTGTAGTGGCCGGTGTGGAAACGGACAGGGGCCACAGCACCAGAGGGAGGCAAAGTGGAGTCGGTGATGGGAACTGAAGACTGAAAAATCCGTATAGTGCACACATGTAGCCTTTCCTACATGCCAGGCCCTGCTGTGGGTGTAAAACATGAACTCATTTAATCCTTCACCAAGGTTAAGCAGTAGATACCATCATGCCCATTTTACAGATGGGGAGACCGAGGCCCAGGTAGGTCAAATACCTTGCCCAAGGGCATACAAAATATAAGTTGTGTGACTGGGATTTTTAACCACTAAGCAATAATGGACTCTCACAATTTGATTGGATGGCCAGGGTCCCAGGACTCCTGAGGGTGACAAATGAGTAAGATTTGGGTTGAGCGCGAGATGTCAAGAGTGCACAACACTGACTGAGCACTGACTGTGCGCCAGGGCCTGTTCTAGACCCTGGAGACACAGTGATGAATGAGGCCAAGGCTCTGCCCTGGGCTGTCCGGGGTTGGGGGCAGGTAAGACACGTGACAATGAAGCACAATGAATGAACATGAATGAAGAAGATAGATAATGTCTAAGAGTAGTCACCGAAGGTGATAAAAGAGGGAGATGGGACCCTGATGGGCGCCGGTGCCTGGGACCCAGATGGAGAGATAAGCAAAGCCAAGGAGTCCAGTTGGGGAGCGTGCCACGATACCAAGCAAGCTTCAAGACGGTCCCCAGACCCTCAGCCACCCCTTCCAATAGACCTTGACTGTAAGTCCCTCCTCCAGGACTCTAGCAGTCCCCAGAAGTCCCCAGTAGTTCAAGGGTGGGAGAGGTTCCCTATCAGAAGTGCTGAGGCCCTGCAGGAAGCAGAGATACCTGACGGGACAGGGGGCCATGGTACCAGGGCTGGCTGGCAAGGTCCTCTCCATCCTGTAGCACCTGCATGGAGCTCTTGGGAGCAGAGGGTGCAGGGGCTGAACTCTGTACTTTCAACAGTCCTCAGTCTTCCACATCTGTAAAATGGGAAGAATTATTCCTGCTTCCTAAGCTTCCTGGGTGGCTGGGTCAGCCTTTCCATATTCCCCTTAGTTTTGGAGACAGTAGCCCACATCCTATCAACCGTAAAATGCAATTCCCTCTCTCTGTATTCTAACATACAAACATATTCTAAACATGTAACATATAAACATATTCTAAATATATAACATATAACCATATTCTAAGTTAAACAAGTTACTCATAAACAAAAATATATATACATTAGATTTTGTTTATATATATACAAGCTAGATTCATATACACACATTATATAAGTTGGGCTATGATTAACTTCAATTTAGAATTGGCTGTGATCTCATGGAAGCACTTGTGCATTCACTAGGATTCTTGCAAAAGGAGAAGACCTAGGCACTCCCTTCAAATGTAATGCAATTTTCATGCCGATGATATGATGCTACATTTCAGAGAAAACTCATTACCTAATTCACTCAAACTAATATTTATGGGACACCCAGCATGTGCCAGGTGCTGCTGGGCACCAGAGGCCCAGCAGTGAACAAAACAGGGGTATCCCTGCCCTTGGAGACCTGCTGTTCCAGTGGGGGAGACAGTAATTAAGAAAATAAATAAGGAGATGAAGGGGTAGATAGATCAGAAAGACGTAAATGGGAAAATAAAGCCAGGGATGGAATACGAAGATTCAAGTGGTGGAGATAAGATTTTCCATAGGGTGGCCGGGGAAGGTCTCAGTCAGTGACAACTTGGAGGATTTTGAGGGAGTGAGCCAGCTGGGCAGAAGAACATTCTAGGCCAGAGTGAATGTATTTGAGTAATCACTACCTTCTAATAAGTATGTGTACACACTCAAGAATTCCTAAGTTGTAAGAAAATCTAACCCATACGTGGCTTTCCAATGTAACACCATTTCTTAAAAAAATGTTATTATTTATTATTATATTTTAAAGTAAGCTCTGTGCCCAGCATGGGGCTCAAACTCACAACCCTGAGATCAAGAATCACATGCTTCACCGACTGAGCCAGCCAGGTGCCCCTCCGATGCAATACAATTTTAAGGACATTAAAAAGTCACATTTTGGGGGCGCCTGGGTGGCTCAGTGGGTTAAGCCTCTGCCTTCGGCTCAGGTCATGATCCCGGGGTCCTGGGATCGAACCCCGTGTCGGGCTCTCTGCTCAGCAGGGAGACTGCTTCCCTTCCTCTCTCTCTGCCTGCCTCTCTGCCTACTTGTGATCTCTGTCTGTCAAATAAATAAATAAAATCTTTAAAAAAAATTTTAAAAAAGTCACATTTTGTAGAAATGCCAGCAAACAGCAATTTGGCATTTGCAGATTCTTAAATTTTGGAGCCATGCGGTTTGTTATTATTATGGTCAAAGTCAGGTGTCTGACATTTTGGGACTCCTTTGGTATTGGCCGGGCCTCAGGCCCTGTGTGTCTCCAGTGTCTGGTGGAGAAGACCTGCCCTGGATGGGAGGGAAGCAGCGGGTCCGTTTCTCACTTCCTCCACTCCTAAGGTGTTCTGGGCCTGGCTGGGTGTGCAGGGAAATAGCATCAGGATTCTCTCATCCTGAGTCAGCAGGGCCTTGAGGGCCAGAAACAGGCAAGAAGTTCCCAGGCCCGCCCCAGGTGCTGCATGCCTGAACACCAGGTGTGTCTCCTGGACGCCTGTGTACTTCCTGTTTGTCAGCTGGGCCAGGCCAGCCTCTGCCTTGAGTCCCCAAACGCCAGCTTCCTCCGTCTTGTGCCCTCTTTAGTGGGCATGCACGTGGGTCACTCACAAGGCTCTGGTTGGTTGGAGGAGGGGAATTTGGATGAGGGGGGAGCGCAGAGTGGGTGCAGGTTAGACACAGGCCAAATAAACCCTCCTCCTGCCATTCATCCTTTGGAATAATTTCTGGATATTTGGGCAGGGGAGAGAGGAAGGGAGCAGAATCAGGAAGAGAGTGGGGTAGGGGCAGACATGGAGAAAAGAAGGGGGTTATTCATGCTCTACAGACCACACCTATGTACACACATGTGGAGGGGGTCAACCACCTACACATGGACACGTGGACACAGTTAGACACTGGTACTCAAACTTGACATTGAGCAAACACTGATTGGTTGAGCACTTACTATGTTCCAGGACCTATTCTTGACACTGGAGACACAGTGATGAATGAGATCAAGGCTCTGCCCTGTGCTGTCCGGTGGGCAAGACAAACAATAAATAGCACACAACGAATGAAGAAGATAAAGTCTACCGGTAATCACTGAAGATGATAAAACGGGAATGTGTGATAAAGAAGACTGGAAGAGGCAGCTACTGTAAATAACATATAGTCAGGAAGGTCTCTCCCACCAGGTGACATTGGAGCTGAGCCCTCAGTAAAGGGAAGGAGACAGTCACACAAAGGTTCAGAGAAAGAGCAGTTCCAGACAGGGGATGGGGGGGTGGGGTGGGGGATGGGAGGGTGGACAGCAAGTGCAAAGGCCTGGGGGTGAGACAGAGCTAACTCTTTTTACTTTACAGCATCAAGGAAGCCGTTGTAGCTGGAATGCACCGAGCAAGGAGCTGAGTGGACCGCGGCGAAGTCGGCAGGGAAGAAACCATTCTGGTGCACCCCAAATTCTCATTTTAGCGGGATGCCATGGGGGTTACGGAAGGGTTTTAAATGAGGGAGGGGTGCGATCTGGTTTGTGGTTTAAAAAGACTGTTCAGGCAAAGTGGGAACAGGGAGGATTTTCGTGTTGCACAGGAAACACGCTTTGAGATGCACTCCCAGGTACGCCCGGGTAAACGGACACGCGTGACGCACAGCGACCCAGTCAGGCACTCGGCGACCCTTCTACGTCCGCTGATGCTCTTGGACCTACACTCAGATTCTCCCTGAGAGCCGGTGGCCCCAACCTGGAAAAGAGAGGACTCCCCTCCCACAATAACCCCCGATTCTGGATGTGCCTGGGGCCCCTCACTCACCTGGGCCGGGACCCGCGGAGCTGGTAACTGGCTGGGGCCAGGCCGAAGCCGGAGGCTCTACGGCTCCGGGACCTCCCTCCCCGCCCCAGCTGGCCCCACCTTCTTCGGCCGCACCCGCGGGTTCCGGAACCTGTTCACCTGGCCCCGCCCCGGAGGACTCAGCCTCCGAAGGTGGCCTCTCAGGACACCCGCCCTCCTGTCCCCGCTCCACCCTCTTAGAACTCTTCTCGGCACTAACCACGCCCCCTTTAAAAACCACGCCCCAAAACCACGCCCCCTCGGGAAAATCCGTCTGCCCCTGCGTCCTAGAACGTCGCCCCGCCCCCATCGGGTGGCAACGCCCACACGCTCCTCGCCCCTCTTAGTCCCGCCCCTTAGCGCTCGGCTCCTCGGTTCCTCGCGGGCTGGTCCTAAGTACCCCGACCCGTTGGGACATGGGGAGGAGTGTTTCTCTCCTCACCCCCAGGGTTCCTCGCGGGGACAGAACAGCCCCTTACGGGCTCTCCTGCAGCGCGGGGTTGGCGGCTGCTGTGACGTAGAGGTGCGCTTCCTCCAGACCGTCCCCTTGGGTTTCCGGGAAGGGAACTCCAGTGCGCGTCGGGTTTTGTGGAGACGGATGCGGGAAAACACGATAGGCTTCCCCGTGTAACAGCAGGAGGGAGATGAGCTAACTCTGGGGGAGACATTCAGGTGGTTTCCTTGGTGGGAGGAAGGAGGTGGGAGGGGGGCTTCCATCACGATGCTTGGAGCAAGCAGGGAAAAGTTGGGGGAGTGGATCTGGAACAAGAGGGAGGACGGTCTAGCCGCGTTTATTGAGGGCTCTGTGTGCCAGGACCGTTCCGCTTCCTTGACCTGCTTCAACGCTTTTGATTTTTACATCGACCTCTCAGTGAAGTAGGTAATATTTCCATCACGCCCATTTTCCAGATGCAGAAACGGAGGCAGGGGGCAGCTAAGCCATTTGCCCAAGTTGACCGGCTTGTGAGTGGCGCAGACGGGATTCGTACCTGGAGCCCTGGAGCGTCATCCTGCCGTCCTCTCCTTCCTCTGTGCAGGCCCACGATCTCTGACCCCTACCGTGCTTCCAAATGGTGAAGGTTACTGTCACCCATTTTACAGATGAGGAAATGAGCGCCCCGGATGGTTGGAGATGAAAAGTTTCGGTGCCTGTGGGATCGCAGAGCTGGTGATTTCCAGTCTCGGCTTTCCCCCGCGCGAATGTGGAAGAGTCTCGAGGCTCAGGAAATGCTGGGGGGAGTATCTTTTCCTTGACCTCCTCCCACCTAGTTTTGGTACGGTTAGAGGGTTGGGCTGTGGGGGTTATCTCCACTGAAGGAGACTAGCGCCCCCTAGTGATTAAAGAATTAAAAAGAAAATCCAAGAGGGGTGCCTGGTGTGGCGGATGGGGGAGGGGAGTCTATGCAGCCTAGTGGGGTGGAGGTGGGGCGAGGGACCTTGTAGACAGAATGATTTCAGGTAGTGATGAGGTCTACGAAGGCTGTAAATGTTTGCCAAACGAATGGATTAATGAGCCACCCCCTCGAAGTCTATAAGGAAAGAGATGATGGTGGCCAGGGCCAGAGCCATACGTAAATGAATATGGGGGTGTCAGAGGTAGAGCCAAAAAAAAGCTTCCAACCATTTATTTATTCATTCAACAAATACTTGCGGACCATGTATTTATGCCAGGTGCTGGGCACATATGAGACAGAGATTTCTAAATAGACAATAAAGAAAGAATTATGATAAAATGTCAGGTTTGTTGGATGGTGTTCAGGGCTTCAGTGCAGGAGAGTGGGAAAGAAAGTCTGTGATTTGAAATGGAGAGATTTGGGAAGATTTCATGAGAAGGTGACACTGAGCAGAGGTGAGGGAGTCACTGTTGGAGGTGAGGGAGCTAGCCATGAAGTTGCTTGCCTAAGGCCCCAGAGCACCATGTGCAAAGGCCCTGTGGCAAGATTTAAGATTCTGGGGTGGCCTGGTGTCTTGGAGGAACAGTGCCTGTGTGGCTGGAGCAGAGTGTGTGAGGGAAAGTGGTGAGTGGAAGAGGTGAGGGCAGGGAGGGGACAGGGGCATGTCATGGAGGGCCTTGTTGGCTGCAGGGCAGTGTGCTGGAAGAAGAGGAGGGACGTCATGCCTTGCCCAGATGCCCAGGCCTGTGTTGAGCTGGTGGGGGGGGAAGAGATGCCAGGTCGTGCAGAGAAGGGGCTGGGCTGCAGGTGCTCCCGCCCCCCAACACCCCCCCAGGCTCCTCCCCCTCCACCCCCTCTCAGAGCGACAGTTACAGGCAGAGAAGAGGAAGTGGTAGCTAGCTAGCAGAAGCAGGCAGGCAGGCCACGGAGGCCGCAAGGGTGCGCGGGCTGACCCGGGAAGGCAGCGGCCATGGAGCTGTGGCGCCAGTGTACTCACTGGTTGATCCAGTGCCGGGTGCTGCCGCCCAGCCACCGGGTGACCTGGGATGGGGCCCAGGTGTGCGAGCTGGCACAGGCCCTCCGGGATGGCGTCCTCCTGTGCCAGCTGCTCAACAACTTGCTGCCCCATGCCATCAACCTCCGTGAGGTCAACCTGCGCCCCCAGATGTCCCAGGTGAGCCTGCCACTGACTGGGGCACCAAGGGTTGGAGGTGGGGGGCCCCACACCCCTGGCTGGCACTAGGAGAGTCAATGCACTGAAACTCTGGGCCTGTGATGGAGAAGGGAATGTGTGCTGGACCCTGGGGCTCGCACAGAGGGATGGGCAGTGGGAGGGAGGGGTTGGTGAGCGCCGAGATCCCAGGGGTGTCTCATCCAAGGGTCACAGGAATGGGTTGATAGGCTCTGAGTTGCTGCACATCTAGGCTAAGAACTGACAAAGTCAGGGTTAAAGCTTCCAAGCCCCAGGCTGACTCCACAGAGGTTCAACTCTCCAGATGGGACTGTGGGGGTGGGGGGCGAGCTTGAGGGATACCTGGGAACCCCCAGGTGGCCAAAAGGGTGCCTGAGGTTTATTACCTCCTTTGACATCCCCCGCTTCTGCCTATGGGGGAGGGGCCTCCACCAACTTCTTCCCCCACATGTGTCTCCTCCTCCCGGGCCCTGGGCCCCTTCCTTCCCCTCACATCTTCTTCCCCTTCGCTTCCTGCCTGGGCCTGGGGTGCGTGGGGCGGGTGGGGGGCTGTGGGCCCCTGGGCTCTGGTTTTCCTAGCTCTATCCATCCCAGAGAGACATTGAGAAAAGCTTTGGTCTTGAGCCCAAGAGTGGGTCCTGGGGTTTTGGAGCCTAGAAAGAGATAGTCTTTCTCTGTAGGGATTACTGCAAAGGCCCAGGTACGGGGAGGGGAGGGTGGATTGTACCGAGCAAGCAGGGGCCCTTCTAGACTCAGGAAATATATTCAAATCCCTATTTGAATGCGGTTGGGGTGGAGGAGGTAACGTGACTGGATCCCCTCTCTGGGTCCCTGTGGTGTCTGGGTGCTGGGGGGAAGCCGTGTATGCTGGGGCTGGGCGCTCCTGGTGCCTCACCTGCCTTGGAAGTCCGAGAGGACACTCCCGTCTGGCCCTCGGGCCCCACTCTGGAATGAAAACTTGGTGCCTGGGAGCTGTGGATTGGCCTGGGGGGGGGCCTTTTCTCTGGTCCCTGAGATGCCACGTGCGGGATGTGGAGAGGGGAAGTAACCGCTCAGGGAGCACACCCTTGGGGGTCTCTGGGGGCATTCTCCGGGGACACAGCCATGGAGTGGGGAAGGTGGGTGGCCCACCCTCCTTTGCCCAGGCAGGGCTTCCTGGAAGGATGAGGGAACTCCAGGGGCCCAGCCCCTCTGGCCACAGGCCTTCCTGGATTTGCATACATTTCTTACCTCCTGGCTTCCAATGGATGGGGAAGTAGCCACGGGACCTGTCAGACCCTGGACCCAGAAGGGGTAAAGGTTCCCAGTGAGGCTTTAATAGCTGCTGATGGGGAAGTGGATAAACTTGAGGATGAACTTCAACCCCTGCCTGCATCTTGCTTGTAGCTGGTTGTCTAATGAAGGGCCAGGGGAGTGGGGGGTGGGAGCCTGGCCTGAAGATCTGGGAAGGCAGCTGCAGGGACTACAGGGAGGCAACGTCCTTGTTTGTGCCAGGCAGTGCCAAGGCCCCGTCCGGGCCTGGCCTTCATGGTGCTCCCAGACTGGGGAGACACAGACCCTCAGCCCTGCGTGGTCACGGTTAGGACACAGGGAGACACCTCTGGGCTGGGAAGCCTAAAGCAAAGGCAAGACATTGCCTGGCGATGTCAGGCTTTATGCAAGTGGGGACACTTGTGCTGGGTTTTGAAGAGTGAGTAGGAGTTTCCCATTGCTCTGGCTTCCTATGCCCAGCCGTGTCGGGCCCCAGGCCACGCAGGGGTGTTTCCCCAGTCTTCCCATCTGGATCTCTGTGCCTTCCTCCCTCTGCTCATCTTGTCTCCCCGCAAAGCTCAGCCCTTTTCCCCATTCACAGGGGGGATGAGTGCGGGAAGCTGAAAGGTGGTCCCATTGAGGTGGAGGAAGGTTCCCCCAGAACAGAACAGCCTTTCTAGATTTGCAGGACCCTGTGTCCTCTGATTTAAGCTGGGGCTGTGGACCACCCTTGAGATGTGGAAGGGCGGAGTGGCATAGACGAAGGTGTGGGGACCAGAATCCGGATGCTTCTCAGTTCCTCTGCTTTTTCTTAGTTGTTTCCAGGGAAGAGGGCAGGAAGGGCACCTGCACTCCAGGACAATTGTGACGTCTGTCAGGCCCCTTCTTGGTGCTGGGACAGTGGGCAGGAGACACGCCCAGAGCGCTGTCACTGAGGAGCCTGCCTGCTAGTGGGCCAGACCGACAGTGAGCAAATACGGAAACGTTTAACCTGTGGGGAGGGGGTAGGTGCTCTGGAGAAATCAAAGCAGAAAAGGGAGCTCCGGAGTGTGGGGGTCGCACTCTTGAATAGGTGGTCACTGATAAGGTGACATTTGAGCAGAGCCCTGGGGAAAACGAGGGGATGAGCCTTGTGAATCCAGGGACACAGCACTCCTGGGCAGGGGTACAGCCAGTGCAAAGGCCCTGAGGTGAGAGCTCGTGGGTGGCCCTCGAGTCTGCTGGGAATGGCTCCTGGCTGAAGTCAGACCAGAGCGAGCCTCCAAGCTGGGTGAGAGCTCAGAGCTGAGATCTGGGGCCGAGGGAGGATTCTATTACAGGTGGCACCTTGACTGCCAGACATCCTAGCTCACTTCCTCTCTCTGGGAGTCCACATTCTGGGCTGCAGAGATGAAACTTTAAGGCCAAGGGAGTGGAGAGGAAGGGACGAATGTGACAGTCATTGTGGGAAAGACCCACCAGGGCATGGGAGCTGATTAGATCTGGCGGAGCAGGCACTGGGGCCCGGATGATGTCAAGGTTCCCAGCTTGAGAATGCCCAGGCCACTGGCAGAGGCAGGGGAGAGGGCGGGAGAGTTAGAAAGGGGGTCAGTTGGAGGGCAGTGACTCTGAGGGTCCAGACCTGGGTTCAAATCCTGATGCCCCCACTCCCTGGCTTACCCTCTCTGAGCCTTGGTTTCCCCATCTGTGAAACATGGCTAAAAATGGGACCTTTATTTCGAGGACTGTTGTGTTTTTTCAATACTGCTTATCACGGTGTCTGATGCCTGATAAACCCTCACTAAACTAAAAAGTTTTCTTTGGAAGGACGTGGGGTAGCAAAAGGTAACACAGCAAGAGGGAGTTTGGGTTGGGGAAGTATTTCTCAGCTGGGCTGGTTTTGACTCCCAGGGGCATTTGGCAATATCTGGACCCTTGTTTGGTTTCATCACATCTGGGAGGTGGTACTGAAATCCAGTGGATGGATGTCAGGGATCCTACTCAGTGTCCCACAGTGCCACCCACAGCAGAGCATTCTCTGCCCCAAACGTCAGTAGTGCTGAGGTTGAGAAACCCTGTGATCGGGGACAGAGAGTGGCAAGAATCTTTAAAATATTTACTTTGTTGAATAATACATTCATATGGTTCAAATATTAAAACACACAAGAAGCAGGGTGCCTGGGTGGCTCACAGTTAAGTATCTGCCTTCAGCTCAGGTCGTGATCCCGGGGTCCTGGGATTGAGCCCCACATTGGGCTCCCTGCTCAGCGGGAAGTCTGCTGCCCCCTCTGCCTCTCCCTCTGCCCCTAACCCTGCTCATTCTGTCTCTCAAATGAATAAATCTTTAAAAAACATCAACACATAAAAAGATGTACAAGGACAAATTTAACTTCTAGTCCTGTCCCTCAGATACACCCAGCTCCTTCCTTCTCCCATAAGCAAACTACTTTCTTTTCTTTCTCTCTCTCTCTCTTTCTTTCTTTCAAGTTGACTGTGTATCCTCCCAGAGTTTCTTCATGCAAACATAAGCAAATAGGAGTTTACGTTCTTATTTCCCACTCTCCTCCCTTAAATGGAAGATGGCACATACCACTGACTGCTTTGTCTTGCTTTCCTCACTTAATAATCATCTTGGGACTCTTTCCAAATCAATATATAGAGATTGTCCTTATTTAAAACAATAACAACAACAATCACCTGACTGCATGGTTTGCTGGATAGTCTGTTTATTTAACAAAATGACTTATATTTTGTTAGCTATGTGCCAGGCATTAGTCCAAACCAGGTGCCAGCAAACAACAATCCCACAGTTGAATCTGGATTGCAGCATTAAAAATTTTATTTATTTATTTTATTTATTTATTTATTTATTTTAGAGAGAGAAAGAGATAGCGTGAGAGAGAGAGAGAGAGAGAGAGCACTAGCGGGGGGTGAAGGGAGAGGGAGAAACAGGCTCCCCACTGAGCAAACACCCTGGGATCCTGACCTAAGCTGAAGGCAGACGCTTAACAGACTGAACCACCCAGGTGCCCCTGGACCACAGCATGTTTTTATAAATAAAGTTTTATTGGCACACAACCATGTCCATTGATTCCTGTATGTATTGTCTACGGCTGCTTTCCGGCTACAACTGTGGAACTGCGGAGTTGCCACGGAGACTGTCTGGCCTGCAGAGCTGAAGATATTAACTTTCCAGACCTTTGTAGAAGACGTTTGCATATTCCTGTTGTAAACATTTTCTTTTCTTTTCTTTAAGATATATTTATTTATTTTAGAGAGAGAGAAAGAGAGAGCATGAGCCGGGGGAGGGGCCGAGGGAGAAAGAGAGTCCCAAGCTGACTCTGCCCTGAGTGCTGAGCCTGATGTGGGGGTCAATCTCATGACCCTGAGATCACAACCTGAGCCGAAACCAAGAGTCATTTGCTTAACTAACTGCACTACCCAGGCACCCTGTAAACATTTTCTATACATTAACTTGTTTAATCCTCGTAACACCAGAGGTGGCAAAAGGTACGTTATCCTCATTTTTCACAGAAGGGATTGAGGCACAGAGGTGTCAAGTAACGTGATTCAGGGTGCCAAACTCAAAAGCAGCAGAGTTGGGGATTGGAACCCTGGGTAGCCTGGTGCTGGGATTTTTGCTGTCTGCAGTTACCCCAAACTGTCTCTATCCCATTGTTTAATGGGGCGATCATTTATTCTATCATCCTCTGTATCAGTGGACACTTGGATTGTGCCGGACTTTTGTTATGACACATTTACTGCAACCATTAACCTTGTCCATGAATCATTTTTTGACTCCCCATCTGTGCGAGCTTGGGTTTGTTATCTAACCTCCGTGTGCCTCAGTATCCTCATCTCTAAAATGGGGATAATAAATCCCTATCTTTAAGCATCACTGGGAGGGATAATGAATCACTATCAAGGACTTAGAAAAGTCCCTGGCCACACAGGAATGTTATTGTTGCTGCCATACACATGAGCAAGTATCCCCACAGGATAAGTTCTCAGAAGGATTTGCTGGCTCAAAGTGGCTGGGCCTTTGTGTTTTTGGCAGATATTGCCAAGTTGTTCTCCATCTGGACCTGTTCCCATGTGGTTTATTCCAATTACATTACCACTAACAGAGCATGAGACTGCTTATTGGCCATCACCTTGCCACAGACTGTTCCGTTGTTAAGACTTTGGAGTCATGCCAACTTGATGGGTGATAAATGGAGCTCATTATGGCTCACTTTACATTTCTCTTATTCTGAATGAGCTTGAACCTCTTTTCCTTTGTTTAAGAGCTATTTCTATTTTCTCTTGGTGAAGAAATATTTGTTCGTATCATTTGCCCCTTTATTCTTTTTTCCCTTCTGGGACTGCTGTCCTTTCTTTCTTATTAGTTTTTAGGAACTATTTATATATTAGGCTGGCTTGAATTTCAAGTCAGGTACTTACTACCTTTGTGATCTTGAAGAAGAAAAACATTGCTCTCTGAGCCCTGGTTGTCTTATCTATAAAATGGGGATGTGGACAGCACCTTTATCTCAGGTTTATGTGAGGGTTAAATGTGATAGGTTAAGTTAAATTCCTTACTGGTGTGATTGATGTGCTAGATTTAGCCAATGCTAAAATAATGGGAAGTCCTCTTTTTGTTACTTTGATTTCAGTTAGTATGAGTTGGCTGTCCGATGTGGTATAAGTCAGGATGTGTAATGTTAGCTGCCGTAACAAAGTATACACTTCAGTAGCAGTAATGGTTTCCTTCTTGCTCACATCACAATCTAGTTTGGGTCAACTGGGGGTTAAGGGAGTGGCTCTTCTTTACAAAGTCCCTACAGGACCTGGGCTTCTTCCATCCTATAGCCCTACTCTCCTTAAAGCCCCCGGAGTCCTCCCTATCCCAGAGGGTGGGGAAGAAGACTGTGAGGAGGGAAACTATGGGAGGCTTTCATGGGCCAGGCCCAGAAGTGGTGCTGTCACCTCCATTCTTGATCCATTCACCAGAACTCCATCTCATGGTCCCATCCAACTGCAAGAGAGGCTGAGAATGGTTTAGCTGGGAGCCAGGGGGCACAGGAAATGTTTGGGTGGACGTAGAAGAGAATGCTGTAGAACTGTGGAATGATGCATAGCTGGCTTTAGAGAGGCAGGTCTAGAGAGGTGACTTGGAGGAAGCTGTATTGGGATAAGGAATGAGGAGGGCTTGAACTAAAGCCATGGTGGAGGGATTCAGCTAGGGACTGGGGAGCCTGGGCAGGAGCAAATCTCAGCCAAGTAGGTTGGGTTGGGTCGGATTGGTTGGAAGACCTCATCTCAACATGACCACTGTGGCTGATGGGGACAGAAGTCTGGAAGGGCGAACATTTGGTATTGTGCCTTCTTTTCTTCCATTTTGTTCTGTTCACTAACTTTCTTTTGGGCCTAGTACTGGGAAATGTCACCCTTCAGCACTTTCCACAGAGGGTGCTAGGAAATCCTGTTCCTTTCCTGCTCCCAGCCCTCCCATGACTCCCCATTGCCTTTGGGGCAAAAGACAAAGTCCTCACCCTGGCCCATTAGAGTCTTGGCCTCTGCCCACCTCCTGGCCCTCCCCTCCCCCTTCCTTTTACTTATTCTGCTCCAGACACATGAGCCTCCTCACTGTTCCCACAACCACCTGGTCCGATTCAGCCTCAGGGCCTTTGCACATCTGTTCTTTCTCCATGGATCTGTCTTCCCCCAGATATACACTGTGATTGGTCTCTTATCTACTTCAGGTTTCTTATCAGAGAGCTTCCTGGCTTCTCTGTGCTCTCTTCCTCTATGCTCTCTCTTCTTTTTCTTATTTTTATTTTTCTCCATGGCACTTATTTTATTTTTCTCCATGGCACTTATAGCCCTCTGACCTACATAGTTTTTACTTTTTGCTTATTATTTGCCTCCCCCAGTGGAATATCAGGGCAAGGCTTTTGTCTTTTTGGTTCACAGCTGTGTCGCTGGTGCCAGAACAGCACCTGGCACATAGTAGGTGCTCGATAATATTATCAACTATTCACTTCATTCACTCATCCTTCCTTTAATACTGGGAGAGCAAATCATAACTTATGCCTTGTTTCATACACACAATTTAATCAATACATGGTCACACTCATTTATTGACATATTGTCTGTGGCTGCTTTCATTACATGAAAGAGTTTACCAATTGATCCCTGATTTAGTGGGTATTCGTTGAGTGCTTGCTTATTATTGGTTAGTGGTGGTTGGTTAGCTGTGGTTAAGTATGGATTGTTTGAGATCAGTCCCTGCTTCTACTGGTTCCTAATTATGTGCCTTTGGGCAAGTGTTCAGACCTCCCTTGCCTTTGGTTTTCTCACGTATAAAACGGGGAAAATGATGATGTGGTGGTAATAATAATAATGATGACACCATCCATGTCATGGATATTTCCTTGTATTAAACCATGTACAGGATGATGGAGAATTCCATGATGAACGACACACAGATCCTCATGCAGCTCATGGAAATAGGCGAGGAATTAGGCAGTTAACCTGAGAGTGGAACAATCTGCTGATGGGTGGGTGGAGCCCAGGGCACTGTGGGAGCAGAGAGGCAGGGGAAACCCCAGAAGCAATCAGGGTAGGCCTCTTGGAGGAGATGACATGCCAATTGAGTGTGGGAGGTTGGGGCATATTTGAGGAGCCAAAAGAAGTTCTGTTTGTCTGCCTTGTTAACATTAAGGGCACTGGAAGTGGAAAGAACCTAAGGGTGTGTTGAATGGGCACAGCTGAACTTCTAGCACAGATGGTGATTGGAGACCCGGGTTTCAGGAGGAACTTGGGAGTCCCTTGGGGAAGGGGGGTCCCTTGGGGAAGAAATAAGGGATGTTCAGTTGGAGAAGTTTGAAGGTTGAGGAAATTCTGAGCTCCGTCTGCAGAAATTTTAACCAAGAATTTTAGCCCTTGTGACAGAAAACCCAACTGAAACTGGCTTAGTAAAAAATAGCATTTATTAGCTCACATAACTGAAAAGCTTAGGAGAAAATGTATTCAGGTCGAGCTGGATCCAGGGGCTCTATCTCGGGATCACCTCACCTCCACCCTTAACTTAACTCAGCTGTCTTTTCAGTGTTTTCCTCCATTCTCAGTCATCCTTTCCTCTCCTGGTGGCCGGCAAGGGTGCCCAGGTGCTCCAAATTTAGGTGCCCACATTTTTGTGTACAGTGAAAAATGGCTGCTCAAGCCCAAGTCTGGGCTTCACTGGACATAATTTCTTTGTGTGTACATGTGGCAGGGGGTGGGGATAGAGGGAGTGGGGATGGGTGGGTGGGGAGTCACGTGTCTATTCCTCAACCAATTGTTGTGGTGGGTAGAATATGCGGTTCTGATTGGCCAGGTTGAGGTCGCATATTTTTCCGGGAGCTGGGGAGGAGTTGACCCCACCCAAAGCAGGTAGACTTGGAGGAGATCGGGTGGCTCCCCAGGAGACACTGAGGGGCTGCTAGCAGAAGTGGGAATAGATGTCAGGAGGCAATCGATGTTTATACCGACACCAAGTATGAAGTCGTTGCACAGCCTCTCACTGGTGCCCTCGGCTGGCTATTGGAGCCCCATCTTTCTCGGTCCTGGGGGCTGCTCTGTGCATGGTAGGATGTTTGGCGACATAGCTGATCTCCACCCACTCAATGCCAGTAGCAACCTCTCCCTTGGAGCCGTGAAAGAGAATGTCTGCAGACATTGTCAAATGTCCTGTAGGAGGCAGAATCTCCTATCCCATCCCCTAGAAACTCCGTTTTGGAGGGAGCCAGCTTCCGATCTTCGGGAGGGTCTAAAGAGACATGCATGAACAATTACTGTCTGAGGACAGTGAGGAAGAGATCGAGAGCTTTGTTGAGTTAGAATAATCACTTATTTTATTATGAACAACAGGAGCTGTGCTGATTGCTGGGGTTATGGGAAAGAACAGAGCAGACACATTCTCTGGTCTCCTGAGATCATGGCCTTGTGGGGGAGAAAGGCAGTGTACTTGTTTCCTGTAACTGCACTAACAAAGGACCACACACTGATGGCTTAAAATAACAGAAATACGTTGTCTCACGGTTCCTGGGGTTAGAGGTCTGAAATCAAGGTGTGAGCAGGGTCGAGCTCTTTCTTTTTTCTTTTTTTTTTTTTAAGGTTTTATTTATTTGACAGAGAGAGATCACAAGTAGGCAGAGAGGCAAGCAGAGAGAGAGAGAGAGAGAGGAGGAAGCAGGCTCCCTGCTGAGCAGAAAGCCCGATGCGGGGCTCGATCTCAGGACCCTGAGATCATGACCTGAGTGGAAGGCAGAGGCTCAACCAACTGAGTCACCCAGGCAGCCCAGGTCGAGCTCTTTCTGAAAGCTCTTGGGGAGAATCCATTTCTTGCCTCTTCCAGCTTCTGGGGGCTCCAGGCTTTCCTTGGATTCTGACTGTGTCACTCTGTCTTCATCATGTTGTGCCCTCCGTGTCTGTCTGTCTGTGGGTCTCTTCTGTGTGTCTTGTGTAAGGACACTTGTTGATGAATGGAGGGCCCACCCCAGTAATCCAGGATGATCTCGTGATCTCGAGATCCTTAATTATGTCTTGCAAAGTCCTTTTTTAATTTTTCCCCCGAATAATGTTTTATTCCCCTGAATAAACCTACATTCACAGGTAGGTTCCAGGGATCTGAGGTAGTTATATCTTTTGGAGGGGGTCACCATTCAACCCACTATAGACAGTAAAAAAGCAAATCAATAAAATATTACAATAAATGCTGCAGACAAAATAAGCCAAGGTCAAGATGGAGAAGAGGAAAGGGGCATGCTTCTGGAGGGTGGTCAAGGAAAGCTGAAAGCTGAAGGATGGGGAGCTGGCTCTGGGAAGAATGGGGCAAGGAGGGCAAATGCCATGCAAAGGCCCTGTGGTGAGGAGGGTCTAAATGAAGGTGAATGGTGAAGAGGGAGTACTGGGCTTAAGGTTGGGAGGAATGCACTTCTCTAGTGTGGCTGTGGGTATGTCATAATTAGATGTGATGGGAAGTCCTTGGATGGTTTAAGCAAATTGGTGGGTTAAAGAGGTCCCTCGAGCTGCTCTGTGGGGACCAGACTGTTAGGGTAATTGAAATGGCAGTGAGGGGACCTGGGCAGAGGGGTTGATGGAGGTGCCTCACAGGGATGAGATGGTGGCTGGACTAGGAGTCAGGAACAGTGGGAGGGCTCACATTTCAGTGGTTGTGCTGGTCAGACTTCCTGACAGATCAGATGGGGGAGTGGTGGGAGTGAACAAAAGAAGGTGAGATGATGTCTAAGTTTGTAGCTTAGGAACCTGTGTGAATGGGGGCATTATTTGCTAAGATGGGAAGGCTGGGGAGAGTCAAGTTTTGGGGGTGTTCTGTTGGGGCTGAGTTACCTTGGAGTTGGAAGATAGCATAGCACAGTGGTTAGTGCAATGGTTCTCACCCGGGGGTGTGGGGAACAACTCTGTTCTCCAGGGCACATTTGGCAATGCCTGGAGATATTTTTGGTTTTCACTACTGGAGGGAGTGGTGTGCTCCTGGCATCTAGTGGGTAAAGACCAGGAATGCTGCTGATATCCTAAATGTCCTGTAATCCCAGGACAGCCACTGAAATATCAGTTCTGCAGGCTGAGAAACCATGTTTGAGGGGCAAGGACTCTAGTTACATGGGGGTCTGGGTTCTAGTCTTGACTGTGGGATCTTGGGTGAGTTACTGTACCTTGCTGTGCCTTAGTCTCCCCACCTTTCAAATAGGGGTCAGGATAGTCCCTGCCTTATAGGTCTGTTACAAGAATTAAATGAGTGAATGGTTGTAAAGTTGCCACATGCTGTAAGCAGTACTTAGTAGTGATTGGTAAGCAAACTCCTAGGGGTGGATGAGATCATTTGGGGAGGGAGGAGAGAGAGAGAGAGAGAAGAAAAGGGGCCTGAGCTTCAGGGTGCAGCAGCATGGAGAGGTTGGGAGAGGAGAGGAAGAAAAAGAAGCCAAGGAGTCACAAGAGAACCAGTGACTTGGGGGGAAAGCCAGAGACCAAAGGAAGAAAGTGTATCCACAGCGAGGTGCTGGTACTTTGAAACAAACCGTTTAATTGAAGGGATGGGAGTAGTGTCAGAAAGTATAATAAATAACAATAGAAACAGGTCCCATTTATGGAGAATTTATGATGTGCAGTTGTTCCAAGTATGTAACACTTTTAACTCATTTGATTTTCACAACAAATCCATGGAGTGGGTGCCATGATGTTCAGGTTATCTCTTCTGTGAATCAAGCCACCCCAAACTTAAAGGCAACAGTTTTAGAATTCTCACAGATTCTGTGAGTCAAGAATTCAAATGGAGTGTGGAGATGATGGTTTGTCAGCCCCAAGATGAGAAGGCTTGAATGTTGGAGGGCTGGAATCTGCTGGACGGTCCTTCCCCTGCACTCTGGGAGTCTGGGATGGAGTGACTCACGGCTGAGCTCAGCTGGGGCTGTGGACTGGAGCAGCGGCCCATGGCCTGTGTGGCTTGGGCTTCCTCACAGCATGGTACCTGAGTTTTGAGAAGGAGTGTGGAGAGATCAAGACAGAAGCTGCACGTTTTCTTCTAACCTACTTAGAGACCATGTTGTGTCGCTTTGCTGTAATTCGCTAAGACAGCCTGGATTCAAGGGCAGGGGAATCAGACTTCACCTCCTGATGGCGGTGTGACAAGTCCCACTGCAGAAGAGCATGCTGGATGAGTGCTGTGTTTGTGGCAGTCTTTGGAAAGCATAACACGTTCTTTGTTATTATCCTAGTCTCACAGATGAGGAAATGGAAACATGAAAAGTTTAAGTGAGTTGCCCAAGTGAATAAGTAGCTATGGTGGGATTTGAACCCCCAAACCTGTGACCACAAGCACTATACGAATATTGCCTCTTCGAGGGGACATATGAACCTTTTAGGTGGGAATGGAGATAGTCTTGGATTTAGATTTCTGGTTTTCCCAGTCAGGGTTTAGCCAGGAAAGCAGAAATCATCTTAAGATCTTTCAGACAGAGAGGATTTCATTCAGGGAATGGCTAATGGGTGATGGGGGAGCTGAGGAGACAGGTGGGGAATACTGAGGTAACCCACAAGGCAGGAGAAACAGTGGAAGAGGTGGTGAGACCAAGGTCCAGAGGCCAGAACCATTCGGGGGAGCCAGAACCTGGTGCAGGAGCTGTCATCAGGTTGCTGAGACCAGGAAGGAGACATATTTGCAGCTGAAGAGGGAGAAATACCCTGGTTTCTCTTCCTCCCTCTTCCTGTCTCCTGCCTGGGCATCCCATTGGCTGAGCCTACCTGGAAGCCAGGGTGCAAAGGGGTCTGGGAAATGTAGTTCTCTTCACTGTGGAGCAGAGCAAGGGGCAGGCAGGGAATGGATCTGAGAGCAAGCGGACCAGTGGTCCTCATCGTAACTGCCTATTTGAGCTCAGTGTTATCTCAACGGGAGCTGCTGTTACTGCTGTTTGCCCGAGAACAGGTGAGATGCAATGGTTTCATTTCCCGAGGCAGGGTCCTCTAGTTCTAATGGCTCTGGTGGTTTTGGAGTTCAGTTTAATCTTAGATCAAATCCAGATCTCCTTTCTCAGGACTCTCCACCAGCACACAGCTCATCAGCCTTCCTCCAGACAACCCATCAGAGGTCTGCCTGCAATAATTTTGTCCCTGGCTTCTTCCAAGTCACCTGTAGTCCTGGTGGAACACCACAGCAACTTCATAGCTTCTCAGTGGACAGCATGTTTCCAGAAATCCCCCTTGGGGTGTCTGTCTTGTGCCTGTCTGTGTGGGGACTCAGGATGATCCCCACATGGGTGCAGCGTCTAGCACCCCAAAAGATGTGTGGGGCTTGTTACCTTCAGTGTGATCTGCTCTGGAGTGTGGGACCGGGGGATCTGGGGGAATGTCATTAACCATTTGTGCTTCCCTCTCAGGGACTCAGAGATATGGCCAAAGGGTAGAATGCTCTGGTGACAACCACTGGCCCCATTTTGATTACACAGTTTTATTTTTTTTAAATTACTTAGAGAGGAAGAGAGGTGGGGGAGGGGCAGAAGGAGTTGGGGAGAGATCATCTTAAGCAGCTCCACACCCAGCATGGAGCCCAACGTGGGACTCGACCTCAGAACCCTGAAATCAAGAGTCAGACGCTTAGCCTACTGAGTCACCCAGGCGCCTCTCATTACAACATTTTGATATCCAGTTTTGGTAAATCAGCACTTGATACTGCCCTTGGTTCACTCCCTCCCATTCCCCCCTTTTCATTTTGCTGCAGCCACACTGGCCTTCAACCTCTTTTTCCAATGCACCAGGCAGGGTCCTGCCTCAGGACCTTTGCCCTGGCTGTTCCCTCTGCCTGGAATGCTTCTGATCATACACTATGCGCCCCCTCGGTCTGCTTCTTTCACTTGGCACGATTCATCCGCGATTTATCATAGTCCTGTGTGTATCAGTCCTTCACACCTTATTCCTGAATAGTACTCCAGTGTGTGGACGCCCCACAGTTGGCTCATCCTTGGTGGACACTTGGGTTGTTTCCACGTTTTGGCTGCCACAGATACGGCTGTTGTGAACGCTCAGCTATGCACGAACACTTGCTTTCATTTCTCTGTGTAAACGCCTGGAGGTGGAACAAGTTGTGTGGTAGGTGCGTGTCTAACCTTTTTAAGAAACTGCCAACCATTCTTCCAACTTGGTTGTACCATTCAACATCCCAGCCAGCAGTGCGGGAAGGTTTCCTGGAACACTCCTCCTCT
The DNA here is from genome assembly GCF_002288905.1 of Enhydra lutris kenyoni. Classification (NCBI taxonomy): domain Eukaryota; kingdom Metazoa; phylum Chordata; class Mammalia; order Carnivora; family Mustelidae; genus Enhydra; species Enhydra lutris. Next base: position 1,593,720 of record NW_019154170.1, on the reverse strand, counting down.
TGCTTTGCCATCCCTTAGTCCTTGGCTTTATTAGACACCTCTTTCATTTAACCAGATCCCTCCCAGGGCTCCCTGTGCTGTTTTTCATGCTCATGCACCCACTGTTGTAACCAATCAATTACCAATGCCCCTGTCTTCTCAATGTCCATTTCCCCACTAGGCTGTAAGCTCTGTGGAGACAGGGTTCTGTCTGTCTTGGCCACTACCAGTTTCCTGGGGCTTGGCACACAGTAGGCACTCAGTACATGCTTGCTGAATGAACGTATGACCCTGCCTGGTGGGCCAGGTGCTAGAGTGGAGATTGGGTTGGTATTTTCATTCCCAGAGCGGAGATGAGCAAGTAGAGGCTCCAGATGGTCCAGTAACCCATCTGAGGTCCTCCGCTGGCAGCGGCTCGGCTGGGAGTGGAACCGTGTCTGTCTGACCTCCTCGACTGACACTGAGATGTTGAGTGTGTGTTGGGATGAGAGGGGAGGAGACAGAAGAGAGACAGGTGGGCATGGGGAAGGTTTTGAAGGCCAGGATGAGGAGCTGATGCTCTGTACCTTTGCTTCCAGGCTTTGAAGAGGCAGCACAGCACGTCTACCCTCTCTGGTCTGTGAGATGAAGTCTTGCAGTCCCAAGATTAAGGGGTTTCAGGACTGAACACAGAGGCGCCCCCCCTTTCTTCTGTCTTCCTTAGCAAGCCCTGCTAACAGGCATTTCCTGTTTCCGGTGGCTCCCTGGGCCGGGGTGGGGGTAGGGGAGCTGATTGCAGCAGTTGTGTTCAGCTGTGGGTCCTCTCTGCTACTCCCTGCCACCCCCCCCCCCATCACCAAATGGAGCCTCTGTCCCTGCATACTGGTTCCCGAGAGGAGGGTGGCAAACTAACCAACCTTTCTGGCTCTTTCTTTGTCTTGGGCAGAGCTTGTGCTGACGGGACCAGCAGGCGGAGGGGAAGTGTCTGGGTGCTGATTTGCCTATGGGCAAGATGCCAGCCCAACTCTTTGATATTCTGGTGGAGGGGGAGGGTGTGCTGAGGGGCTTGCCTCGCCAACACAGAGGAAATGTTCTCACACACCCCTCCTACCTTTGGTTAAAAGACCTCCTGTCCTTTGCCACCTCTCCCATGCTCTGGGCTACCAGAAGGTCCTTCTGGTGGTCTAACTTCAGTCATTCTTGCTGCCTGAGGAAGCCCCTTTCTTCAACTGGCCCTACTCTAGCCTGGAGGTCTGATGAGTCATACCCCCACCCCGTCCCCCCTTGAGATGTCACATGACTGGGGGGAAGAAGTCTCAAGGCTCAGCTGATCTCCCTGAGGTCAGGAGGGAACTTCCTCCCTCAGGCCAGATGAGACCAACTGCTCTGTTGCCCCTGGTGACTTGCAAGCCCTGCCTGGAGTCAGCCTCCAAGGCTGCAAAGGCTGCTGGGCAGAAGAGTGTTACATGTGGTTCCTGTCACATGCTGAACCTCCTACGTGGCACCAGGAGGCAGTCTGGTGTGGTTCAAAGAGGTAGGGTGGTACCGTGGTTAAGGGCATGGCCTCTAGGCTCAGGGAACTTGTATCTGGCTTTTCATTCCTTCCTGTGTGGCCTTGGGCAAGTGACATATCCTCCCTGAGGCTCTGTTGTCTCACCAGTACAATGTGGATTCATCTCTTCACCGACTTTTACTGAGCATCTACGGGATGCCATATGTTGTGCTAGGCCTCAGCAGTGAGCAAACAGCCCTGAGAATCCTCTTCTTGGGGAGCTGATGTGCTCATGTGTAAAGGGAGGACAGACAGACAGTAACAAAATAACTGAGAGAAGTATACAGTGCCCCAGACAATAAGCTTTATGGAAAACACACAAAATAGAGGGGAGGATGGAGAGTGCTAGGTGTGGGGTGTGGTGTGTGTGTGTGTGTGTGTGTGTGTGTGTGTGTGTGTGTGTCTAGTGCAGTTTTAAATAGAGTGGCTGGGAAGGTCTCACTGAGAAGTGACATTTCATCAAAGGCCTGTAAGATACAAGGGAGGTTGTCTCTTGCACCGGGTTAATGGGGGATGGACATTCTGAAGATGGGAACAGCCTGTGCAAAGGCCCTGGGGCATGGCCACACCTGGCATGTTGGAGGAACTGTAAGGTCTGTGTGGCTGGAGCAGAGAGAGCAAGAGAAGAATGGGAGGAGGGGAAGGTAGGGAGGGGATGGGTCAGGTCATGCTGGGCCTTGTGGTTTGCATCTGGGTAGGACGGGGTCCCTGGGAAGGTTTTGACCATATTTTTTTGGATGCCATGTTGAAAATAAATGACATGGGTCCAGGGGCAGAAGCAAGCAGTCCAGTGAGGAGGCCACTGCAGTAATGCAGGTGAGCGATAATGGTGGCTCAGGCCTGGCAGGTGTATAGAAGGAGCAGGATTCTGGCTGTATTTGGAAGGTGGAACAAATAGGATTTGTTGAGGGGTTGGAAGTGGATGAGAGAGAAACAGAGGAGCCACGGTGACTCGTGTTTTGAGTTTGAACAACTGGAAGGCAGTGTTGTTAGAGCATGCCTCCTAGGTTTCAGTAGCAACGTTGTTGGGAGGATTGAACAAACCTGTGCGTGCCAAACTTTTCATCTCAGGTTTGGAAGAGGCTATGCTCTCAACAAATGGCGCCTCCTCAATAGGGCTGGGGGTTCTGGAGGGCAGGGGCTGGCTCTCACAGGCAGGGCTGGTTCACTGAGCCGCTCTTTAGAGACAGCTTTGGGAAATGGCGCTGTAGCAAGAAAGGAAGTGTGAATCACGGGACAGAAAGGAAGGAGCCCCAGACAGTACAGAAGCATGCTACTTGCTGTTCATGGATGTGTGCATGCATGGAAAGTGAATGAGGACATGGGCTGGAACGGTCCATGTCTACTTGCAGAGGGGGGCAATCAGTGAGGAGGGAAAGAAGAGAATGAGATCAGAGACAGTGCACAGGACTTGGAAATGTAGCTATAATGTTTAATTTAAAAGAAAATGTATTGACCCGAAGGCGCTGAGAACTCATATCCACACAAAAACCTGCACAAGATGTTTATGGCAGCTTCATACATCATCGCCCGAACTTAGAAACAACCAAGTCCTTCAGCAGGTGATGGATAAGGAAACTGTGGGACATCAGACAAGGGGAATTACGGAGACAGTGGTTGCCAGGAGTTGGGGGAGAGGGACAGATGACCAGGTGGAGCACAGAGAGTCTTGAAGGGAGTGAAACTACTCTGTATGTTACTATAATGGTAGATACATGTCATTATATATTTGTCCAAACCCACAGAATGTACATCAGGAGTGGGCCCTGATGTCGACTATGGACTTTGGGCGATGACAGGTCAATGTAGGTTCATTGATCATAACAAACCTACCCTCTCTGGTGGGGGAGGCTGACGGTGAGGGAGACTCTGTATACTTGGAGGTAGGGATATATATGGAAATCTCTCTACCTTGCATTCAATTTTTCCATGGACCTAAAGCTGCTCTAAAAACATAAAGTCTACTATGAAAGAAAAGAAAGGGTGGGGAAGGGTAGGGTAGAGCCTCCAGACAGGACTGATAGAGATACCACACACACCAAAAGGAGCTGACCCGGTGTTTTCTCACCTGCCTCCACCCTCGACCAGCCTGTTTGTCTCTGCTCCACAAGGTCTCTCAGCCTCCAGAGGTTAGCCTGAGCTCTGTATTTTGGCAGCAGTGTTCCAAGAAAGCAAGAGTAGAGGTTGCAAAGCCTCTGGATGCCTAAACTTGATTCACACAGTGTTACTGTCACTGTATTCTATTGGTCAAGGCAGGTCACAGACCAGCCCAGACACAAAAGATGGGGCAACAGACTCCGCTTCTACTTGGTATTTGCCTGACTTTAAATATTTTGCATCTCTGGTGGGTGGGAAATAGTATCTTGTGGTTTTAATTAGCATCACTTTGATGACTACCAAGGTTGATCCTCTCCTCATGGGCTTGGGGCCATTTGTGACTCTTCTTCGGGGAAACTCATGTTCACATCTTGCCAATTTTCTGATTGAATTGTTGTCTTTTTCTTATCGAATCTTTAGGAATTCTTTATAAATTTGAATACAAATGTGCAGCAAATATCCATTTTCACTCTGTGGCTTGTCTTGTCACTCTCTTTCTGATACTTTTTGATGAATAGAACTTTATTTTAGTTTGATCACTTCTTGTTTATCATTTGTTGTTCCAGAATCACTCACAATTCTGAGGTCATCCAGATAGTCTCCTCAATTGTCTTCTCAAAGTCTTGCCTTTAGCACTTAAGTCTTTAATACCATCTGGAATTTGTTTTGAGTAGGATATGAGGCAGGAATTTGATTTATTGTTTGTTTGTTTTTCTTGGCCCTTATGGATAACCATTCGAACCACCCACAATTATAAAATAGTACCTCTTTTTACCATACATCTGTAATACCTGCTCAGTCATAAAAGACATTTTTGTACATGTGTGATTTATTTCTGGGTCCTCTGTTATGGTTTATTTGTCTTTATCCCTATATTTCTTATCTATTGCTAAGTAACAAATTATCCCCCAAATATTCCTTTATTGAGCACTTACTATGCTTATGAGTTATTTGGATCAGGAATGAGGAAATGGCCGAGGTGGGGTTTCTTGTGAGGTTGTAGTCAGATGTTAGCCAGGGCTGCCATCATCTGAAGGCTCAACTGTGGCTGGAGCATCTGCTTCCTTGTTGATTCAGCCACATGGAACCCCAGTTCCTCTCTGCTTGGACCTCTCGGTAGGGCTGACTGAGTGGTCTCACAATATGGTGGCTGGCCAGTGATCCAAGAGGCCCAAAGTGGAAGCTGCAATAGCTTTTATTACCTAGCCTTGAAAAGTCACATCTTGTTACTTCTACTGTACTCTATCAGTCAGTCACACAGGGCTAAACTTGGTTCAGTTAGAGAAGTAATTACAAATAGGGCACAAGTATTGGGATCTGTGGGCCACTGGGGGCCATCTTGGAGGCTAACTGCTATAATTACATTGTTTTAATTACAGTAGATTTATGATAAGTCTTGATGAGAGTATTCCCAGTTAACTTTCCCTCTACAGAATTGTCTTGGCTATTTGCGGTTCTGTGCTCTCCCATATAAACTTTAGGATTCATGTGCCAAGTTCAATAAAAAACCATTTGGAGATTTTAATTGAAATTGTATTAGACCCATAGCTCAGTTTAGGAGAGGGCTGAAAATGTTAAAATACTAAGTCTTTCTAGGAAAGAATTAGGACATATTTCACTTTTTTTTTGGATCTTCTTTCATATTTTTCAATAAAATTTTATAATTTTTCATAAAAGATTTTCACTTCTTTTTGTTAGGTTTGGTACAATCACTAGCTTTTTTGTATGTTTGTTTTCCTTTTTTTTTAAGGCTATGGTAAGTGGTATCCTTTTAAAATTGAAGTCCAAATTTTCATGCAGTGAAATGCTTAGTTCTTCAGTTTACTGCTCAATCAGTTCTAGCAGCTGTACACACTTGTGCAACCCATACTCTTATCAAGACACAGAACATTTCCATCACTTGTGGCCTTTCTGAGTCAATCTCCACCACCCTCCCCACCCCAGAAGCAACCACTGATCTGATTTCTATCACCATAGGTTAGTTTTGCTTATTCTAGGATTTCATAAATGTTATCTTTTTAAGAAAATAACATTTTCTGATTGATTGTTGCTAATGCACCAACACACGGTAAACTTCGTATATTGATTGTGAATTCACTCACATTGTGAAGTTACTGTATTGAATCTGGTTATTTATCTGTATATTCTTTTGGGCTCTCTGTGTTGACAATGGTATCTTCTGCAGATGCCCAATTTCTTCCTCCTTCTTTCCCTTCCCTTCCCTTCTCCCCCCCTTCCCTCCCTCCCTTCTTTCCTTCCTCCCTCCCTTCCTCCCTTCCTTCCTCCCTTCCTTCCTTTCCTTGTTTTACCTTGTGGGGCAGGCTAAGATCTTCAACACAGTGTTGTCTAGAAATGGTAGTGGGGACACCTTACCTTAGTTCTGATTTCAAATGCCAGGGGATCTTTTCAACACTTCCCCATTAAATATAATGTTCTGCTTTTTTATTTAAAACAAAGGTTTAAGATTTTTTTGGCAGATTCTCTCTTTATCAGGTTACAGAAATTCCTTTCCACTCTTACTTTGCCCAGACTCTTTTTTTTTCCTTTCTCTTTCTTTCTCTCTCTCTTTTTTAAAGATTTTATTTACTTGAGATAGAGAGAGTGAGAGATAAGAGTGTGCACAAACTGGAGGTGGAGGGAGTGGCAGAGAGAGAGGGAGAAGCCGGCTCTCCACTGAGCAAGGAGCCCAACAGGGGGCTGGATCCCATGACACTGGGATAATGACCTGAGCCAAAGGCAGACGCTTAACCAACTGAGCCACCCAGGTGGCTCTTTCTTTCTTTATCACAAATGGATTGTTGAATTGCCACTCTGTTTTTTATGAACCTCTAACTCTTACTAGTTTCTTTTCAACAAAGAGAGAACAAAACTCCGGCAGGCAATAGAATCCATCTGAAATTTACTAACACTGTTTACATCATATTTACTTTACATTGTGTTCTTTTTATAGCAAATGATCCCAGTTTTCTTTTGATAGAAGGATGTAAAGTTCTCTTCTTAAATACACTTATTTAAGTTAAAGTCTATTTATTTTATTTTATTTTTATTTATTTTAAAAGATATTTATTTATTTGACAGAGAGAGACACACAGTGAGAGAGGGAACACAAGAAGGGGGAGTGGGAGAGGGAGAAGCAGGCTCCCTGCTGGCAGGGAGCCTGATGCCGGGCTTAATCCCAGGACTCTGGGATCATGACCTGAGCTGAAGGCAGACGATTTTAACGACTGAGCCACACAGGCACCCCTATCTTATTTTATTTTTAAAAATATTTAATTTATTTATTTGACAGAGAGAGAGAGAAAAAAAAAAAAAAAGCAAGAGAGCACAAGCAGGGGGAATGACAGAGGGAGAGGGAGAAGCAGACTCCCTGCTAAGCAGGGAGCCCAATGGGGCTCGATCCAGGACCCTGGGAAGCTGGAGACAGATGCTTAACCTACTGAGCCACCCAGGCGTCCCTACATTAAAGTTTATTTAAAGTTCATGTTGCATAGATAGTGGGGTAGGTATACTGTGGATGCGGCAATAACTGAGAAGAAGACACAGTCTGAAGATGGAAGTGTGAGATCCATGGGTACAATGAAATCTGTATATTGACACGATTCACATATGTTCCTACAGCATAGTGCTTGTGGTCATGCTGCCTGGGTTTGCATCCTGGATGGCTGTCCTTGCCTCAGTTTCCTTATCTGTAAAATGAGGATATAATAGTACTTGCAGGATTCCATTACACACACACACACACACACACACACACGTGCATGCATGAGGGTTGTGGGGAGAAAATATGAATGGGGGAGGAAGGGATTTGGGGGGAAGAAGGGAGAAAGAGAAAGTCAAACTCATAGAAGCAGAGAGTAGAAGCTTAACAGGTGCTGAAGGGATGAGGAAAATGGGGAGATGTTGATCCAAGGGTACAAAATTGTAGTTAAGTAGTATGAATCTGTCTAGGGCTCTAAAGTGCAGGCGTGATGTAGTTGTCGTAGATAATGCTGTACTGAGGGGCGCCTGGGTGGCTCAGCCGGTTGAGCATCTGACTCTTGATTTTAGCTCAGGTCATGATCTCAGGGTCTTGAAATCCAGCCCCACATCAGGCTCAGCGCTGAGTGTGGAGTCTGCTTAAGATTCTCTCTCTCCCTCTCCCTCTACCCGCCTCACCCCACTCCCTCTCCCATGTGCACATGCACACACACTCTCTCTCTCTCTCTCTCAAAAAAACATACTGAATTGCACATTGGAAATATGCTAAGAGAGTAGATTTCAGCTATGCTCATCACACACAAAAATGGTGACTGTGTAAGGAGATGCTATGTTAATTAGCTGGACTGTAGTAATCATTGCATTATGAATATTCATATCAAATAATCACATGGTATGCCTTAAATATACACTGTATTTTACACATATATACATTAAATATATAGGGTGCTGGGAATTGGGCCCATGGCAGGTGCTTGTGCAAGGCCATGAGATAAAACCGTGGTCAAGAAAGGTTGGTTAGGGTTTTGTAGGTTCTAGGGAACTTAGAGAGCGCTGAGCCCACTGGGACGTTTGGGTGATCTGATACCAGGCAAATGTGAGGGTTTCTTTATAGCAGGACCAAATACCCCAAACCAGAGTGGCATCCTCGGTGTCTGACCGCTGCATCAGTCAGTATCTTCTGGTTTTAAGTCACTCCAGCCCAACCCAAACTGATTTAAACAGGAAAGGAATGCCTCGGTTCATGAAATTGAAAAGTTCAGACATCTTTCCTCTACATGGAACCGTAGACTGTGTGACCTTTTGTGCCTGGCTTCTGTCACTGAGCACCACGTTTTTGAGGGTTATCTACTTTGTAGCATGTATCAATACTTCACTCCTTTCTATGGCCCAATAATATTCCATTTTATAGATATGCCTTACTTTTTTGGTCTATTGATCAGTTACAGACCTAGGTAAAGTCACAGAGACAGAAAGCAGACAGTGGTTACTAGGGAGAAGGAAGAGATAGGGGATGGCAGGTGACTGCCTAATGGGGACAGGATTTAATGTTGGGCTGAGAAAAAAGTCTTGGAACTAGATGAGGTGCTCATTGCATGACATTGTGAGTGTGTCAAATGTCACTGAAGTGTACCCTTTATTTATTTTTAAAGATTTTATTTATTTATTTGACAGAGAGAGATCACAAGCAGGCAGAGAGGCAGGCAGAGGGAGCGGGGGAAGTAGGCTCCCTGCTGAACAGAGAGCCTGACACAGGGCTTGATCCCAGGACCCTGAGAACATGACCTGAGCCGAAGGCAGAGGCTTAACCCACTGAGCCACCCAGGTGCCCCATAAAGTGTACACTTTAAAGTGGTTCATGGTTAGATTTTTTTTATTGCTGTAAAAGATACACAATATTTGTTATTACATATACATACATAAGACATATATATTTGATAATTATAAATACAAATTTTTATATTTGAATACTATATAAATAAATAGAACATTTATTATTTTAACCATTTGTAAGTGTACAGTTTAGTGGCATTAAGTCTGCTCACAATGTTGTCTACCCATTACTACTACATCCCAAACTGTTCCTCTTCCCCAACAGAAACTGTGTCCCCATGAAACACTGACTCCCCACCCCCGCCTCCAACCCCTGACTCCCACCATCTACTTTCTGTCTCTGTGAATTTGCCTGCTCTAGGGACCTCATGGAATCCTACAATAATTGTCCTTCTGTTTCTGGCTTATTTCACTGAGCAGAGCGTTTTCAAGGTTCATTCATGCTGTAGCATAAATCAAAAGTTCATTCCTTTTTCTGGCTGAGTAATATTCCATTATATGTATATACTACATTTTGTTTTCAGTTAATGGTTAACTTTATGTTATATGAATTTCATCTCAATAAACAAGGATTCAAGGGTAGAGTCAGCTCCAGGTACAGCTTGATCTTTATCAGAAGAGATGTGGCTTACTTTTTCCCCTTCTGTGCCAGTCCCCAAGTCAGACTGCCCAGGGTTCAGCTTCTCCCCTGTCCTGTTATGTTTCCCACACCCCCATTTCTGTCTCTTCACAGTTCCTGTGCCTTAAGAACATCCGAACATTCTTGTCTACCTGCTGTGAGAAGTTTGGCCTCAAGCGGAGTGAACTCTTTGAGGCTTTTGACCTCTTCGATGTGCAGGATTTTGGGAAGGTAAGCTGGGGCTGAACTGCTCATGGGGCTGGGCACGTAGAGCTGAGAGATTGGATTTTAGTCCATTTCCATCGGGAAAGCTAAGTGCTGTCGGGGAGAAGAATAGGTAAGTCAGATGAGGCAACACACCAGGTACAAAGAGCATGGGACCTGTGCAGCTGGGTTCCAGTCCCTTCTTTGCTACTTGTTGTGTGACCTCAGATTTGTGACCATGCCTCTCTGGTCCCTTCTTTCTAACACAAGAATGATATCATCCTATGCTTTCTGAGTGGTTATAAGGATTGCATAGAAGAAGGCAATCAAGTGGTGGGTGCTTAGTTAAGGGAACCTTGACCTACTACATGGAGAAGTGAAGGTGGAGAAAATCCTAAATTAGGCTCTTAGGGGTATGGATCTAACCATAATATCTAGCCTCAGATGTTGGAGTCTGAGGCTATGTTCTGGCATGTGGGTGGGTAAGGGGCTTACTGAGCAACCGTGGCCCTTGTCACAGGTCATCTACACCCTGTCTGCTCTGTCCTGGACCCCAATTGCCCAGAATAAGGGGATCATGTGAGTAACCATTTGAGCCGGCATCCTTGGGTTGATCTGGCCCTAGTCCTTCCCTCCTGGAAGTGCCCCTCCCACCCGGCCCCCAGGCCTCTGGCTCATACCATTGTGGCTCCCCCAGGCCCTTCCCCACTGAGGAGGACGGTGTGGGTGATGAAGACATCTACAGTGGCCTGTCTGACCAGATCGAGTGAGTGTCTGCGACCACCACCCTGCCCTGGGGGTATGAGGGGACACGGGCTGCCCTAGGGAGTCTGAGGGGACAAGGCCCTGCTCTAGGGGGTTTGAAGGGACATGGTCCTGCCCTGGGAGGTGAGGTCTGAGAGGACATGGATCTGCCCTGTGGATCTGAGGGGACACGAGTTTGATTTGGGTGGGACCTGAGGGGTCCCTGGCCTGGGAGCTCCGGGGGCCCTGGCTGACTCCACACCCCTCAGCGACACGGTGGAGGAGGATGAGGACCTGTACGACTGCGTGGAGAACGAGGAGGCGGAGGGCGATGAGATCTATGAAGACCTCATGCGCACGGAGCCCATGCCCATGCCGGTGAGCGGGGCTGAGTGCCGCGTCTGGGCGGGCGCATGGCCGGGACCATGGCAGCCCCGGGTCCCCTAACACTGACCTGTCCTCCCCATTCTCAGCCCAAGATGACAGAATATGATAAGCGGTGCTGCTGCTTGCGGGAGATCCAGCAGACAGAGGAGAAGTACACAGACACACTAGGCTCTATCCAACAGGTGCGGTGCTCGGACCCAGCCCCTGGCAGGCGCATGCGCGGGAGCTGGGCGGGCAGGTGCGCATGCGTCGGTGCGGTGGCCTCTGGGCCCATGCATGAGAGGCCACCTGTGCCTCAAGAGGGCCTGGAGCTCTTCTCTGCCCCCATTGCTTTCTGCTTCTTCATCTCTGCTTTTCTCTTTCATCCTGTCTCCTGCGTTGATCTGTCGCTCTTTCCTTCGGGGTCTCTCCTTCTTCCTGTGTTTGTCTTTCTTTCCCTATGTGTGTCCATTTATCCCTGTCTATACTGTTCCTATATCCTTGTCCTGTCCTCCTGTCTTGATTACGTCTCTCTGAACCTCTAGTCCCTTCCTTTCAGCCATTGCTTTTTGAGCAGTTTTATTGAGAGAACCTTAATATACCATACAGCTTACCCATTTATTGGGTACAATCCAGTGGCTTTTGGTTTATTCACAAGATTGTGCAACTGTCACCCTGTTTCGTTTTAGAACCGTTTCATCATCCCCTCAAAGAAAACCCATACCGTTTAGCCATCACCCCCTGAACCCCCATCCTTCCTCAGCCCCGACAGCTATTAATCTGCTTCCCGTCTCCATGGATGAGCCTGGTCTGGACGTGTCACTCACATGGAGTCACACGCCGTGTGGGCTTCTCTGTTGGCTTCCCTCCCTGAGCGTCGTGAGCTCAGGGTCCATCCCCGGGGCAGTGCGAGTCGGCGCCTCGCTCCTGTTCAGGGCCGATTTTCCCGTGCGTGAAAGTGGACCCACTCATCCACCGATGGACATTTGGGGTGTTCCCACTTCCTGACTGTTATGAGGAAGTGCTGGGACAGGTGTTTGTGTGGACATTCTCCAACAGTCTTTCTCTCCCAGTCTCTCTTTCTGACTCTGCCGCCTTGTCCCCGTCTCTCTGGGACTGGGTTGGAGGAAGAGGTTTTGGTCTCCCTCACCCTTCTGTCTCCTCCCACAGCACTTCATGAAACCCCTGCAGCGGTTCCTCAAACCCCAAGACATTGAGATCATCTTCATCAACATTGAGGTGAGCTGACCAATCCCAAGTCCTCCTGGCCTCCGTCCAGTGGGGACCACCTTCTGGCCCCGCCAGTCTCTGGAGTGCGGGGGTGGGAGTTGAGCGATGTATGGCAGGGGGGTGACCCGTCTCCTGTTTGGCTTCCTGAGCCCCGGCCCTCACCCCTTTCTCCGAGTAGGACCTGCTTCGCGTGCACACTCACTTCTTAAAGGAGATGAAGGAAGCTCTGGCCGCCCCAGGTGCGCCCACTCTCTACCAGGTCTTCATCAAATACAAGGAGAGGTGAGACCCAGCTGGCCAGCCCACACCCCTGGAAGTCACCCTGTCCTGCTCAGGCTGGACATTTGAGAGAAGTTGCCCTCAGAGACTACTGGACAGGCAGGGCTCTTCCTTCTTTGCTCATGGGCAAGGGATTGCTCATCTCTGGTCCAGTCCTCCGCTCTGCCTCTTTGGGACTGTGTGGTATTGGAAAATCACTTAACCTCTCTGTGCTTCTGCTGCCACATCTATTAAAATCAGTGTGGTATAGGAACATACCTCCTAGGGTGTGGTGAGGTTTAAAAAATTGCAGCCTAAAGTGCTTCGCACAGGGCCTGGCACACAGTAGGTGCTCTGTAAGTGTTGGTTAAATGAACGTTGGAGAGCCAATATACCAAGTGCTAAGAGCTTCTTCTGCGTCATCTCGTTCAGTGCTACCATAGCTCCTTGTGGGAGGTGCCACTGTTATTCCGTTTTACAGATGGGGAGACCGAGGCTCAGCATCACCAGTCTGGGAAGAGGCGGGGCCTGGACTGCCACCCAGATCTGCCTGACCGTGGTGCTGGCTACCCATACCGGCCCCCTGTCCTTCCCTCAGGTTCCTCGTCTACGGCCGCTACTGCAGCCAGGTGGAGTCGGCCAGCAAGCACCTGGACCGTGTGGCTGCTGCCCGGGAGGATGTACAGATGAAGCTGGAGGTGGGGGCCTGGGCCACATCTGGGGGACTCTCTTACTCCTTCCCATGGCCCCAGGGGCGCCCAGCAGGAGACGGAGTGGGTGGTGCCACTTTTTGCAGCAGCCCAGCCAGGGACCTGCCCTCCGAGGGTTTGGGGAGGGAGGTACTGACCAGCCGAGTGGGAGGGATGGAGCAGGAGGAGGCAGGTGGGAGCACTGAGCCCTGACCGCAGCTGAAGCCCAGCTCTGGACCCAGCGCTGGCGCCAAGCTGAGGTCCTGACCCTGAACTGAACTCTTGAGTCCAAACTGATCCCCAGCCCAGCGTGGGCTGAGCCCCAGCCTTGGCTGTGCCCCAAGTCCAGGCTGAGCTTCAGCTTCACACCAAGCCCCCACCCTGGGCTGAAACCACCCTGGCCCAGTGTGTCTCGTGGAAGCCCGGACAGGGCAGAGATGATGAGCAGTCCCCTGTGTGTGCCGTATGTCCGGCCTCGTGGAGGCCCTGCCCACCTGTGTCTCCCCCTTGCCAGCCCCACTCAGTTCATGGAATCTGGGGCTTCTGCCCCAGGCAGGATTTGCCAGCCTTCCAGGAAATTCTTCCTTTTATTTCCTTGGGGGAGACACGATGCTTCATGTTCTAGAAACATCCATACCTGTCTCCCCCTCATCTTGCTCATCTCTTTCTCTGGCCCCCCAGGAATGTTCTCAGCGAGCAAACAACGGGAGGTTCACCTTGCGGGACCTGCTGATGGTGCCCATGCAGCGGGTCCTCAAGTACCACCTCCTTCTCCAGGTGCGCGAGAGGGGCGGGGCAAGGGCGTGGCTTCCGTACCTCTCTGTGTCCTAGGAGTGGGGTGCAGCGGGGCTTCCAGGGGCCAGGCTCTAGGACCCTCTGGGAGGAAGGAGGAAGCTCGCAGGCCAGGCCTGCCTGGAGGGCCCTGAGAGGAGAGGGCAGGCCCAGGTGATGCCTGTCTCTGTGGGCCACGCAGGAGCTGGTCAAACACACGCAGGATGCGGTGGAGAAGGAGAGCCTGCGGCTGGCCTTGGATGCCATGAGGGTAAGTGGTCACACACACGCACACGTGCATTCAAGGTAGTGCAGACCAGGCACATGGTCCCACCCAAGGGCAGCCCCTCCTCTCACCAAGAGTGACACACCTCTGCGACCAGTGAGTGATTCCCAGAACCCCCGTTGGGGACAGGACATGCTGAGGACACCGTCTCTATACCTCCTGCCAGCCCCTGGTGGGAGCTGACCCCTCTCCCCAGCCAGGTAGGGGATTGCGTGGGGGTAGCCTCCTACCTGTCCCACCCCCAGGACCTGGCCCAGTGTGTGAATGAGGTCAAGCGGGACAACGAGACGCTGCGGCAGATCACCAACTTCCAGCTGTCCATCGAGAACCTGGTGAGGGGGTGGGCCAGGGAGAGCCAGGCGTGTGGCCATATGGGGAGAGCATTTGGTGTCCTCCTTGGTGGCCCCTTGCCAGACCCCCTTCCTGCCGCATAGGACCAGTCTCTGGCGCACTATGGCCGGCCCAAGATCGACGGCGAGCTCAAGATCACCTCCGTGGAGCGGCGCTCCAAGATGGACAGGTGGGTGGAGCCAATAGATAGAGGGTAGAATCTGAGCAGGGGTGGGGCCAGATTTCTAGTTATACCGGGGGGTGGAGCCTGGGTGGACAGGCCGGGAGGACCAGCATGGATGTGTGGGTGGAGCCAAGACTGACAGGTGCTGGGATCAGTACCCATCGTGGGGGTGAGATCAGGATGGACAGGCGGGAGGGCACTGCCAATTTGGCCACAGGGGAGGCGAAGGGCAGGAATCCTAGATGGACAGCACGGGGGGGCCAGGAAGGTGGAGGAGATCAGGCAGGGAGCCTGTGGGGACTGCTGTCGGGAGCCGGACAGGGGTACCTGACCCAACTGCTCGCAGGTACGCCTTCCTGCTGGACAAAGCTCTGCTCATCTGTAAGCGCCGAGGGGACTCCTACGACCTCAAGGACTTTGTGAACCTACATAGCTTCCAGGTTCGAGATGATTCCTCTGGAGATCGAGAAAACAAGAAGGTGGGCTCTGAGGCCAGAACTGGGCTCCCCAGTGCTGGGAAGCCCCCGTGCAGCTCAAGGCTCTCCCCTTGACCTTTAGAATGCCCGCGTGTGTGTGTCCGTATGTGACCTGAGTGTGTATATGCCTGTGCGTGCGTGTGATTTTAGAGTTATGGATGTGTATTTGGTTCTCCTCGGTAGACCATTACAAGGGAACCCACGCTGGGTTCTCCTGGAGGCAGAGGCTGTTCTGGCCTGACCCTGTTCTCCCCACAGGGGGTAGGAGAAGAGAGGCTGTGTGGTCCACTCTCTGCAGAGTGGATGCCCTCATTCTGAACCCTGCTTCCTTGCAGTGGACTCACATGTTCCTCCTGATCGAGGACCAAGGGGCCCAGGGCTATGAGCTGTTCTTCAAGACACGGGAACTAAAGAAGAAGTGGATGGAGCAGTTCGAGATGGCCATGTGAGACCCCCGCCTCCTCCGGCCTGTCTGCATACAGGCAGGGGCTGAGAGGCAATTCTGTGCTCCATTCTGCAGGGCCCCTCTGAACCTCAGTTTCCTCATCTGGGAAATGGGAGGGATAGGCTTTTGATGCTGCCAGCATTTCAGAATGCCACGGGTCTGTGTGAGCTCCTGCCGCCAGGCTGGACCCCTCTTCTTCCTCCTCCTCCTTTTTCTTTCTCTTCTTGAGGTGAAATTCATGTAACAAAAATTGAGCTATTTAGAAGTGCGTGTTTGGGTGGCATGTAGTACATCACAGCGTTGTGCAATCATTATCTCTGTCTAGCTCCAGAGCATTTCCATCCTTTCAGAAGGTAACCCTGCAGCCACGAAGCAGTCACTCCCCATCCCCCTCCCTGCTCCCAGCCCCTGGCAACCACCAGTTTGGCTTGGTCTCTACCCCTGTTCGTAGCAGCACTACTCACAATGGCTAAAAGGTGGCGACAACCCAAATGCCCATCAGTGCTCGGAGGGAGAGGCACGATGGGATTGATGCAGCATATCCAATATGGCAGCTCTGATGCGTCCAAGCGGCAGCACGCATCCCTACTTCATTCCCTTGTGCAGCTGAATACTGTTCCATCACATGGAATTCTCTCCCCTCTCCAGCTCCAACATCTACCCTGAGAATGCTACGGCCAACGGGCATGACTTCCAGATGTTCTCCTTTGAGGAGACCACGTCGTGCAAGGCTTGCCAGATGCTGCTGAGGTGGGCATCTGCGAGGCTGGCCCTGGGGCCCGGGCTTGGGCAGCTCTTCCTCCTTAGAGGGACGCCTCCAGCCATCTGTCCCCCGAGTTGGGAGGTGGGAGGCTCTTCCTTTGAGTTTCAGCTCCCTCATCTCTCTCCTGCCTTAAAGAGAACCCAAGGGGACCCTTGGCAAAACGATGGCCTATGTCTGTTCAACATCACTGACTTTCCTTTCTCCTGCTTTGGTGTCCCAGAGGCACCTTCTATCAGGGGTACCGGTGTCATCGGTGCCGGGCACCTGCACATAAGGAATGTCTGGGAAGGGTCCCTCCGTGTGGCCGACATGGGCAAGGTACCACTGGGCGAGAGAGGGTGGGAGGTAGGCTTGGCTCTGTGTGGGCTATTTCCCATCCTCACTATTTCTTTTTCCATCCCATAGATCTTTCAGGAACTATGAAGAAGGTAAGACCCAAATGCTCCTTTCTCTGCATGGCAAATCATGGGGATTCAGGAGGGGTGGGCAGGACCCTTTGCTGGGTGCTCACATAGGCGCTGAGGAGGCCCCAGGCTGGGCCCAGTAGCCACACTTGCTTTCTTGGTCTCTCCCTCCAGGATAAACCACATCGCCGGGCTCAGGACAAGAAAAGGAATGAGCTAGGTGAGTCTGGGGTGGGGGCAGGGGGCGGGATGTGCAGTGTGGAGCAGGAGGAAATCCAGTCCTTGCCTCAGATCTCACAATTATATTATTGACAACATAAGGTCCTGCTTATAAAGCTGGGATCCCATTTGTTCCACTCCTAGAAACCTGAAAGGAATTTAAAAATAACCAACTCAAATTCTTTACTTGCTTTGCTCAAGCACTAGGAAGAGAATGCATAGGGTAGTAACAGTCCTTACTAAGATGCTCTCTCTCTTACTACCCACTTCTCTTATCCACTGTCTCCTTTTGCATGTTCTCTCCCAGGCTCCTTTTCTAGCCTTAGTCACTAGGCACTCCTCTGACTGTTCTCTCCTTTCCTCTTGACTCCATGCCACAGAATCTTACTATGATATGTGGTTTCAGCAAAATGCCCTCCACCTGGAAGACGGGGAAGTGAAGGACATGGGTTCTTTTTAGCCCAGCGGCAGGGGGTGGGGGGTGGGGGGGAGGTGCGGAGAGGCTGGACTCATTCCTAAGTTAATGAATTTTGTGGAATCACAGCAGGGATGGCTGACTTGTGTTTAGTATCTACTGTATGCATCATCTGGGGCAAAGGATGGCTGGAACACCTGTGCTTCCTGTCCCCCACGCACCGGAAGCTCTCAGACTTTCGTGAAGACATGACATTGTGATGGGGGAAGTCGAGGGTTTTCTGAAGCATGAAACTGAGGGACCTGACAAATCTGAGGCTTCAGGGAAGGCTTCTCGTAGGAGAAGGCATTTAGGTGGACATTCGATGGATGAGGAGGAGTTAGGCAGGTGAGGAGGAGGGCAGGGGTGTTCCAGGCAGAGGGAACAGCATGTGCAAAGGCTAAGAGGCAGGGTGTGCATGTGTCCAGCCTTCATTAAACACATGAGAATAGTTTGGTATGGCTGGTGGAAGTAAACCCTTTGCCCATAGTCATACAGAGTCAATGTAAAGACCCAGATTTCGTATCTACCTATCCCTATCTACCTATATTCATATACAGATATCACCATATAAAGGTCTATAGATATCTATAATCTAGATCAATAGGTAGATATAGATATACCAGGTTTATCTGAAATAGTAAAAAATTAGAAACAAATGATCTCAACAGGAGGGATGTATATATCATTGTGTGTATCTATATTGCATAATCAGTTTTATTCAAAACTAAATACCAGCTTTATTTGTTTTTTAAAAAGATCTATGTATTTATTTGTGAGAGAGAGAGAGAGAGACCAAGTACAAGCAGAGGGAGAGCAGGCTGACAGAGAAGCAGGCTCCCCGCTGAGCAAGGAGCCTGGTGTGGAACTCCATCCCAGGCTCCTGGGATCATGACTTAAGCCAAAGGCAGATGCTTCACTGACTGAGCCACCCAGGCGTCCCTTCACTTGTTTTTTGTTTGTTTGTTTGTTTGTTTAAGATTTTACTTATTTATTTGAGAGAGAGAGAGACATAGGGCACAGGGGGAAACAGGCTTCCTGGTGAGCAGGCAGCCCGATGGATCTTAGGACCCTGAGATCATGATCTGAGTTGAAGGCAGACACGTAACTGACTGAGCCGCCCAGGGGCCCTAACTTTATTTGTTAAAAACTAGAAGTGACCCAAATGTCCTCAATGAGGGAAATACAGATAAGCATCTGTGTATTTATTATATATAAATATATATTTAGGCATATCATAGATATAGGTTAATATGCATATTTATACCTAATTATATGCATATATTATATGTAACATTATATATAATATATATTATATATTACATATATACACACATACTTTTTATTAAGATAGAAAATACATCCTGTAAGATTTATAATGTGAACACATCTTAACTAAATGGCTCCGTGAATTTCTACCCCTGTAACTGCCCCACAGATCAAGGTATGGAACATGTCACTGAATTCTAGAAATACACGGTTCAATACAAACTGAAACTAGTTTAAATAACCCAAAACCCCTGTACTCAGCCACACTGGCCACAGTGCCTGTGCTCCATAGCCACCTCTGGCTAATGACCGCCCTACTGGACAGCACAGACTTTTGAACATCTCCACCACACAGAAGATTTTCCTAAACAGTGCTGCTGGTCCATTCCCAACTGACTCTCATCACCATAGATGAGTTTTGCCTTTCTTTGAACTTCACAAAAATGAAATCATGTGGTATGTCCTCTTCCTGCTTCTGGCTTCTTTGATCAGCATCATGTTGGTGAGACTCACACCTTGTTCGTTGCTGTGTAGTATTCCATTGTAAAATTATATTGTACTTGGCATATCCATTTTATTGAGGACATTGGGTTGTTGCCAGTTTTTGGTTTTGTGAAGAAAGCTCATCTAGGATTTTGGTGGACATGAGTGTTCACTTCTCTTGGTCACGTACACCTGAGTGGAATTGTCGGGTCACAAGATAGACACCTATTTAGCTTTGGGAGATAAGGACAGACAGTTTTCCCAGGTGGACTCTCACCAGCAATGTAGGAGAGTTCCAGGTGCTCCATATCTTCACCACCATTTGGTGCTGTCGGTCCCTACTTTTTGCCATTCCGGTGGGCTGTGAGACCCAGTTTTGAACAACTATGACCACCAATCACACCGAGCCACCACCTTCCCTCCCCTCCAGGCCTGCCGAAGATGGAGGTGTGTCAGGAGTACTATGGGCTTCCTCCACCCCCTGGAGCCTTTGGACCTTTTCTACGGCTCAGCCCTGGAGACATCGTGGAGCTTACCAAGGCTGAGGCTGAACAGAACTGGTGGGAGGTACAGGCTGGACTGTGGGAATGTTGGAGAAGGACCGGAGTGTGGCATCATGGGCATAGGCAGTTCCTAGAAGTGACTCTGGCAGGGGAGGCTGGTCTGGAGGCAGCCTCTGGGAAGGGTGGTAAACATGGGGATTTCTAGGGCTGGCCTGGCCCTTCTGAGCTGGCTGTCTTCCCAAGAAGTTGATAGTGGCATGACTCTGTGGGTCATGGTCCTGCAGACCACAGAGAGATAGATGGACAGACAGAGTGGCCACTAGGTAGAAGATCAGCACACACACATACACGCATGAATGCCTATAACCTCTCTGTGTCCTTCCCTCCTGGCTTTTTAGGGCAGGAATACGGCTACCAACGAAGTTGGCTGGTTTCCCTGTAACAGAGTCAAGCCCTATGTGCATGTGAGTGCCTCAAATCTGGACATAGTGAGGGCAAGGGGGTCCAGAGAAGGTCCCATGAGGGTGGGAAGCCTTGGGGTGACACCCCTGAGATAGGGAGGACCTGCCCATCATGATAGGTCATTCCCAAGTCTGTGTTCTGCCCAACTTGCCTACTGAGCCCAGAGTGGGGGCCACACAGAGAATGATGACCCGTCCTTTCCCCCTTGATTCTTCTTGTATGAAGGTTCTCTCCCTCATAAAGGAGAAGGAACAGGAGCCAGAAGACTGGCCAGTCCCTGTTTCCTTCAGAGGCAGCGAATGTTGTCCCATCAGGTGCAGTAGCCACTCACACCTCCTGGCCACCTGCCCACAGTTTGCCCCACCTCTGTTCTTCCCCTGTCCTCTGCTCACCTGACCACCTCATTCTCTGATGACCTCAGATCTTTCCCACTCTCCCCAGACCTCCTTCCCTTATTGTAGTTGCCCTCTGCCTGCTTCACAGCCCCAATAGGAACCCGCAGAGGGGAAACTCCCCTGTTTTGTTGCTTTAATTTTGTATCATTCAGGCTTCCAGAAAGGTTGCTAGAATAATGCAAAGAACTCCAAATAGCCTTTCCCAGATTCAGCAGCTGTCAACATTTTGTCTCATTTGCTCTTTCATTCACTCTTTGCACATTTTATTTTAAAAATTCATATTATGTTTTTTCTTGAGGCATTTAAAAGTAAGTTTACAGACATATTTTCCCTTCACCCTTAAATACATCCTAAGAACAAGAACGTTTTCTCACATATCCATAGCATGATTTTAACAAACAACCCTGATTTTGACACTTGATGTTGACATTATACTATGATTTAATCTATAGTCCATATTTAAATTTTGACAAATTCCCCCAAAATTGTATTTTAGAGATTTTTTTTCTTTTTTGGCCTGGGGCTTCCTGGTTTCTCTGTAATGGAGCTACATTATACATTTCCAATTCCATGGTTCTGTCCAAGTTTATTCGCAGATGTTCTACTATAAAGACTAGCTGTGTCCTAATCAATCAATCAACTTACCTATCAATTGTCATCTATGTATCTAATGATCATCTATGTATCTGTGTCTCTGTGTGTCTCTTAATCACTTATGTATCAATTTATGTATCAAGCTTCTATGTACCTGTGTAGCTGGGTGTGTGTCTGTCTGCCTGTTGGTCAGGTATGTACGTATGCATTTATCTCAGGAAATGCCCGTGGATTCTTACTTCAAAATTGTCCCAGCTTTGGCCAGTGGGAGCCCTTTCAGGCTGGCTCATCTGTTCTTTTGTTATGTCCCCATTATTATCGGAGCTCTTCCTCATTTTCTGGCATAATACCAGACCTACCTTGTACTTTCCACACCCCAGTCTTGGAATCCACCGTTTTCCCAAGGAGCCCTGGCCCTTTCAGTGGGACATGGCATTCAGGAGCCAAGATCTGGGCATCTCTCCAGTTTCTGCCTTCAGATGTACTGCCTTCCTAAAGCTACACCCAGCTTAGCCTCCTCCTCTCCCATTACAATGAAGTCTCTGAGAAAAGAGAAAAAAATGACAATTCTCCTTTCTACTCAAGGATTCCATCCTCCTGGCACCACCTACCTTACGAGATAACTACTGTTATTTATTTCCTGTGTGCCTCTCTGGTGTTTCTTAGTGCACATCCAAGTAGATACAAATACCGATTCTCATGTTCCCCATGATATATTCAGAAGATTTGATACTCATTATTTTGCTGCCCTCCCCTTTGCCCCTTGCCCCTTAATATATCTCGGGATCTTTTCATATTACTATATGTAGACCATTTTATTCTTTTTTTTCCCTTCAAATAATTGAGGTGAAATTTGAAAAAACATAAAATTAGACATTTAAAATCCACACTTCAGTAGTACTTAATGCATCTTGCAACCACTTCATTTACTTGAAATATCTAGAATAGGTACACCCACAGGGCCAGAAAGCAAATGGGAGATTCCCAGATATTAGAGGCTGGGGAGGAATAGGGACTGACCATTTAATGGGTGATATGTATGGGTTTTCTTTTGGGGTGATGTTTTGGAACTGGATAGATTTTTCCTCATTCTTTTTTATTGTTACTATTTTTCAATTATGGTAAAACACACATAACAAAATTTACCATTTTAGCCATTTTGAGTGGTGCACTAGGAAGATTCACAGTTATACAACCATCACCACTGTCCATTTCCAGAACTCTTTTCATCGTGCAAAGCTGAGACTCTGTCCCCATGAAACATTAATGCCCCACCCCTTCCCTCAGCCCCTGGTAGGTGGTGGGAGCCATCTGCTTTCTGTCTCTATGGCTTTGACTCCTCTCGGGACCTCAGATGAATGGTGTTGGTCCTTTTGAGAATGGCTTTTGCACTGAGCATAATGTTTTCAAGGTTCATCCATGTTATAGCAGGTGTTGGAATGTCCTTTTTTTTTTTTTTTTAAAGATTTTATTTATTTATTTGACAGAGATCACAAGTAGGCAGAGAGGCAGGCAGAGAGAGAGGAAGGGAAGCAGGCTCCCTGCTGAGCAGAGAGCCCGATGCGGGACTCATCCCAGGACACTGGAATCATGCCCTGAGCTGAAGGCAGCGGCTTTAACCCACTGAGCCACCCAGGTGCCCTGGAATGTCCTTCTTTAAGACTGAATAATAGTCCATTACCTGTTCATCTCTTTGTGGGCACATACCTTTTGGCTATCATGGATAATGTTGTTAGGAACATGGATGGGTAAATCTATCTTTCTTTGATCCCTGTTTTTAATTCCCTTGGGTAGATACCCAGAAGAGGAATCGCTGGGTCATATCGTAATTCTATTTTTAGTTGTCAGGAACTGCCATCTGTTTTCTCTAGCAGCTGTATCATTTTACATTTCTGCCAGTAACGCCATAAAATTTCCAGTTTCCCTATAACCTTGCCAACACTGTCTTCTGTTTTTGTTGTTTGTTTTGTGGTTTGGTTTTGTTTTGTTTTACGGTAACCCTCCGAACGTGGTGGAAGCAAGCACCTTTGTATTTACTCAGACCAGGAGTTGGGCTTTTTGTAAATAGACAATGCAGGTTTTCATCTTTGCAGATCAGAAGCTCTCCTCGTGACCTCTTACCGCTGCCAGAGAAGTGCAAAAGCACAAGAGGGCATGACTGTGTTCTAGTAAACATTTGTGTTTTGGGACTTTGGCATGTGAATTTCATCCCATCCCCACAGGCTAGGCAATATTATTCTTCCTTTAATTTTTGTCAACCATTTAAAAACATAAAATCCATTCTTGGCATGAGGGTCATGCTAAAACAATTGGCTGCTTAGTCTCTCAGTGAACCGCACAGTGCCCGGCACTCAGTAAGTGATGGTGGAATGAATGATAGTAGATGATAGTGAATAATGGAGTGCCTTGCGAACCTGGGCTCTCGATCCTAAATCCCAGTCTCTGTCTGTGTCCCCAGGGTCCCCCTCAGGACCTGTCTGTCCATCTCTGGTGAGTAGAACCACGTTTCTTATTTTCAACTTGAGGCCCCCTGGGGTCCCAGGTTGAGCATGAGAACCATGCTCCAACCCCTTGGTTACTCATTTTTTGAACTCTGGGTATTGACCACCAGGTTGAGCCCTGTGCCCAGGGCTGCTGAAGAGCGAGCTAGCAAAAGAGGGTCCCTGACTCTGGGAGATTAGGGTCTCACTGGAAGGAAAATGATGGTGGGGATGGGAATAGCAGCTCCTCCCTCCTGCTTTTGAATATCTGTTGCAGGTAGAACAGTGAGGGTTAGAGGTTTACAGTGTTGCTTCTGTAGCCCACTGAACTGGGTGCAAATGCTGAGTCCCACATTTCCCAGCTAATTCAACCTCTCTGGGTTTTAGCTCTCCTTTCTGGAAAATAGATTGATACCAACATCTACTTTATAGGGTTTCCATAAGGCTTTAATGAGCTATTACCTGTACAGTTCTTAGTCCTGTGCCTGGCACACAGTAAGCCCTTTATTATCTATGATTAGATTAGATCTGTTCCTATTGTGGTCATCTCATTATGACTACATTTCATCCATTCTAAATGCACATTTTTTTTTCATGTTTGAATCACTCTGACATTGGAATGGCTCTTACAGTCAATGGAAGATCAGTCTTCTGCCTAATATTATGGGTGGGAGTTTTTATTTCATAATGGCCCGTGAAAGAACAGTGCCCTTTACGGTTGCTGGCGTCCTAGATGATGTCACATGGGACTGTTTCTATGAGCACTGTGTCAGCACTTTTACGAGCACTTCAAATTCTCATAATAACCGTTTGCTTTTCTTCCTGCCTTTTGGCAAAGAAGGAGGAAACCGGGGCTTAGAGAGGGGAAGTGATTTGTTCAGTGTCACACAGTGAGGAAGTGATGAGACAGGATAGAACCCATCTGCCCCCATTCCAGAGCCAGAACTTGCTGCCCCTCAAGAGTCATATTAACACAAGGGGCATAATAACGCTCACATTTCCTGAGCTCTGACTGTGTACCAGATGCACTGGCTGCATTACTGCCAGTGGTCAGAAATGCCGCTCTGGGAGGAAAAATGCTGCTTTGGGGTGGGGGCAGTTTTAGCTTCCTCTTTTCAGAAAAGGAAATTAGGGCTCTGAGTGGCAAAATCAGTTCCTGAGGTCACAGAGCAACCAAGGGGCAGAATCAGGATTCAGACCCTATCTCTGTCCTCTCCTACTGGGATGAGGTCATCACGCCTGGAGCTGGGTCACTCATTTCCGGTGCAAGATTTGAGGGGGTGTCAAAAACTCAGGGATTGAGCTCCATAATATTTCAACGTGGCACTTCATGGAATCAAAAGCAAGGCAAACGGGGGCGCCCGGCTGGCTCAGTCGCGAAGCGTGCAACTCGGGGTGGGGAGTTTAATCCTCTCATTGGGTAGAGAGCTTACTTAAAAAAAAAAAAAAAAAAAAAGGCAAGGCAAAAAAAAATCCATGATAAGCAAAATATCAAAATTATAAATAAAGATGGGATCTGACAGGGCTGGGGGTAGAAAGAGGTGACACAGTGAACCCCCAAACCCAGAGTGAGGTCTTGTCTTTATTTAAAGCCTTAACGTTTTGTTCCCCATGGGGTTTTTGCATTATTAAAAAAAATTTTTAAATTTATTCATTTGAGAGAGATACAGAGACAGAGGCAGAGCATAAGTAAGGGGAGAGGCAGAGGGAGAGGGAGAAGCAGACTCCCCGCCCAGCTGGAGGCTTAACCCACTGAGCCACCCAGGCACCCCGACTTTGCATTAATTTTTAAAACTGAGTTGAAATCCACATAACATACAATTAACCATTTAAAGTGGCATTTATATTCATATTTACATTTCTGTTACATATGTCCATGTATGTATCATACATAGTTTTATTTTACCTCAAATTAATAGATACAATTTATGTTGTATATTTACATTTGCAGCTAAGTGCATTCATGTGCACCTTTACATATCGTCTATAATTACTTATGATCTATAATCGGTGCATATAGGTTAACTATTTACGTTTATAATATAATACATTCAATATTCATATTCACATCATCCATAATTGTATATTCTCTGTAATTAGCATATATTATTTATGTTATGTATCTATGTCTACAACATAAATGTATTTATATCCAGTGGCTTTTGGTACATTCCCAGGGTTGTTTGGCCATCACCACTATAAGTCCAGAACATTCCATCCCCCCAAAGGAAAGCCCACCCCCGTTAGTGGTCACTCTAGCCCCCCCAGCCCCTTGCACTCACCTCTGACCCCTCTGACCTCCTCCCGTCCATGGAGGAGCCTGTTCTGGGCGTGTCACACACATGGAACCACACCCCATGTGGCCTTCTCTGTCTGGTTCCCTCCCTGAGTGTCGTGGGCTCAGAGTCCCACGTCGTGGGCTCAGAGTCAGGGGCAACACGTGTGGGCACCTCACTCCCTTGACGGCCCCTTTGGATTTTTTTCAGAGGGAGAGTGTTGGCTCCCTCTTCACTGTTTGTACCTGGGGCTCGTGTCTCACTCTCCTCACCCAGTTTCTGTCCTGGTGGCCACAGAGAGGGGTGAACAGTGGGCACTCAGAAAATGTCCATCCAAGCATTGCCAAATTCCAGATTAAAGGTAAAAACCCCTGCTTTTCTACACTCACACTCTCAATCAAATGTGTGGGTACCCAAACAATTTGGTAATTCTTCCCTCTCAGCTTGGGTGTCCTACAGTTCAGTCCACTTCTGACACTACCCACCTGGAGATGGCATCAGACCCCACAGGTTAGGGGTTGGTTCAGACCAGACTGTCTGCACATCAGGTGCCAATCTCAAGTCCAGCCTTCCAGGACTTCTCACTGACCTGCTGCAAATTGTAGGCTCCCACAACCCCCTCCCTGGCTGGCACAAACTCCTAGAACTCAGAAAATCCATTTATTAGATAAACAGTTTATTATAAAAGGGCGTATCAGGGCACGAGAATTCCTGTCCCCTTCAAGGTCCTTCTAGCAGGACGAAGAATCCAATTGACACAAGACAGACCAATAAGGAGAAAAATCAAATTTAAGAATCAAATTGACACGAGACAGATGAATGGGAGAAAAATCAAATTTAATTTTGTAGGTACAGGGAATCCACACAGACATTGAAACCCAAAGACAGTCAGGCAAAAGGAGACATACATGTCATTCTGAACTAAGGAGAAGGGGGCAAGGGTGTGGGATGTCAAAGGGAGGGAATGGACTTCACAGGAAGATGAAGAAGATTAAATGTCTGGTACACAAATGTTTGCTGGGCCACTGGGGATTTGATCGAATGGGCCTCACTAAGTTCCTCTCTGTCTGCCACACCTTCTTCGTAGCCTCACGTAGGTATCTGGGGCGACAGCTGCTCTCCTCCCAGAGTGGGTCCTTTGTCTGAATTCTTTTTAGTTATTTGTTGGGGAGGTAGAGTTTTTCCTGAATCTGCTGGGTTTTGATTGCTTTTTAAATTTTTTAGATTATATTTTTTTATTTGTTAAAGATACAAAGAGAGAGAGCACCAGCAGGGGGAGCAGCAGGCAGAGGGAGAAGCAGGCTTCCCGCTGAGCAAGGAGCCCAATACCGGACTCAATCCCAGGACCCGGGAATCATGACCTGAGCCGAAGGCAGACACTTCACTGACGGGGCCACCTAGGCATCCAGGGTTTTTACTGCTTTTTAACTCAAAACGGTCTTCATGCTAAATTGGCCCATTTTGGAGCAACCTGCTCTGGGACTGTCACCCACTTAAAAAATCACAGGCATGGGGGCAGTGTGGACCTCTCTCTTTGGTATATGTCTACAGGTACGCCGGCCCTATGGAGCGCGCAGGGGCAGAAAGTATTCTCACCAACCGCTCGGATGGGACGTTCTTGGTGCGGCAGAGGGTGAAGGACACAGCAGAATTTGCCATCAGCATTAAGTAACTAACTCCTCCTTCCCTGACCCCCTATGACCCGGGTGCTGCAGGAGCCTGGGAAGAAGGGAATGTACAGTTATGACAACCTTCCGTTACTGAGCCCCGCAGTGTCCTGGGTGGTTGCATCCATCTTACTCCTTTTCCTTGACTGACAGCCCATGAGAAAGAGCTGTGCCTCCCAGACAGGCTCCAAAAGGCGTTTAGCACATTTGAGCAAGAGGAAGAATTGCCAGGTGGACCAGTGCTAGCTGACCCCTTTGCCCATGCCTGTCTATGGTGTGCAGCATCTCACTCATGGTGACTCGTTCCCTGGTTGGTTTTGTAATTTTGTCTTGTGATGTCCAGTGGGGATTTCCCGGTGGGAATCTTGTGCTGCTTGGGTCTCCAGAGATTTTGAATTTTTTTCTGTTGATCACCAACAGGTTAGTTTTTTTTTTTCCAGGTTAAACATTTTAGGCTAATTCCTTAGTTTCCCAGACTGTGCAGGTAGTTTAAGTTCAAACTCCAAACCTACACGAGGGCCGGCGTGAGGTTCTGAATTTCAAGGGCAACATTTCCATTTGGGGTCTGAGACAGACAAGCTTTCTTATGGTCCCCCTATGCGTCGGGTGGTTTTTCTAGAAGATGTAGTATTCGCTGGTCCAGGCTTATGGGGTGTGGGTGGGTCTCAGTGCTAACCTCCACCCCCCTGGACCCAGTACCTCATCAAGGCATAAGCTACTTAGTTAGCAAGATCAGCAAACCCCATAGGGTAGCAGTTCACTCAGCAAGCTCAGTTTTAATTTCAACCTCATTTTTGGCCTCTGGGGATTTCCCTTTACTTTTTTGAGAGCTCAGCGCTTTTTTTCCCTCATCATTTCTAGTTTTCTGTGGTCAGATTTCTTTTGGGGGGGGGGGCGGTTATCTAGTTTTCTATGTTGACAGAAGTGAATATCGCTTCCATGTCTTCACTAGTCTGTGGCCCGCCATGTTGGTGGAAATGAGTCTCTTTTCCCATCCTGCAGATTCTAGGTCCTCCAACTTGGGGGAAGCACAGATCTCATCCTCTCTATTCTAGACCATGGCTTTCTTTGCAGGATCTTTGTGACTTCTCAACAACTCTGTGAGTCAGGGAAGGAGATTCGTATAGACAGGGGAAGAAACGAAGACTCCTCCCAGGGAAGGGATCCTACTGGGGAAGCAGGAGGCATTTTCTTCAGTCTTTGGGTTTCAGTGGTTGTTCCCTCTTTGAAGTTGTCAAGATTGTTTCTTCCATGGTTGGGGCTGTGTAGCCTGGGGGGCACTGAACCTGGGCGTGGGATGAGCTTGGGTCCCCAGCCTCAGGGCCCTGTGACCCCCTGTTCCTCTCTCTCACTGCTTCCAGGTATAATGTTGAGGTCAAGCATATTAAAATCATGACAGCGGAAGGACTGTACAGGATTACGGAGAAGAAGGCTTTCCGGGGACTTACGGTAAGGGCCAATCTACCCCAACCTCAGCCTCCTAGAATCTAGGAGGAGAATCTAGCCCTCCCTGAAGCTCGGGACCCCATTTATTGCACAATCTTTTTTGTCCTCCAAACTTGATTCTGAAAAATCTTCCCCTCATTTTTTTATGTCTGAAAAATTTCCAAAAAGTTATTAGAATGGTGAAATGAACATCTGTGAATCCTTCACTTAACTAATAGTTCTTATTCTGCTTCTTTTGCGCCCTTTCAATCCCTCCCCCCTGCACATTTATTTAGCCCTATATAAGAATAAGTTGCAAGCATCTACACTCTTCACCCAAAAATACTCTAGCATGAATATCTGGAGAGCCAATACATTCTTGTACCTCACTACAGTATCATTATTACTCAGAAAGCTGAGCATTGAGGCAAAATTCTTATGTAATATACAGTCTATTTTCCAAACTCCTGATTGTCCCAAGTATCCCTTTTATAGCTCTTTTGTCATTCAGAATATAATCAAGAATCACACATTGCATTTAGTTTTTATCTTCTTAGTCTCCTTTCATTTGTAGTACTTTGCCAGTCTTTTAAAATCTTTCTTTCTCTCTCTCTCTCTCTCTCTTTGTCTTTCATGATACTGGCATTTTTGGAGTCAAAACTCTAAACCATGAGACATTTTGTTTTGTCTTAGCTGCTATGCTCTACTGCCCCCCCTCCCAGGGCACTGTATTCCAGATCTGTCCTTTTCCAGATGTGAGACCCTGGACAAGTAATTTGTCTTCTCTGGGACTTGGTTTCTCCATTTATAAAATGGGAGAATCATGAATGTATTCATCTTTCATGATTATTAGGAGATTTTGATGATGTGTGATTATACACTGACCAGCACACAGTAGGTACTCAGGAAAAGGAATTTGTTAATATTAGAATAATTAATTGTAAAAATAAGTCTCTTGGCACCTACAGTAGGGGCTGATTTTGGTGAGCTGGTTATCAAGCAAGTTGATTATTTGGTAAATTTATTATGAAGTGATCTGTTTATTAAGAGAACTGGCTTTAGGTAGTGTGATCTCCTCCCCTTAGAATGGTCCTGGTTGCCCAGGAAGGGAATGAGCTTCCTGTCATGGGGAACAGTCAAGGAGTCACTTACCAGGGGTGCCAGAAGGAATAGCATCAGTCCCGCTGTCCTTCCAGGAGCTGGTGGAGTTTTATCAGCAGAATTCCCTAAAGGACTGCTTCAAGTCACTGGACACCACACTGCAGTTCCCCTTCAAGGAGCCTGAGAAGAGAGCCATCAGCAGACCACCAGGTAGATGTCTCGGGCTGGGGGCCTGTGCCCCAGCTCCTTCCTACTGTAGAGGGCAAGTTTGGGGATGCCATGGACATTCCAGTGGGCATACAGAGGTCATGTCTGGTAAACAGTGGGAGCTTCTTCTCATACTAGTCTGTCCCTTTGCTCTTGAGTGGTTTCCATGTTCATTTGCTTGGGTGGGAGGTGGGACAGAGGTTACTTTTGTATTTGGGAAGATGAGGACACTAGGCACCAGAAGGGTCCTCACCTGCACCTTTTAAGCCTGTATTTTTATATCAATATCAAGGAATAATTAGTATCTATAACATTCTCTCACAAAAAGGCAAGACCTTTAGTGCACTCTTCTCTTTTCCATTGCATCTCTCCCCCATAGTTTCATGGACATTATCTGGAATATTGGATACAGTTTTCTATGAATTAAAATAAATATGACATGTTTTAAGAATTATTTCTTAACAACTGCATTTAACTTCTCAAATATAGTATCAAGAATTATTCAGACTCCATCTATATTTCTTGTTTTCCATATTTTCCTTTAATTTTTTAAATTCCTTTTTCTGATTCAAATGTCATTTTGCTAGGGAGCATCCTGAAGTATGCTTTTCAGAAAAGTCACATGGGTGGTATAGTTTCTGGATTCTCATATATCCAAAAAATTTTTAAAGAGAGATTTAAAAATTAATTATTATTAAAACATTACATTTTTGAAAAAGCAACACCAGCATAACATCAGGACTCCAGTCCTCATCAGAGAATCCTCATCACCCAATGGGGTAAATGTTTGTGTCTGTCCACACATTACTTATTTGTCCTGGTGTATTTATGGATCTTAGCATACTTGGAGAAATACTACAAATTATTTTTCCATTCTACAATGTTGCTTAATATTTTACTATGAAAAGTTATCTGTGTCTTTTCCCCCTTATATATCTTTCTTTTATTCCCTTTCTTTTTTGACCTTTGGTCCTCTTCAGGATAATTAACATTAACCACCTCGAATGAATTTCTCCATATCTTCCCTTTATTCCTTTCACTATAAATATATAGAAACCATTTATAAAAATTCACAAATGGCATTATTTTCTAAACCTGGATACTGGTTGGGCTAGAAGGATGATGCAGAAGTACAGTTGTGTCCCCTCAGATCACAGGGCACCCAATACTCTTCATGAAGAAGTATTGAGGGACCCTTTGTCCTGTGTTACTCTCCCGAGAGCATTGCCTTCCTCCAGCTGTCCCTAGGTGGTGGGCAGGTGTCTGCTCCAGGCCCTTTACCCACCTCTGCTCTCCCCTACATAGCAGGGAGCACCAAGTATTTTGGTACAGCCAAAGCACGCTATGACTTCTGTGCTCGGGACCGATCAGAGCTATCCCTCAAGGAGGGTGACATCATCAAGATCCTTAACAAGAAGGGACAACAAGGCTGGTGGCGAGGGGAGGTCTATGGCCGGGTAAGTTGGAGCAAAGCTTGGCAGCCTGGGGAAAGGGCATGGAGTGACCTGTCTATTTGTCCTATAGCCTGGAATTGTGGAATAGAGCAGGTGGGGACTGGCCCCATAGGTCTTCCCTGCTCAGAGGGGAGGAAAGGAGATAGAGATTTCATTCATTTCCATAACTTGTATTTATTTACTGAGCACCTACTATGTGCTGGGCATTCTCCTGGGTGCAGAGGATACAAAAATGAGTGTGGTACAGTCACTGTCCTTGTGAAACTCAGAGTCTAATGAAGATGATAAACATGTAACCAAGCAGGTACAATACTAAGTGGTCGGGATTGAGATGGGGAATCATGGGGAAGGGTAGGAGCATGAGAGGAGGACTTCTGAGAACCTAAGGTGATCACTGAAAGGTGAGTAGTTAACCAGGCAAGAAGGTCATAGAGAGGGTGGAAGAGAGTATTCTAGGCAGAGACACCAGCATGTGCAAAGGCCCTGGGGTGAGAGAGTGATTAGCGTGTTGGGGGGACGCAAAGGGAGGGATTTTTGTCTGTCTTGTTCACGGCGGTGTCAACAGTGATTGGCACATTAATAGGTCCTCAATAAATATTGAATGCATGAAGAGACATATAACTGGAAATGACCACTTTGCCTTTTGTGCTTTTTTGCCTGCCTGCATTTGGACTGTTAGGAGGGACCACATGGTTCCTCAAAAAATTTTCTACCTGGTTCTTATTTTTGTCTTATGAAGACAGAGAGTCTTTATTTTATCAATGAATGAGTTCCTAGTCTCTAGAATACTGCCTCACTTGTAATGGTTTCTCAAAAATATTTGCTGAATGAAGGTAAGGACACTCGTCAGGAGCTTACATTCTATTAGGAGAAACATATGTGAAAAAACAGTCCAGATAATTGCTTAGATGAAGAGTTTTGTTAAGAATTGTGAGGGTAAGTTCAGTGTGCTGTGGAAGACAGTTGGGTTTCTCAACTGTTTCTCAACAGCTGAATTCTCAGCTATAATGAACTCGTCCATCCATCCATCCATCCATCCATCCATCCATCCATCCATCCTCTTAAGAAGTATTTATTAAGCATCTCCCATGTGCCAGGAACTTTTCTAGACTCTTGGGAATCTAATGGATAAAACAGACATCAATCCTTGCCCTTGAGGAGCTCATGTTGTAGTCGGGGGGGGGGGGGACAGACAACAAGCCCATAAATAAGTAACATATAATCAATAAGATACTGACAAGTGCTACAGAGAAAAATAAAGCAGGGATAAGGAGTGTTGGGGTGGGTGGGGTTTGCAATTTTAAACAGTGTGGTCAGGAAGGTCTCACTAATAAGGTGACATGTGATAGAGAATTCTGGAAGGTATGGGGGGGTTGTATCAGCCATGTGTACCTCTGGGAGATGTCCTTTCTGGGGTAGAAGTTGTGGCAGGTGCAAAGATGGCAGGTGCAAAGGCCCTGAGGTGTGAGGGAACCTTCCTGTTGAGGAACAGTGGGGAATGTGCAGAGGCTACCCTGACCACTTCCTCTTCTCTTTCCAGGTTGGCTGGTTCCCCTCCAACTACGTGGAGGAGGATTATTCTGAATACTGCTGAGCTTTGGCACACTGGCGGAGAGATGAGAAAGTCCAGGCTCTGAGCCCAGGATGAGCAGGCAGCAGGGCCAGGGGGGCTGTGACAGGTCCCAGTGGCCCAAGAATCCAGGATGGACTGTGGAGGGCCAGTGTCCAGCTGGCAGAGCTCCTGGGATGATGCCATGCCATGGTTAATTTATAACACACTGGTTTTCTCTTGGGGCCCCTCAAGAAGGTGGAGCTCAAGGCAACAGCTTTTAATAAAATGATGAAAGGAATGACTGCTGTCATTCAGGAAGACCTGGATGGGAAAGGGTGGGAAAGGACATGGGGGCACGGATGAAAGCCCCCTTCCCAATCTTCACCTTCCAGCTTTATCATCTTGCTTTGCCATTTAAGATAAGACCCCAAGAAGGAAACGGGACCCCCACAAGACAGGAAAGAATTTTACACTCACAGATTCCAGATCACAAAAATGTAACTTTCCTATGTTTTTTCTGTGCTAGAACTTAGCTACCCTCCAATTCTACTAAGAGGTAGAGACTTCACCTTAGTTTCCCCCAAGATCAGGTTTAAATCCCAAGGGCTTTGGCATTGGGGTATTGGGGAGATAGCTGGTACTTGGTGGTACCACACTATCACACTATCACTCTGCCACCTGCAGAGACGTCATGGTTTCTACTTCACCTCTGGTTCCTCTGTGTCTCCCACATCCTTCTTGGCACATGCAAGACATCTGGCTGTTTGTCCTGAAATGCTGAGTGGAACAACTCTACCTCTTGGTTTACCTGAAACAGTCCTGGCTGTTATACCCTGGGATAGTTACTAATCATGATCCTTTTCATTCTCCAAAGTGTTCTGGTGGGTGATAAATTATATGGTCACTGTCTTAGGTTGGGTTTCTCTAGAAGCAGAGCCTGAGACAAGGATTTGGATGTGCAAAGTTAATCTGGAAGGTGATCCCAAGAAGTAGCCAGAAGGGGAGGGGGAAGGGAGAAGGGGAGAGGAAGGAGCCAGTGAAGGGAGCACTGATGAGCAGGCGGCAGCTGCAGGCAACAGGGGATCATTCTTGTTGGGAACCCCTGGAAATCCACCTAGAACATTCCTTACAGTTGAAGTCCAAGGGAGCTGCGGTATGTGTTCACCAACTTCCATCAGTCATTACTCGAAAATTGCTTGTATCTAGTGGCTGGAGAACCACAGGCATTTCTGAAACCGTTGACCTGTTGGATATTGTCAGTGGGTGCCTGGGGTGCTGACAGGTTCTGCTGCATTATCCCTAAGTACAGAGGAACTGCACGCGTACCCCTTTGCACTCATCCCTACCCAATGGATGTTGCCCTATGCAGGGTGTGGGGAGCCTCTGCAGAGCTTGCTATATCCTAGGGTCCCTAGGGCTCCAGGAAACCTTTTTCTCATATCACCCTGAAGTCATCTAAACTGGGGTGTGAGGATAGGACACAGGGATGTTTCTCTGGACCCCTCTCTTTGCCTCCACCTTTGGAGAGCCATGACCTATCTCATTGTAGGAAAATTTGCTTCAGTCTGATCAATTCTCTTCTACATACATGACTAGATTTTTTTCTTTTCACTTAATAGATTTAATATTTTTTAAAGAAAATGTGGCCCAGTATACACAGTATAAGACGCACCATCCTCACCAGTTTTACATGACTAGACCAGTAAGTAGTGTGACGTATATGGGTTGTGCAACAAGTTTCTAGAATTTTTCACCTTGCAAAACAGACACCCTGTCCCCATTAAGCAACAGCTCCCCATCCTCTCCTCCCTCCAGCCCCTGGCACCCAGTATGGGCATATTTTTATTGGGAATTCTTTGGGGCTTAGATTTTGAGGCTCAAAAGCCAATATGCAAAATCTCTAGAAAGGTTTTTTTTTGAAGTTCAAAAGCCAAAAAGCTGTTCCTTAGGTAACTCTCCTGCAGGTTGTAGAAATAACCCATTGGAGGCAGAAAGTTGATAGCCAGGTCTAGGGAAGGGCCATGGGCTATATGTTACTTTGGGGGAAAAGAGTTAGTAATTCTCAATACTACCCTCCCACACACACACTAATAGCAGAGGCAGCCCCATGTCAAGCGTGTGCCATGGTAACACTGTCCAATGCCATCTCACAACCAGCATCATGGGCAGAAGAGCATCATGGCCACAGCTCTGGGAAGATCCTAAGGTCAGCTTTGCTCCTGTAAGATTAGATGTAACATTCTGGGAAAGTGACATCACCTCTCTGAACTAGAGAAATATGAGAAATTCCCCACCCGAGGGTGCAGAGTTGTCTGGGAACTAAGTGCAAAGCCACCCTCTTAACCATCGCTCTAGTGGCTGGTGGGAACCTCGTGGTTCTGCCCTCAACCCAAGGACACCAGTACCCAGACAGCACCTGCACACACCAGGCCAGGCGCACAACCTGGACTCCCATATTTCCCATCTTTGAAGCTGCAGGGGGGTGTTGGAGTCACAGAGGTCAGAGATTACAAGGGGGCCTCTGCCCTCCCCCAGGACTCCCCCCTGAGTCATGCCATGAATTTACTGAAGGCCTAAGGAGGCTACCCGGCTGTCTAATTCAATGGTGCTGCTGAGGTGGAGGTCATGGACTTGTTCTTGAAGGTCCTGAGCATCACCGTCCTCCAGCCCCCAGCTGAACTTGGACCCCAGCCATGTCTTGGGCTCTCACCCCAGACTTGGGCGTCTTTAGGGTGCAAGCTGTCATCAGTCACCTTAGGCTAAGTGTCGCTGCTGCCACATGCCTCTCTTCAATCTCAGGGTCATACAAACTCCTTCCTGGATTAGCTTCAGCTGTGCTGAAGAAGTTTCTGGAAGGAGAAGACACTGCAGGAGTAGCACTGTTTGAGACATGCCAGGTTCATGGCAGAACCAAAGGAGAGATGACAGGACAGCTCTGTGACTCTCAAAGTTTCTTCCAGAGAATGGCACACCACTTCCTCTTGCATTTTGGTGGCTAAAGCAGGATGAATGGCTAAGAGTAGCGTCAACAGGGCAGGAATGTTTAATCGTCAAACAGAGAGAGCTGTGACTACTTGGAACAAAGCCAGAGTCAACAGGAGAGAACGTGGTATCATTCAACGCTGATTCATTCACTCGTGTTTGCGATAAGCACTTGATAATATCAGCTGTTACGGGCTGACCTGCATCCCCTCCAAATTCATGGGTTGAAGTCCTAATCGGGACCACAGAATGTGACTGCATTTGGAGATCGAGTCTTTATAGTGGTGATTAAATTAAAATAAGTTATGGGGGGGGGCCCTAATCTGATGTGACTGGTGTCCTTACAAGTATGGGGACATTCACAGATCATCTGTGAACCAAGGAGAGCAGCCTCAGGAAGAACCAACCCAACCGACATTTGGTCTTGGACTTCTGGCCTCTGTGAGACAGTAAGTGTTGTGTAAGTTGCCCGGTGTGTGGCAGCCTGAGCAAACTCGTCCACCGGCCTCATGCTGTGTGAACCAATCAACTAGGTGATCATGACCTGCAACAATGAGCTTCAGGTTGAGGGAAGCAAGGGGCTATGGGGAAAGAGACATACCTAACCAGGATTGGGTTGGGATGATCAGGGAGGGCTTCTTGGAGGAGGAAACATCAGGTGGTACCTACCTGATCAATGAGCTAGAGTATTTAAGAAACATGCAGGGACATTTTTTTTTTAGGGGGAGGTGGAAGTGAGGGTGTACTTTTTGGGTTCTGGGAACTGCAAGGGGTTTCCTTTTCTTAGAAAGGGTGGGAGATCTTTTATCCATTTTGAGTTTATCTTTGTGTACGGTGTAAGAGAATGGTCGAGTTTCATTCTTCTACATATAGCTACCCAGTTTTCCCAGCACCATTTATTGAAGAGACTGTCTTTTCTCCACTGTATATTTTTTCCTGTTTTGTCGAAGATTAACTGACCATAGAGTTGAGGGTCCATATCTGGGCTCTCTACTCTGTTCCACTGGTCTATGTGTCTGTTTTTATGCCAGTACCATGCTGTCTTGGTGATCACAGCTTTGTAGTAAAGCTTGAAATCAGGTAACATGATGCCCCCAGTTTTATTTTTGTTTTTCAACATTTCCTTAGCGATTCGGGGTCTCTTCTGGTTCCATACAAATTTTTGGATTATTTGCTCCAGCTTTTTGAAGAATACCGGTGGAATTTTGACGTGAGACAGGAATCCATCAGAATCCTAGAGGAGAACATAGGCAGTAATCTCTTCGATATCAGCCATAGCAAATTCTTTCAAGATATGTCTCCAAAGGCAAAGGAAACAAAAGCCAAAATAAACTTTGGGACTTCATCAAAATCAAAAGCTTCTGCACAGCAAAGGAAACAATCAAGAAAACAAAGAGGCAACCCACGGAATGGGAGAAGATATTTGCAAATGACAGTACAGACAAAAGGTTGATATCCAGGATCTATAAAGAAATCCTCAAACTCAACACACACAAAACAGACAATCATATCAAAAAATGGGCAGAAGATATGAACAGACACTTCTCCAATGAAGACATACAAATGGCTATCAGACACATGAAAAAATGTTCATCATCACTAGCCATCGGGGAGATTCAAATTAAAACCACACTGAGATACCACCTTACACCAGTTAGAATGGCCAAAATTAGCAAGACAGGAAACAACATGTGTTGGAGGGGATGTGGAGAATGGGGAACCCTCTTACACTGTTGGTGAGAATGCAGGTTGGTGCAGCCACTTTGGAGAACAGTGTGGAGATTCCTCAAGAAATTAAAAATAGAGCTTCCCTATGACCCTGCAATTCCACTACTGGGTATTTACCCCAAAGATATAGATGGAGTGAAAAGAAGGGCCATCTGTACCCCAGTGTTTATAGCAGCAATGGCCACGGTCGCCAAACTGTGGAAAGAACCAAGATGCCCTTCAACGGACGAATGGATAAGGAAGATGTGGTCCATATACACTATGGAGTATTATGCCTCCATCAGAAAGGATGAATCCCCAACTTTTGTAGCAACATGGACGGGACTGGAAGAGATTATGCTGAGTGAAATAAGTCAAGCAGAGAGAGTCAATTATCATATGGTTTCACTTATTTGTGGAGCATAACAAATAGTATGGAGGACATGGGGAGTTAGGAGAAGGCAGTTGGGGGAAATTGGAAGGGGAGGTGAACCATGAGAGACTATGAACTCTGAAAAACAATCTGAAGGGTTTGAAGAGGTGGGGGGGGTGGGAGGTTGGGGGAACCAGGTGGTGGGTATTAGAGAGGGCACGGAGTGCATGGAGCACTGGGTGTGGTGCAAAAACAATGAATATAGTTATGCTGAAAATAAATTTAAAAAATGATTAAAAAAAAAAAGAAAGGGTGGGAGAATGGGGGCCTGGAGTAGCTGTCAGACTGAGCCCAGGTCAGGCCCGATACAAGACCTGCCTTCTTCTGTGTCCCTCAGAGGGGCCGGAAGGGAGAGGCTGTGACTGGCATCCTGAAGACACCTGCTGGAGGGGCCACTTCTTGCTGGTGTGGAGATGATGAGGGCCTCAGGTGAGCTCTGGAGGGGCCTGCTGACGGCTGGGGGGTTGGGCTCAAGGGCACAGCTTTCATATCCTCCACGGGCACAGAGAGTCCAAGGGGCATGTAGCAGCCTCCCAGACCCCTAACTTGTTCTCTGATGCTGGCCATCCATTGTGTTGGCTGCCTGGAAATCCATGCACACGTGCGTGTTGTATGCATGCGTACACGCATGCGCGCGCGCGCACACACACACACACACACCCTGTATTAGCTTGCTTGTACTGCGGTAACAAAGGACCACAGATTGGTGGCTTCAACAACAGGCATTTACTGTCTCTGTTCTGGAGCAGAAGCCCAACATCAAGGGGCTGGCAAGGCTGTGCTCAGTCTGGAGAGGCCAGAGAAGGATCTGTTCCAGGCACCTCCCCGAGCTTCCGGTGGTTCCTCAGCCCGTGCCACAGTCCAGCGTTCACAGGCTGTCCTCCCTGTGTGCGTGTCTGTACACGTGTCTCCTTCTTGTCAGGACTTTCGTCAGACTGGATGAAGGGCCCACCCTACTTCCAGTGTGACCTCAGTTTAATTCATTTTGTCCACCAAGACCCTATTTCCAAATAAGGTCGCATTCCGAGGCACTGGGGACTTTCAACATGTGCATTTTGGGGGGAAGCGATTCAACCCATAACACATACATCATGCGTACGCGACGGCTGTCACAAAGAAATGCCCCACAAC
Organism: Enhydra lutris kenyoni; assembly: GCF_002288905.1. NCBI lineage: Eukaryota > Metazoa > Chordata > Mammalia > Carnivora > Mustelidae > Enhydra > Enhydra lutris. The sequence goes on along the minus strand of NW_019154170.1, from coordinate 1,554,240 downwards.
AGGACAGACGGGCACACAGATGGTCACGAAGAAGCACGGACCCCAAATACACACAAATGGCCCAAGACACCCCCGCAGAACCTGGCACGTGGACGCACAGATGGACACGGCACACGAAGTATTTGCCCAAGTACAACGGCAGGCAGGCAGCGCTGGAGACACACAGACATAGAGACACTCCCCGTGTTGCCAAAGACCAACAGACCCGGGACCCAAACAGTCCTCCTGCAAAGTCATCCAGAACAGGCAGAGAAAAGAACAGAAACACACACAGATACAGAAATACCAATGCCGTCTTTCCACAGGCCACCACACGCGTGTGGGCACCCATGTGTGCAAACGAAGCTGGTCTGCACAGGTGCGGAGACCCATACCGGCGACTCCGCCAGGCACAGGGACACACCTCGGACCCCTACAAGGCTACCTCCCCGCACAGCAGGTAGTCCGGGAAGTGGACAGTCACACACACACCCTCACATACACTCGCTCATGAACGCCCCGTGCCGGGCTGGGAACTCACCAGCTCGGATGAAGACATCCGCACATGGGGAAGCTGGTGGAGGCCGGCTTCAAACCAGCAGACAGGCAGCCCCTGGATGAGGCTGAAACCTTTCTGGATCGCAAAGACCAAACTGGGGACATGGTCGCGGCAGATCGCCCCAAGTTTAAGCCAAGCTTGCCCTCTGGTGGACGATAGCAGTAGTGCGCCAACCCCCTCTGCAGACCTGGGTCCCCGCTGCGGGAAGAGAGCAGGAGAGAGCAGAGAAAGGAGTGTGTGTGGGGGGACTTGTGCGTTTCTGCGCATATGTGTATATGTCTGTGTGTGCATGCGTATGTCTGTGTGTGTATCTCTGTGTGTCTGTGTGTGTGCCTGTCTGTGTATCTCTGTACGTGTTTGTGTAGTGTGTGTATGTGCACGAGTGTGCGTATGTGTCTGTGTGTGCGCATGTATGTCCATGTATGTCTGTACATATGCGTATATGTATGTTTGTGTGTGCATGCGTGTGTCTCTGTGTGTCCCTGTGTGTGCCTGTGTATCTCTGTATGTGTTTGTGTGTGTGTATGTGCACGAGTGCTTGTATGTGCGTCTCTGTGTGTGTGCTTGTGTCTCTGTGTGCCTGCATGTATGTCCATGTGTGTGTCTGTGTGTTTTGGGTGTTTGTATGCGTGTGTGTCTGCGTGTGTGTGATTGTTCACCAGCCTGACTTTATGAGCCCAGGTTTGGGCACCAGAAAGGGCTCCTGGTGCTTTTGACTTTGCAACCAATCAGCATCATCACACAACCCTGTGACACCCTTATTCATTCACCCGAAACCACAGGGAAGGACCCATCTAGAGGGTCCCACGGAGGTCTTAGTCTCAGGGTCTTCCTGGATACAAGCACTCCCAGCTTCCAGAGGCTGGGACAGGGCAAGCGGGAGAAACAGAGTTGGGATCCAGGGTCTTGGAGAGAAGAAGTTCATGTTTATACTGTTAGAAGGTGGTGAAACATATTGAGGGTAGAGGGGGCTCTAGCCAGAGCCTTTTTCTGCTGTCAAAAGGCCCTTCCCATTTCTGTCACCCCTTCTAGAGGCTTGCACTTGAGCTGTTGAGTCAGTACCTTGTATCTTCTGGAGGAGAAATGTTTAATCTAAAGGAATAGCTCTCTAATGGTGGAAGTTCAGTGAAGTCAGGCACGGGGCAGATTTCCTTTCTTCTTTTTAAAACTGTTTGGTTGAGGACGCCTGGGTGGCTCAGTGGGTTAAGCCTCTGCCTTCAGCTCAGGTCATGATCCCAGAGTGCTGGGATCGAGCTCAGCGGGAAGTCTGCTTCCCCCCCTCTCTCTGCCTGTCTCTCTGCCTCCTCCTGATCTGTCTCTGTCAAATAAATAAATAAATCTTTAAAACTGATTTGTTGAGGTATGATCAATACCTAAAGAGCCGTACATGTTGAACATATATGTCACAATGACTTCGGGGACACTGTATCTACCTGTGACATCATCACCCATGTCAAGGACATTAACGTATCTCTCACCTCCCAGGGTTTCTTCCTGCAGCAGATTTTCATGGAGGGCCCCATATTACATGGGGACTATTTACTCGAGGTCGGCCTTTCCTCAGGGGCCCAGAACGCCGAGTTTCCCTGGTGTTGGAGGCTGGGGTCCCAGGTCACCGAAGATCCACGCCCCACTGTGTCCTCAGGCGCCCGTCCGAGGGTGTGTGCTGCCCTCTAGTGGCTGACTTGGCTTCAGCACGCAGAGGTCCCCGAAGACCAGGCTGGAAGTCAGCCTGAAGGGTTTGAGCTTCAGGCTGCAGGAGATGGGGGTGGGGGAGGGGGCACGGAGTAAGGGGCTTTAATCAGTGGATGCTGGCAGAGCACGTGCCAATTTCCACGGTATGAATACACCTGGCGTGTCTGATCCCAAATCCTTGCATTATCACTCCCTTGCCCCCGCAGTGGTCCCCATTCTTGATCCACTCGGGGAGAAGCCCCGGTAGACATCAGACAGGCCAGGCGTCAGGCTGGATCTGTAGGATGGCCCACAGGGCCCTATGGGATCTGAATCTCCCCGCTCCCACCCGGGCCACAGTGGCCTCCGCAAGCAGGAAGGGGGAGGAGAAAAATGCTGAGCCAAGACATGGGCTCAGTTTAAGTTTGGAGGTCAGCTCTGTGGGGAAAAATAATGCTGAGTAGCGCCCCCAGTGTCTTGATGGGGGCGGGGGTTGTTCCTGACTGGGTGGCCAGGGAAAGGCCTTCCTCCCATCTGTGCTGAGGCCGGAATTCTCGGAGAGAGTGCATCATCGAAAATTGGAGGGAATATGTATTTTGGGCAGAGGAAGCAGGCAGGCGCAAAGGCTCTCAGAAGCCCGTTGAGTTGGTCAGCCCTGCATTTTCTGGAAGAGAAATGTTTGTTTGTTTTTTTTTAATGTTCAACTAGCCAACATATGGTACATCATCAGTTTGACCTAGTGTCTAACGATTCAGTAGTTGCGTAGAACACCCCGTGCTCATCACATCACATGCCCTCCTTAACACCCATCACCCGGTCACCCCATGCCCCAACCCCGCACCCGCTTCTGGAAACCTTCAATTTGGCTCCCAGAGTCCAGAGTCTCTCATGGTTTGTCTCCCTCTCTGACTTCTTCCCATTCAGTTTTCCCTCCCTTCCCCTGTGGTCCTCTGGGCTACTCCTTATGTTCCACATATGAATGAAAACATATGATAATTGTCTTTCTCCGCTTGACTTGTTTCACTTAGCATAATCCCCTCCAGCTTCATCCATGTCGATGCAAATTATAGGTGTTCATCCTTTCTGATGGCTGCGTAATATTCCTTTGTATATATGAACCACATCTTCTTTATGCATTCATCCGTTGAAGGACACCCCAGCTCCTCCCACAGTTTGCCTATTGTGGACATTGCTGCTATGAACACTGGGGTGCATGTCCCCTTCCTTTCACTACATCTATATTTTGGGGGTAAATACCCAGAGAAATGCTTTTATCCAAAAGAATGACTAATAGTGGTGTTTCAGGCAATGAAGTCAGGCATGAGACAGGTTTCTCTCTCTCTCTCTTTCAACATCACTCTATTGAGGTCTGAAGAATGAGCTTGGTGAGATCAAGAATTTTTTTTTTTTAAATCATAAGAATTAGAATCCCCTCCAAGAGCTTCCTTTGGTAGCTCCCAATGGCCTGACAGAAGTCTTTCTGAAAATTAGAAAAAGGTGCCCCCACCTGGGAAGATGCAGACCCACTCCCAGGGTGTCCAACAGGCACCTTTGCACAGACACAACTGTACAGAATCACTGGCGTCCGGCGAGGGACAGAAAAAAAAAAAAACCCTTTTCACCAGTTTTCTTACGCCATCAATTCTGACATTCTTGGAGATTCACTTCCTTCAAATTCTGTCCCCTGTTTGCCTGGGCTCTGGGGCCTTGCGTTTGGGGAAGAAATATAATGGCTTATTATGACCCTCTCAAAACTTCTGCCCTTCCACATCCTCTTTTGGGCGAGGCCCAAACGGGGCAGCATCCGAATGAGATCCAGGGTGGGTAACAGCCCTTCCAGCTGTTGCTTCTGCCCCTTGGGGGATACCAGGCTCACAAATGTCCGTGTGAGCAAGCAGGTAGGTGTCCATGCCAAGGGGGATGGAAAAGCAAATCCCGAGTTGCCACCAGGGTTCCAAACAGAGCACCCAAGCTCTAGTTGTTGAGGAGGAGGGATTCCCAAGAAATGTTTCTTATCAGTTCAAAGCGCAGTCAGGAAAGAGAAACTTGCCCGTTTGGTGGTTTTATGGTTGATTTTTAAAAGGAAGTAAGATTTAGGTTGTTTTCCAGCTGTATAGGCCAAATGTATTCATCGCTGTGAAATGGGATCGGCTCTATATGAAAACAAATGTAAGGGACCTCACTTCCCTGGAGAAACTCAAGACGCATGTCCTTCTGTCGCTTTATATAGCATAGAATAATTGGGTTCCTTTCTATGGATACACAACAAAATCATTTCATGGAATGCTGTGTACCTTTTATACTGCAATCAGTCTTAACTCTATCAAGCAGTGATTTATGTAGAATAAAGTGCTTCCTTTCACAGTGTAAAATCTGATGAGTTTTGAAAGCCTCTGCTGTAACCAAGATACAGAATATTTCCATCATCTCCCCAAATTTCCTCGAGCCTCCTGTTTCCCTCCCTCTCTCCACTCCTGGCTCTAGGCAACCATGGATTTGCCCCCCTCCCACCCACCAACTAGAATTTTCTAGAATTTTCTTTTCTGTGGTCTTAATTTTATCTTTTTTTTGTAGTTTCAAGTTGTTTTTTTTTTAAGATTTATTTATTTATTTATTTATCTGAGAGAGAGAGAGAGAGAGAGAGAGAGAGAGAACATGAGAGGAGAGAGGTCAGCGGGAGAAGCAGACTCCCTGCTGAGCAGGGAGCCTGATGTGGGACTCGATCCCAGGACTCCAGGATCACAACCTGAGCTGAAGGCAGTCGCCTAACCCACTGAGCCACCCAGACGCCCCAGTAGTTTTAAGTTTTTTTAAAAAAATTAATTAAAAAAAAGATTTATTTATTTATTTGACAGAAAGAGATCGCAAGTAGGCAGAGAGGCAGGCAGAGAGAGGGAAGGAAGCAGGCTCCTTGCTAAGCAGAGAGCCTGATGCGGGGCTCAATCCCAGGACCCCGAGATCATGTTCTGAGCCAAAGGTAGAGGCCTTAACCCACTGAGCCACCCAGGCGCCTCCAAATTTTAATTTTTTTTAATTTAAATTCAATTAGACAACATGTAGTATATCATTAGTCTCAGATACAGTGTTCAACAATATATCAGTTGTGTATAACACCCAGTGCTCATCACATCACGTGTCCCCCTTAATGCCCATCACCTGGCTTCCCCATCTTCCCACCTACCTCCCCTCCAGCAACCCTCAGTTTGTTTCCCAAAGTTAAGAATCTCTCATTGTTTTTCTCCCTCTTTGATGACTTCCCATTTAGGTTTCCTTCCCTACCCCTATGATCCTCTGGGCTGTTTCCTATATTCCACATATGAAGAAACCATATGATAACTGTTTTTCTTTGACGTATTTCTTTCTGGATGACACCCTCTAGTTCCATCCATGTTGATGAAAATGGGAAGTATTCATCCTTTCTGATGGCTGAGTACTATTCCATTGTGTATATGAACCACATCTTCTTTATCCATTCATCTGTTGATGGACATCTGGGCTCTTTCCAAAGTTCGGCTATTGTAGACATTGCAGCTATGACATTGGGGTGCATGTGCCCTTTTGGATCACCCATTTGTATCTTTGGGGTAAATACCCAGTGGTGCAATTGCTGGGTCACAGGATAGCTCAATTTTCAATTTCTGGAGGATACTCAAAGTGGCTGCACCAGCCTGCATTCCCACTAACAGTATAAGAGTGTTCCCCTTTCTCCCCATCCTGGCCAACATCTGTTGTTCCCTGTCTCATTAATTTTAGCCATTCTGACTGGTGTGAGGTGGTATCTCATTGTGGTTTTGATTTGTATTTCCCTGATGGGAAGGGACATGGAGCATTTTTTTTCATGTGTCTCTTGGCCATTTGTATGTCTTCTTTGGAGAAATGTCTGTTTATGTTGTTTGCCCATTTCTTGATTAGATTATTTGTTTGTTTTTTTTTTTTCTTTTTGGATGTTGAGTTTGATAAGTTCTTTATAGATTTTGGATATTAGCCCTGTATCTGATATGTCATTTGCAAATATCTTCTCCCATTCTGTCGGTGGTCTTTTGGTTTTGTTGACTGTTTCCTTTGGTGTGCAAAAGCTTTTGATCTTGATGAAGTCCCAGTAGTTCATTTTTGCCCTTGCTTCCCTTGCCTTTGGAGATGTTTCTAGGAAGAAGTTGCTGCAGCTGAGGTCGAAGAGGTTGCTGCCTGTGTTCTCCTCAAGAATTTTGATGGATTCCTGTCTCACATTGAGGTCTTTCATCCATATTGAGTCTATTTTTGTTTGTGGTGTAAGGAAACGGTCCAGTTTCATTCTTCTGCATGTGGCTGTCCAATTTTCCCAACACCATTTTTTAAAAGATTTTATTTATTTATTTGACAGACAGAGATCACAAGTAGGCAGAGAGGCAAGCAGAGAGAGAGAGAGAGAGAGAGAGAGGAGGAAGCAGGCTCCCTGCTAAGCAGAGAGTCTGATTCGGGGCTTGATCCCAGGACCCTGGGATCATGACATGAGCTGAAGGCAGAGGCTTTAACCCACTGAGCCACCCAGGTGCCCCCCACCACCATTTGTTGAAGAGACGTTTATTTTCCATTGGACAGTCTTTCCTGCTTTGTGGAAGATTAGTTGACCATAGAGTTGAGGGTCCATTTCTGGGCTCTCTATTCTGTTACATTGATCTATGTGTCTCTTTTTGTGTCAGTACCACACTGTCTTGATGATGACAGCTTTGTAATAGAGCTTAAAGTCTGGAATTGTGATGCCACCAACTTTGGCTTTCTTTTTCAACATTCCTCTGGCTATTTGGGGTCTTTTCCAGTTCCATACAAATTGTAGGATTATTTGTTCCATTTCTGTGAAAAAAAGTTGATGGTATTTTGATAGGGATTGCATTAAATGTGTAGATCAGTCTAGGTAGCGTAGACATTTTAACAATATTTGTTCTTCCAATCCATGAGCATGGAACTTTTTCCATTTCTTCGTGTCTTCCTCAATTTCTTTCATGAGTGTTCTATAGTTTTCTGAGTACAGATTCTTTGCCTCTTTGGTTAGGTTTATTCCTAGGTATCTTGTGGTTTTGGGTGCAATTGTAAATGGGATCGACTCCTTAATTTCTTTTTCTTCTGTCTTGCTGTTGGTGTATAGAAATGTAACTGATTTCTATGCATTGATTTTATATCCTGACACTTTACTGAATTCCTATATGAGTTCTAGCAGTTTTGGAGTGAAGTCTTTTGGGTTTTCCACATAAAGTATCACATCATTTGTAAAGTGTGGGAGTTTGACTTCTTCTTTGACAATTTGGATGCCTTTTATTTCTTTTTGTTGTCTGATTGCTGAGGCTAGGACTTCTAGTACTATGTTGAATAGCAGTGGTGATAATGGACATCCCTGCTGTGTTCCTGATCTTAGCAGAAAAGCTTTCAGTTTTTTCCCATTGAGAATGATTTTCGCTGTGGGTTTTGATGATATTGAGGCATGCACCCTCTATCCCTCCACTGTGAAGAGTTTTGATGAAGAAAGGATGCCATACTTTGTCAAATGCTTTTTTAGCACCTATCAAGAGGATCATATGGTTCTTGTTTTTTCTTTTATTAATGTATTGTATCACATTGATTGATTTGCAGATGTTGAACCAACCTTGCAGCCCAGGGATAAATCTCACTTGGTCGTGGTGAATAATCCTTTTAATGTACTTTTGGATCTTATTGGCTAGTATTTTGGTGAGAATTTTTGTGTCTGTATTTATCAACAATATTGATCTGTAATTCCCCTTTTTAATGGGGTCTTTGTCTGGTTTGGGGATCAAGGTAATGCTGGCCTCATAAAATGAGTTAGGAAGTTTTCCTTCCATTTCTATTCTTTGGAACAGTTTCAGGAGAATAGGAATTAATTCTTCTTTAAATGTTTGGTAGAATTCCCCTGGGAAGCTGTCACTGGGCTTTTGTTTTTTGGGAGATTTTTGATGACTGCTTCAATTTCCTTGCTGGTTATTGGTCTGTTCAGATTGTCTATTTCTTCCTGTTTCCATTTATAAGTTTCCTGGAAAGCACCCACAGTTTATAAGCTTCCTGGAATGCATCTATTTCTTCCAGATTGCATAATTTGTTGGTATATAGTTGCTGATAAGAATTTTTAACAATTGTTTCTATTTCTTGGTATTAGTCCCGATCTCTCCCCTTTCATTCATGATTTTATTAATTTGGGTCCTTTCTCTTTTCTTTTGGGTAAGTCTGACTAGAGGTTTGTTGGTCTTACTAATTCTTTCAAAGAACCAAATTCTAGTTTCATTTATCTGTTCTACTGCTCTTCTGGTTTCTATTTCATTGAGTTCTGCTCTAATCTTTATAATTTCTCTTCTCTTCCTTGATTTAGGCCTTATTTGCTGTTCTTTCTCCAGCTCCTTTAGGTGTAGGTTTAGCTTGTGTATTTGAGACTTTTCTAAGTTTTGGGGATAGACTTGTATAACTATGTACGTCACTCTTAGGACCACCTTTGCTGTATCCCAAAGGTTTTGAACAGTTGTGTTTTCATTTTCATTAGTTTGCATGAATTTTTAAAATTCTTCTTTAATTTCCTGGCTGACCCATTCATTCTTTAGCAGGATGCTCCTCAGCCTCCAAGTGTTTGAGTTTCTTCCAAATTTCCTCTTGTGATTGAGTTCAATTTTCCAAGAATTGAGGTCTGAAAATATGCAGGGAACAATCTCAGTCTTGTGGTACTGGTTGAGACCTGATTTGTGACCCAGTATATGATCTATTCTGGAGAATGCTTCATGTGCACTCGAGAAGAATGTGTGTTCTTTTGCTTTAGGATGGAATGTTCTGTATATATCTGTGAAGTGCATCCAGTCCAGTGTGTCATTCAAAGCCCTTGTTTCTTTATTGGTCTTCTGCTTAGATGATCTGTCCATGCTGTGAGTGGAATGTTGAAGTCCCCTACTATCATGGTATTATTATCAATATATTTCTTTAATTTGGTTATTAATTGGTTGATGTAATTGGCTGCTTCCCAGTTAGGAGCATAAATATTTATAATTGTTAGATCTTCTTGTTAGATACACCCTTTAAGTGTGATATAGTGTCCCTCTTCATCCCTTACTACAGTCTTGGTTTTAAATCTAATTTGTCTGATATGAGGATTGCTACCCTAGCTTTCTTTTGAGGTCCAGTAACATGATAAATGGTTTCCCACTCTCTCACTTTCAATATGGAGGTGTCTTTAGGTTTAAATTGAGTGTCTTGTAGACAGCATATGGACGGGTCTTGCTTTTTTTTTTTTAAGATTTTATTTATTTATTTGACAGACAGATCACAAGTAGGCAGAGAGGCCGGCAGAGAGAGAGAGAAGGGGAAGCAGGCTCCCCGCTGAGCAGAGATCCCGATGCGGGGGTCCATCCCAGGACCCTGAGATCATGACCTGAGCTGAAGGCAGAGGCTTAACCCACTGAGCCACCCAGGTGCCCCACTTTTTTTTTTTTTTTTAATCCAACCTGATGTCCTGTGTCTTTTGATTGGGGCATTTAGCCCATTTACATTCAGAGTAACTATTGAAAGACATGAATTTAGTGCTATTGTATTGCTTGTAAAATTCCTGTTTCTGTAGATTGTCTCTGTTTCTTTCTGGTCTATGTTACTCTTGGGCTCTCTCTTCCCTTACAGGATCCCCCTTAATATTTCTCACAGGGATGGCTTAGTGGCCACATATTCTTCCAGTTTCTGTCTGTCCTGGAAGCTCTTTGTCACTCCTTCCATTCTGAATGACAGCCTTGCTGGGTCAAGTATTCTTGGCTGCATGTTCTTCTCATTTATTACCCTGAATATATCATGCCAACCCTTTCTGGCCTGCCAGATCTCTGTGGATAGGTCTTCACTAAGTCTAATGTTCCCACCCCTTTAGGTTAAGAACCTCTTGTATCTGGCTGCTTTCAGGATTTTCTCTTTATCTCTGAAATTCGCCAGCTTCAAATTAAATGTTGGGGTGTTGTTCTATTTTTATTGATTTTGGGGGGTCCTCTCTATCCCCTGGACTTGAAGGCCTCTTTCCTTCCACAGATGAGGAAAGTCCTCAGTTATTATTTCCTCAACTATACCTTCTGTCTCTCTCTCTCTCTTCTCCTTGGGGATTCCAATAATTCCAATACTATTTCATTTTATGGCAGCATTGATTTCTCGAAGCCTCCATACTTGTTTTTCTCTCTTTTCCTCAGCTTCCTTCCTCTCCATCCACTTGTCATCTTCTGCATCACGTTTTCTTTTTTCTCCCTCATTTACTCCAGCTGTTAGAGCATCAAATTTAGGCTGGAACTCAGAGCCTTTTTGTTATTGGCCCGATTAGATTTCACTTCTGCACTAAGTGATTCTCAGGTGTCTTTCGTGTCTTTTTTCAAGCCCAGCTAGTAACTGTAGAATTGTTATCCCCAGTTCCAGCTTCAGTATTTTACTTACACCCTTGTCTGTGGGGGACAGTATTACCTCTGGTCCTTTCTTTTGTCGTGAACTCCTCCTCCTAGTCATTTTGCCCAGAGGAGAGAGAATAAGAGAGCAAAAATAAAAAATATCAGCCACGACTCAAGCAAAACACACCACAAACAAATCTAAAGAGGTCAGAAACCGACAAAGAAAAGAAAAAGAAATTAAAAGGGAGGGGGGAGAATGTAATCTCCCAGTCTCCCAGGTGGACAAAAGATGGTGATCCACTTGGTCCCAGGTACGTTTTGGTCTGTTTGTTAGAAGAAGCCAGATCCCAAAATTGTAAAGAAAACAAAACTTATATACATACAAAAATAAAACTGAATACAGTGAAAGGAAGCCAAAAATGTAGAACATATCTTTAAAAGGTAAATGCAAAAAATGCAAGTTAAAAAAATACTTAAAAACAGAGTTGATAAAATAAGAAACTAGTTGAAAAGGAAAAAAAAAATGGGGGGGGCTGGGTGGCTCAGTCATTAAGTGTCTTCCTTCAGCTCAGGTCATGATCCGAGAGTCGGAGTCCCAGGATGGAGCCCTACATCAGGCTCTCTGCTCACTGGGGAGCCTGCTTCTCCCTCTCCCACTCCCCCTGCTTGTGTTCCCTTTCACGCTGTGTCTCTCTCTGTCAAATAAATAAATGAAATCTTAAAAAAAAAGAAAGGGAAAAATTTAAACTGAAAGATAAACACATCATGAGGAAAAAAAACCTTGAATTCTATATATTCTTTTACCCGAGCCCTGGAGTTTGCAGTCCTGTGTGCTCTATAAACTTGGCGTTCCCCTGTTATTTCAGGGGGCCTCCTGGGTGGGGTCTGCTGTGCCAATTCTCAGGGGTCTTCCCCCTGCAGGCCTTCCACCTCTCTAGAGGATGAAAACAAAAATGGCTGCTCCACAATCTTGAGCCCCACAGTCCCCTCTCTTCAGCAAAGCCTCAGGCACAAGCTTCTTCGTTTTTGTGTACCAAACTCTCTACTCTCCTGCTGTGCACTGGCACCAAGCCTCTTGGGGGAAGGCAGAGGGTCCCTGCCTTTCTGTCCTTTGTACTACACCCACACTGTGAGTGGTTGCCTGGTCACATGAGCTCCTGTGCTGCCCCTCCTAGGGAAAGGCAGAGGTCCGCTGCTCTCCTGTACTTTTCAGGGCCCTGCAAGAGAGTGACCACGCATCATGCTGTGGTCTGTGGTTTATGGCAAACTGAGCTGAGAACACCCTCCCAGGCTTACTGATCCTGACTGGTTTCGCACTGCAATGCTTGGGAGCTCAGCCCGCTGAGGTGTCTCCATTCTTTCTGTGACCCTGGTAATCCTGGGACCACACTGTCCCACCAAGGATTCTGCTTGGTTTCACCCCCGGAGCACCTTTCAGGTAGGGATGTCTCTCACTGGAGCAGATTTCTAAAGGTTCCGGTTTTGCACTCCGGGGCTATATCACTTTCTGGTAGCTGGTTTATGGCGGCTCCCTCCCACCACCAATTATCTTCTGATATATACCCTCAGATTCATGTCTCCACACCTCCTAGCTTGCAAAAAGTGGTCACTTTTTTATTTGTAGAATTTTAGCAATTCTTTTCTTACATCTCAGGATGAATTCATAGGCGCTCAGAATGATTTGATAGTTATCTATCTAAATTTAGGGGACCAGATGAAGAGAGGTCCCCTACTCTTCTGCCATCTTGCTTCCCTTCAGTATTTTCCAGAATTTCCTGTTGTTGGACTGTGTGATGGTTAATTTTATATGTCTGCTTGGCTGGAGGCTGGTGATCAGTTGGTGTAGCTAAACCCAAGTCCAGATGCTTCTGTGAAGGTATTTTAAAGATGTGATTAAATGGACATCAGTGACCTTTAAGAGAAGCTGATGACCCTCCATAATGTGGATGAGTATCATTTAATCAGTTGCAGACCTTATGAACAAAAACTGAGGTTTCCGAAGGAAGAAGGAATTCTGCTTCCAGACTGGAACATAGAAATCTGGAGTTTCTTGAGTTTCCAACCTTTGGACTCAACATGGCAGCATCAACTTTTACCTGGGTCCCCAGCCTGCTGGCTTAACCCACAGATCTTGGACTTGACAGCTCCCACCATCAGGAGAGCCAATTCCTTGGGATCCCTCTCCTGTTGCTTCTCTGGTGGAGAATTCTCTCTGGAGAATTCTAATGCAGAGTTCTTCTAGGATTTACTCTTTTGTGTCCTTTATGTCTGGCTTCTTTTCCTCAGCATAAAGTCTTTGAGATTCATCCACACCATGAGGCATGAGGGTACTAGTAGTTCTTGCCTTCATCATGGAGACATAGCACCTGTCCCTGAATGTCTGAACTCTGCCCAGCATTCAGCAGCTGCAGACATTTCTGTGTGAGTCCTTCTATGGATGTCCGCTTCTATTTCTCTTGGACAAACACTCTAGGGTCCAGTGATCCTGCTTCAGGGTATACAGCCATACGAAACCAAACCTGGATATCAAAAAGATAATCTGCACCTCCGTGTCCATTTCAGGGTTGCTCACAACAGCCTGGACATGGAAACAATGTAAGTGTCCACCAATGGATGAATGGATAAAGAACATGTTACACACACACACACACACACACACACACACACACACACGTGCATACACACACATACATACACACTGGAATATTATTTAGCTACAAGAAAGAAGAAAATCCTGCCATTTGTAACAATATGGGTGGACCTTGAGGGCATTAAGTGATGGAAGTCTGACAGAGAAAGACTAATGCTGTGTGGTGTCATTTATATGTGAAATCTAAAAAGGGGGAATGTGTAGAAACAGAATAGGATGGCCACTACCAGGAGTCGGGGTGTGGGGGAAATGGGGAGATATTGGCCAAAGGGTGCACACTTGCAGTTAGGAGAGGAGGGAGTTCTGGGGATCTAGTGCACAGTAGGGTGGTCATAGTTAACAGTACTGTATTATATACTTGGAAGTTGCGAAGATACTAGATCTTAAATGTTCTCATCAGAAACAAAATTTGGCAATTATGTGACGTGATAGAGGTATTAGCTTATGCTCTGGTGACCTTCAGATTGCAATAGATAAATGTATTAAATCAACACATCATACACCTTAAGCTTCAGAAGATAGGGAATTATTTCCATTCTAGTTGGCAAGTAGTCATGATTCCCAGCCAACTGCATATCTAGCCTTTCCCATAAGATATCCTATGATCCAGCTGCTGAAGGCTTAGTGGCTGGCACCAGACATAGTCCCTGGATCTTGTCTGAGGTTCCCAGCCAGCATTGGGTCTGTTGGTCAGTGCCCTGCTTAGACCAGGAATCCTATCCTTCCGATATCACCTTGTGGGAGCACTGACAACAAAGACTCTGTCTCCGGTTCTCCGTCTGGCTCCTGCCTGTGCGTTGACCTTCCTGGGGACTATGTGTTCCAGGCCGCATGGGGGCTAATGTATGCTCTGACCGGGAAGTGGGAAGGCTTGTTCTGATCTTCCCTTAAGGGATGCACAGAAGCCCTCACTTTTGACAACCAGTAGAGATTCTCTGGCTCACAGATGGCCCCACTTTAGGCAACTACCCTGTGACCTCACCACCATGCCCTTCACTCCATAAAGCTGGGGATTATGTCTTGACTGGGTGGAAAGTCGTTGTTGGGAATGACTGTGGACCCCGTGGATAGTCACTTCCCAATCTCCCCGTCAGAAAGTTACCCTGAACACAACTTTCTGTAAGAGCTACAGAGAGGCTTGCTTTGTTTTTCCATCCTTTTTTCTTTTTTAAAAAGATTTTATTTATTTCTTTGACAAGCAGAGATCACAAGTAGGCAGAGAGGCCAGCAGAGAGAGAGAGAAGGGGAAGCAGGCTCCCCGCTGAGCAGAGATCCCGATGCGGGGGTCCATCCCAGGACCCTGAGATCATGACCTGAGCCGAAAGCAGAGGCTTTAACCCACTGAACCACCCAGGTGCCCCCGTTTTTCCATCTTAAAGTGATTTCTTAATAGCGCAGAGGACCACAGGGGAAGGGAGGGAAAACGGAGTGGGAAGAAATAAGAGAGGGAGACAAGCTATGAGAGACTCTTGACTCCGGGAAACAATCCAAGGATTTAAGAAAAAGGAGGTATGTGGGGGAATGGAATAACTTGGTGATAGGCAATAAGGAGGGCACATGACGTGATGAGCCCTGGGTGTTATATGCAACTAACGAGTAGTTAAACACTACGTCAAAACTAATGATGTGCTGTATGTTGGCTAACAAAACACAATAAAAAAGTAAATAGAAAAGCCCCTTGTTGGCCTGGAAGATATATTACTGACTCTCCTCCACTTTCTGGCACACTTGTTTAGAAAAACTGTTAATGTAATTAGCCCTTGGTCGGGGTCTGGGAGCTTGGACCCTGCCTTGTGGATTCTTGTGCACCGGGTTTGCTGGGCCGGTGTTTAGCAGAGGCAGGGTGAAGGAAGCCAGATGGGACAGAGAAAAAGAACTAAACGAGGAGGTGGTCTCAGCTGCAATTAGCCTCAGCCTGAACCCATGGGGAACTGAGCCTACTACCGCCATGAGTTGATCTCACCACGGGGCTGGCCTCTTGCAGCTCTGTGACTGTGGGTTACTAGCTGGGCTGGGTCTGAGGGTTTGTGCAGGCTCTGGGGAAGGGGAAGCTGTGAGCTCTTATCAGGCAATGTTCACAGCACCTGGGGGATGGGTGCTCCACCTACTAAAGGGTGACTGTAGGGCATCCACAGCATCCATTATGGGGCCCTCAGTTGGTGTAGGATGACTATGGTTTGGGGGGAAAGGGGAGAAGTGAGGCCAGAAGGGGAGACCAGTGTAAGACTAGGCAGGGTCTTGAGTGCCATATTAATGAGACTGGAGTTCATCCTGAGGAAAATGGGGAGCTATGGGAGGATTTAGAGTGCAAGAGGAACATGGTCAAGTTGGGTGGGGCTGTCCTAGAGTAGCCCTGCCAAGTACCTCTTGGGCTCCTCCAGGCTGATTTCTTCAAACTTGAGTGTCCCTTATTTTCCCCTTTGCTGAGAAAGACATAGGAGGCTTACCAAGCCACGTGGCTAGCAAACCCATTTTCTCTATTCCATCCTTCCTCTTCTCCCTCTAGGCCTGCCCTCTGACTGGCAGGATCTCTGAAGTGCAGATTTTATAGCCTTGGCTAACTGTTTGGGGTTTAATAAAGGGTAACAGGCATCTCCTGATCCTCTACCCCTGACCAGGACCCCAGACCCATGTTTAGGTAGGATTATGAGGCTCCCCCAATACCTCCCTACCAAGGTGTCCACATCCACATTGCTGGAACCTGTGAATATGTGACCTTACATGGTAAACGGGGCTTTGCAGATTGATTAAGCTAAGGATTTTAAGATGAGGAAATTCCGGATTATTTGAGTGAGTCTAATGTAATCACGGGTATTGTTTTTAAAAGGGAGGGAAGAGGGTCAGAGAGGAGTGAGAGAGGGAGGTTGAAGGAGAGAGGGAGGGAGACAGGAAGATGCTACACAGCTGGCTATGAAGACAGACGAAGGGGCCCCCAGAAGCTGGAAAGGACAAGGAATGGATTTCCCCTGGAGCCTCCAGAAGGCACACAGCTCTGTTGTTGTCTTGACTTCAGTCCCCCAAGACTCACTTGGGACTCTGACTTCTGGATCTATAGTGTAATGGATTTGTGTTATTTTAAATGGCTGTTTGTGGTATTTTGTTGTGATGGGGGCAGGAAAGTCGCATGTCCTCCTCCCATGGCCATCCCCATTCTGAATGTCGGCTATTCCTTCTGTCTCAGACTCCCCACTCACCAGACTTTTCCCCATTTCTGCTTGCCCTGCTTCCTAAACTCCTTTCTATCTCCACAGCCCTTGCCCTAGATCAGACCACTATGCTTTTCTCTCCATCAGGATGCAGCCCCACCCTTCTCCATGGCTCCCACTTGGGCCAGGGCACAGCTATTGTAAAACCCAGCATGACCCTCTCTCTGTTGCTGAAATCCCCTCTGGTGCCCTGAAGATCGAGTCCAAACTCATGCACATTAGACCGTTCTGCATGAAATGATCTTTGTTGGCTTTTCCAGTTTAGTCATTGCTGGTACCGGGCCTTCTGTGAGTAGCCATGACAACTTAGCATAGCAAAAGAATAACGTAATGACTATGAATATTATCAAGCATTTAATCTGTGTCAGGCAGGATTTTGTGGTTTTTATTACATTAAACCTCAATCCCTATAAAGCTGGTGTTGTCTTCATTTTGGTGATGGGGAAAATGGCTTCTAGGTATACCAGTTGTCTCTTGCTGCCTACTCTACCACTCCAAAACTGAGTAGTCAAAAACTCCAGTTTTAGACAACCAGGTTTTATTTTCCTACAGTTTCTGAGGGTCAGGAATCTAGAGGTGGCTCAGCTGGGTGGTTCTGGATCAAGTCCCCCCACCCCCACACACACCCCATGAAGTCACAGTCAAGCCATCGACCACAGACCTCAGTTCCTCCTCATGTGGGCTTCTCCACAGTGCTGCAGAGTGTCCTTACAACATGGTTGTGGGTTCCCCCCGGTGAATGATCCCAGAAGGAGAGGGCAAGCAGGAAGCCACAGTGACCCTCCAAACCTCAGATGTCTCAGATGGCCCAGTGTCATACCCTCCTTTTCCTGTTCACCAAGTCTAGCACACCCTCAAGTAGAGGAGGATTAGGTCCCTCTTCCTGAAGGGAAGAGTACCAAGGAATTTGTGGATGAAGTTAAAACCACTGCATTTATTTGTCTGCCCTTAGTGTCCACACCTTGGATGCACAAAACAAGGATTATGGAAGAAAGTGAAAATCCCGGAAGTTGCCACAGTTGGCAACATTACCCCATATTATGGAATCCCTCCACAGTGATGCTCTGGGACATGGCCTGTTGGTACCCTTATTCTCCAGATGAAGAAACTGAGGCCCAGAGAGGCAAGTCACTTTCCAAGGTCACTTTGAGAATATCTTGCAAAATCAGGATCTGATCCTAGGTCTGATTCCATCTCCTGTGGCCATAAGAGCCAACCTCAGAGTTTTTCCTGCATTCCAGACTCTGTACTAGGCACACCATATATGTCCCCTCCTCAGAGGCTCACATTAGCCCCATGAAGTAGACCTGTTATTATTGGACCCAATTTACAAATGGGAATGTGGAGACACAGAGAGATTAAGAACTTGCCAGGACCACACATGACTAGGAAGCGGAGGAGATGGGATAGGAACCTCTTGTGATCTGGTTCTAAAGTCTGTGTATCCTCCAGTGCTTCTCCTTAACACAATACATCTTTTGTTTATCCTCTTTCTTGGTGGAATTTGCTATGTTTTTGTTCTGACTCTTAACTGCAACTTCACCATGTAGGGTCCCTCGATGCACACGGGGCGGGGGGGACCACTGATGAATCTTCTTCAATGATTATAACTGCAAGGTGGGTATTTTGCTTTGTACAGAGCAAAAGGGAGAATGTAGAAACACTTGGGAGCTTTTCTTCCCAAGAAGTTGAGGCTAACCTTTGTGTCTCATTTTTAGCTTGTGGCAGATGCTTTTGGTGCCTACACACACCTGTGACCCTCAACCCCTTGGGGCACACTAGACTGATATCTATCAGCTGCTTCATTTTGTTATCAATAGGGTTACACTCTGGTTATGCCCATTCTCTCTGCTTGGAGGCCAGGCCCAAGGTGCTGTGGGTTGATGTGAACCTCAATGCATGATGGGCAGTAGCTGGGGGATAGATACCCCAGCTCCCTCGCCCCTCTGCTGGGGTAACTGAAGACTTCTCTGGGCTACCTTTCAGAGTTGCCCAGGGAGATTGAGCTCTAGTGCAACTTCCTAGATGGCATGGCCCCCTGGAACCCTTTACCATCCCCATCTCACTGCCTACCCCTCCCAGCTGGTGTTTTCTGAGGTCACCTTCCTGATAAACGACTTTCACTAGAATCCTGTTCTCAGCATCTGCTCCTGGGAATGCCAGCCAAGGCATTACTAGACCTTCGTGTGTGTGAGATTGTGTATGCAGGTGTGTTAGGGCTGGGAATGTGGTGGAGTGTTGCTGTACAGTGGTCAGATGTAGGACAGCTGAAGGCAGATGGGATGTTTCAAGTGCTAAGACCTTGGAGCCAGAGGTTCCTGGATTCAAATCTTGACTCCAAGTAACCTTGGACAAGTCCTAGCCCCTCTCCATGCCTCAGTTTCCTTTTTGACTTTATTATTATTATTTTTTGTAAAATAGGTGGGGGTCAGAATCCTTACTTGATGATATTGATGTGATGTGATGAAATTAAATTTTATTGGCAATGTGTCTAGCATAGCACCTGGTCCATGATGGCTGTGGTGGTTATTTGTGTGGGGTGTGCTGGGAGGAGACCTTTGAGTGGGATTTGCTTCATTATAGACAAATGATGGTAGTTTATTTATAGTTGGGGGCAATGAAAGGCGGTTGAGAGGTGGGTGCTGGTGGGGAAAGAAAAGCAAGAATGGAGGGAAGGAGAGTGATTGGAGAGAGAGAGAGAACACAGTGACACATCAACCAGACCAACTTTTCTTCACCATGGTGGAAAGAAAAAATTAGGGGTTTGCCATGCTGTCCTCATCCAGCAGCAATTCAGCAAAAAGTGCTGTCTTGCTCTGGTGGCATTGAGCAATTCTGACTCCACCTCTCCCTTCTTCCCACACATTCTGTTTACTGAAAATCTCAAGACCATAGAAGAGGTTCCCTCTTCGAATGAGAGAAACACAGCACCATGGGGAGCTCCAGCTTGCTCCTCTTCTGGGGTAAGTGTGGGGCTGAATGGTGATGGGAGGGTTGAGGGAAGCCTGCACTGGATGTATACTGTAGGGAAAAGGGAAGGCCATGGGGTGTTCAGCCAGAGACCCCAATTTTAGGTTGGACACTGCCAATACCTTCACTGGGGGGCCCTTGACAAAAATCACAGAGCACAAGGAATTCCCTTTGTCAGGGCAGACTTTCTTTATAGTCATTGATTTGACATGTATTTCCTGAGCAGCTACTATGTGCCAGGTCCCATTGTAGGCATGGAGGGGAGAGCAGTGGTAAACAAGCAATTCTTGCTTTGCTGACATCCTCATGGGAGGGACAGGCAGAAAAGAAGCCACTGGCCATAACAGTAACCACCCACCTAGCAACATTTTAAGTTCCTCAAATAACTTCACAAAACACCTCCAAATACTGGGTGACTAGTAGCCCCATTTTATAAAGGAGGAAACTGAGGCAAAAGAGGTTAGACGACTTGCCCAAGACTACTTAGCTCACAAGGAGTAGAGCCGGAAATCTGGCTCCAGAGTCATATGCTTTATTGCTCCTTACTAGGCTATGCTGTCCCAAATAATAACTACACAAAAACATTTCAGGCAGTGGGAGTGCCACAAAAGAAGAGAGTAACTGGGAGTTATGTTGAAGGGGGAAGTCAGGGAAGACCTCTTGGAGGGGGTGACATTTGTGCTGAGGCCTGAGCCATGAGATGGAGCCTTCCTGTCTGTTCTCTTATTTCCCTTTCTTCAGACGTAAGTTTGTACTGGTCTTATTTATGGCCTATGTTGTGGTTTTCTTCTTGTCTTTCAAGTTTTGGTCACTGTCCAAATCTATGAATGAGAGAGATGAGCACTGGGTGTTAAACACAACTAATGAATCACTGACCCACTACATCAAAAATTAATGATGTACTATATGTTGGCTAACTGAACATAATAATAAAAAAATCTATGAATGAGGGACAATGTTTTGAACAACAAATGTGGGCTTCCTTAGCTGTGGTCCAGTGCATCTATTTCTGAAGGAGAAAACATGGGTGCAAAGAGATTAAATAAGTCTTCCAAGGCCATGCAGTCAATAATTAGCAAAGCCAGATTTTTAAATCCAAGCATTTGGGCTCCAGAGTTGGTATGCTTAAAAACAGTGCTCTGTTCCCTCTACAATGATGAAGTAGGGATGCCTGGGTGGCTCATTCGGTGGTGCATCTGCCTTCGGCTCAAGTCATGATCCCAGGGTCTTGGGATCGAGTCCTGCATTGGGCTCCTGCTCGGCAGAGAGTCTGCTTCTCCCTCTGCCTGCTGCTCCCCCCGCCTGTGCTCTTTTCCTTATTCGTTCTCTCTCTGATAAATAAGTACATAAAACTTTAAAAAAATCTAAAATGATGAAGGAGAAAAACAATTTTGGTGATAATGAATGGGAATGTAAGGAGTTTGGGTCTGTGGGACTTGTGGACCGGCAGGCAACCTTAGAAGGAGCAGGTAACTCGTGGACCACAAATGCAGGAATGCCGAGTTGTTGCTTTGTGGTGTTAGCGTTTTTATTAGCTACTAGTGCCCCTTATTCTGCCCTGGAGTTAATCATCAGAGTAGTGATGACGACATTGATGGTAGGGATGGTGGGGTGGGCGGAGAAGATGGGGTGGTGGAGGTCAGGTGGTGGGAGTGGTGGAGGTGGGGGTGGTCATGGGGGCAGTGTGGGTGGTGATGCGGTTGAAGGTGGGGTTGGTAGTCAAGGGAAGGGTGGGGTGGGGGCAAAGATGGGTGTGGTGGGGGTAAGGGTCACAGAGGTGGTAACAGCAAAGAAGAGCTAAATGCTGGTAGGCTGCACTGCCTTTTGGACACTTTTTTTCATCTCTCCCTGAGAACCAAGTTTTGCCTTCTTGAGGAAGATGTCATTTCTCTTGAGAATACATGTTTTAGTGTCTGTTTTTGAAAATCAGCTGGAACTTTTTTGTAAAAGAAAATTAAGATAATACAAACAAAATGAAAAACATGAAGTGCGGAAACGCAGGAATGGCTGCTGTATTATGTGACATACTGTATGTCTGTCACTCTGTTGGATCTCTCATCTACATTCATCAAACCTACTTATATGAGGCCATTCCAGGAGCACTTTTTTCAGCTTGAGCACATTGCTTCTTGATGGCTCACAGTGTTTTTCTTTTCTTTCCCCATAGGGTATTGTGGTCTATGCTTCTGGGTCGTTTTCCCATTGGAATCAATGGCAGTTGGTAAGCTGGTCAAAGAAAATCCATATATTCAATGTGCGGGAAGATGCTTTTTGGGGAGGAGACCCTTCTGTCCCAGGAGGCTGAGCTGAAGCTGAACACTTGTTGGGAGATACTTAGTGACAGAGCAAGGGATAAGTAACACCCAGGTCTCCTGGTTCCTCCTCCACGCACTTACCTTTGTGCCTTGGATTCACTGTGTGACCTTGGATGAGTCACATGAAACCTCTCTTGATGGTCACTCTCCTCAACCGTGAAATACAGTTAACACAGGTTCCCATCCCAGGGACATTGTGAAGCTTCAGTCGAAAGAGGTAACTTTGTTAACTACTTGGTACATGTGATAAGAGCTTCATAAATGGTACTGGGAATGGGGGTGGAATTTACTCAAACTACAACTCAATGTGGAAAAAACTGCATTTAAAAAACGTATTAATTGTTCTCATCTTCTACATAAGCTGCTGCTAGATGGAGAGGAAAAGCACTGCCAGTTCTTCGTGTTCTCAGTGTCTCCATTTCCTGGCTCACCCTTATTTGGGAAATTCAGTCTGTGTTGTGCAAAGAGTTAGTCTTTCGAATTTCTTACTCTACTCTTGGTCCGCCCAAGATGGTGGCTGTGTGTTGGTGTAGGGGCAACTTATGGGATATTGAAGCTGTCAAGGGTGGACTGTGGGTAGGATGTTTTGTCCACTGGTAGAGCACGGCCCCACCTTGCTTGTCTGGTAGTCCTCTCAGAAGATCTTTACCTCCCAGGGGTCCTTGCAGGAGCTTCTACTTTCCATGTTCAGGCTATAGGAACCCAGAAGATGTTTTTTTGACCTCCTACTAGCTACCTCCTTCTGTGGATTCTAATCCTTGGCTCTCATACCCTGTTGGATGTGACAGCAGCAGAAAGCAAACTTCTCTTTTAGACTGGGAAACTCTACTTGGTTTTTGCTGGGAGAAGTCAGCCCCTAGCCTTGATACCCCAATTCATCCATTCCTTCCAGAAGTTTCAGAGGTGATGTGGCAGAGGAGTAGGGCTTCTGGTGGGTCCCTCTCATCTCTCTTTATTAGCTTCCCACAATTTTTCTCTTACCTTGTGAAAGGTATTTATTTCCCTTACACCGTGGCTTAATGAAAACTCTACTTTCTAGTCCTTCAAGCCTGGCTACCCCAAAATCTTTTTATTGAGATATGACTGACATATAACATTGTGTAAGTTTAAGGTGCGTATGTGTTGATATGATACACATGTTGGGGTCCGTTATCAAAGGAGAGAGACTGATACAAAGCAAAGGTCAAGCAAAGCTTTATTTCACGCCAGTATCGAGAATCAAACTGACTGGTTGGGGCCGTCTCTTACGGAGAGAGCAATGACCCCCAGCCTCACAGACTAGCTTTTATAGAGCAAAGGCCATGTGGTTGAGCCTGGCCACATACAGGTGGCCAATGAGATTGTTAACACACAGAGAAAGTTGCATAGTCATGTTAGGTCACACGCGAGTGGCCAATTGAATTACAATTTACCTTATAGTAGCTGTTTGAACTAGCCTATCACTCTGGTCAGAATTGGCGCCCAAGTTTGACGCCCAAAAGGCGGGGTTTACATTCTTTGGTGGTTAGGGTGATAGTATTTGTGCTTTACTGATTGGATGTCTCCACCTGGCCTGACTCGTCCTTGCATTCTGGGCTCTGTTATCTCCATCTGACCTGACTCGTTCTTGTATTTGGGCTCTGTTATCAGGGACTGGTTGACCATATTTACTGGTTTCCCAGACTTGCTTTTAAGTAAGTTCCTCGGGTAGGGGGGGACAGGGTCAGTTTAAGTTTTACTGCACGAACAACAAAATGGCTGTTTAACCGAGATGGAGTCACTCTGGCTAAGTAGGCCCTTACACACACATATATTGAGAAAGATTATCACCATAGTGTTCACTAACATCTTCATCACCTTACATAACTACCATCTTTTTTTTCCTGGAATAAGGATATATAAGAACTACTTGTAGCAACTTCCAAGTACATAATGAGGTATTGTTCACTAGAGTAATTATGCTATACACTAGATCCCCAAACTTGTTCATCTTACAAGCCTTTGCTTTCAAGGCTACTGTTTTGCTGGGAACCCAAACATCCAGTTTGGTAATTAAAACTTGAATGTTACTGTTTCGCTTTCATGTGTGTCTACTGCTAAGACGTCCTAAAATCTCCTGAATGAGAGTAAATCCTTCAGCAGAATGTGTTGGGGAAGGGAGTTCACACCCATGTAAGTGGAAAAGAAAATCCTATCACTCTATTTCCAAAAAGATCACCTTGATAAAAAAAAAATATCAATATTATCATTGATTCCAGAAAGTGAGGAAGTCATCGTATGACTCTCCACAGCTCTGGGACCCAGCTCGGCCTGACACTATGCAGACAAGTTAGGTAGATAAATAAATAAATAAAAGAAAGAATCTGTGCCTTACATAGAGTGTGAGAGATGTTATAGTCAAGGCACATACTCGAAATTTGTAAGTGGAAATTCCAAAGACTTAACATTTGAGAAAACTGAGCACTATTGGAATTAAAAATGGAATTGGGATGTTAACTTTGTGATAGTTCACCAAAGTACATACTTAAAATATTTGTGCTTGTCTCTCTATACCATACTTTAGAAAATACTATGAAAATGCATATACACTTTGATACAGCAATTCCTAATCCAGAAATTTATTCCAAAGAGATGTTTGTATAAAGTACAGACATACCTCACCATACACTCAAGGATGTGTTCATTATACTATTCTGGTAACAACTTGGAATAAACAATGTTTGTTTACATGACGGGACTGGTTGGATAAAACGTTGTGTTTGTTAGAGTAACCTTAGCTACTGTAACAAACCCAAAACTGTCCATGGCTTACTAAAAATAAATTTAATTTTTGTTTGGTTTAGAGTCCAATGCAAATATTTCTGGCCAGTCAGTGGTTTTCCTCAGAATGGTAATTTGGAGACCCAGACGCCTTCTATCTTGTGGCTCAGCCATGCTAGGGTCTCAGAGTCTTCTGCAGACTGTGGCAGGAGGGAAAAGAAACAGTGGAGAAGGCATACCCACTTTCTAAAAACAGGCAGTGAGGCATGTGGTATTTGCTTGGGGTCATAGGACCATACCTGGACACAAGGTGAGCTGGGAAATGCAGTCCAGGGTGGGTAAGCTGCTTGCTACTGACAGTTTTATACCGTGGAACTTTGGCTTCCAAGCCAGTCCCTGGCACAGTTAATGCCCATGGGCACAGTGGAAACTACATAGCTGTTCAAAGGCACAAGTTGGGTCTGTATGCACTGACTTGGAAAGTTGCCCCAAACATATCCTTCCCTTAACTTTTTATTATAGAAATACTTAAACATTCGAAAGTAGGGGAAACCGTACAACAGACTTCCATGTACCCATCACCCAGCTTCCACGCTTGACAAATTTTGCTGCTCTTGGTTTGCAAGACCTACTCTGAAGTGAAAAAACAGAGGACAACAGAGTTGTCCTTTCCAGGTTGATGGACCTGCTCTGAATCTGTAAGAGCCACTAGCCGCAAGTGGTTACTGAGCGCTTGAAATAAAGCCAATAGGACCAAATAATGGGATGTTTTGTTTTATTTAATTTCATAGATTTATTTATTTTTTAAAGATTTTTTTTTGTCCTTCTAGGTTATTCTTGGAGTTTTTTTTTTTTTTAATGATTATTATGTTATGTTAGTCACCATACAGTACATCACTAGTTTTTGATGTAGTGTTCTAGGATTCATTATTTACGTATAACACCCAGTACTCATTACAACACGTGCCCTCCTTAATTTCAGAAAGTGAGAGAGAGCATGTGTGTGCACTCTTGAGCAGGGGGGAGGGGCAGAGAGAGTGGGAGAAGCAGACTGCCTGGTCCCAGGACCCTGAGATCATGACCTGAGCAGAAGGTAGATGCTTAACCAACTGAGCCACTGAGGCGCCCCAGTCTTCAGA
Source organism: Enhydra lutris kenyoni (assembly GCF_002288905.1). NCBI lineage: Eukaryota > Metazoa > Chordata > Mammalia > Carnivora > Mustelidae > Enhydra > Enhydra lutris. The sequence goes on along the minus strand of NW_019154170.1, from coordinate 1,528,634 downwards.
GATTTAAAAGCAAACAGCTGTATATGATTAGTAGCTACTGTTTTGGAAAGCACAGTAGATTGTATATTGCATGATCTCACTTGTGTCAAGAAAATTGTGTGAATTTATAAATTTATTCATATTTAATAATACACTTGCATGACTGAGTCTATGAATAGGATTTAGCCTGGAGGAGATTCACCCTAAGCTTTCGACAGTGGTTGCCTCTGGGTGAAAAGATGGGGGACTGAGAGATCTTCACTTTGAATTTTATATACTTCTGCATTGTTTGTTTGAATTTTTTTTTACAAGCAATTATTACCTTTAAAAAAAAAAAAGACATAACCCCCCCCCCCAAAAAAAAGGCACCAAAATAAGAATGACCATCTGCTTTTGGTCATTTTCTGTAGAAGCAGAGCTGACAGGATTGTTGTGTATGTAATTCATCAAGGGAGGACTCTCAGGAAACACTTGCAGGAGGGTGAGGGGAGCAGGATAGGGAGGAGAGAGAAACTAGCCTCCCAGAAGGTGTTTTAGGAGAGTTTTAGCCACAACCTGGTCTCACAAGGAGCCCTGGAGTGTGCAATGCATCTCAGAGGTTCACCTGCTCAGGGGGAAAGCAGAGACTATGCTGTAACTCACCTGGACCTGTTCCGCCAGTGTTTGCCTGGGGGATCGGCATGCCATCCCAGTAAAGCAGATGGGGGGTGGTGGGTGCCAAAAATGGCCGCTATCCCACCCCTTCTTACCGGGCAAGGACTCATGAACTGGTGTAGGATGACTCCCCAGGAGGAGACTGGGTTTTCCCCTTCGCATACCCGCTCTTGCTTTCGTAACTTGCTGCTGTAATCACTGGCACTCGGGGAAATATGGAGACTGGCTGGCTCACGGCCACATTCAAAGGGATCCGATGGCTTCTCCTTGCTCTGCTGTGGGCTGGTGGCAGCTGTGGAGCACGTGTTCTGGGAACAGGCCTCCCAGACTGAAGGCAATTAGACCTTGGATGAGCACCTTCAGCTCTCGGTGTTGTCATCTGATTAATGGGTATTGCAATGACCCTCCCCCCTGACCTAATGGGTTAGTTGTGAGGATTTGACTCCATGTGCTGTAGTTAAGAGATGGGCACTGGAGTCATAGTTCCTGGGTTCAAATCTTGGTTCCAGTCCTCACATATTTCAGTAAATTCCCTAAAACTTCAGTTTCTACAAAAATGAGAGTCAGACAGGTTAATTAATCCAACTGGCAGTGCTTCAAATGGTACCCGGAACATAGCAGGTGCACAATTGTGTCAATGCTCCCTCTTCTCAGAGAAACCGAAATTATCTAGTTCATACTGGCTGGGCCAAAGCTGTAGTGAGTGGGCACAGTCAGGACAGTGACCAGGACCCCCGGAAGCCCTGCCAGCCTTCACCCATTCTACTTTAACTTCTCTTGCATTCTGACTGGTGGTGTGACCTGGGGGAATCTATGGAATCACTCTTGGACCTCTGTTTTCATATCTGTAAAATGGAGTTGTGGGAGGCTGCAATAAGGCTTGAGACGAGGACTAAACCAGGCCCTGACTTGTGCCTCCTTTAAAGTCCAAATAACCTAACAAAAGGTTTAGGACGGGAAAAGTTGAGTAACACTGAGAAAGGGTCTGTGCTATGTGTTGTGTGCTCGCCTACGTGACTTCCCACACACTTGCTAAACAGATGAGAACAATTCGGTTGGGGTCATAAGTTCGTGGCTGGTCCTTGCTGCCCTAGTACAGCCCATAAATTACTTTCAGGTTTGCTGTATCAATACAGAACATTTGTACTGGCATCAGCCATTTGGCATCACGAGGTCTGCTTATGGTTAATTGTGAAAATTATTATGGGAACTCGTGGTTGTTTAACTAGACACAGATGTATTGCTTCTCCTATGGTAATATCACTATATATATGGCCTTAATGCTTTGAATAAACTTAGCACTGTTGGACATCCTCCTCAGTGCTTCTCCTGCCCCCATCTTTCTGCATCTTGAGTTCTTTTCTTCATCCTCTTACCCTCACGTTCCTGGTCGATTTGTCGTGCCAGCCGCGACATGGAGTCCTTGTGTTTACCTTGAGGTAGGGTGACCAACTGTCCTGGCTTGTCTCTTACCAGGAGGGGACTTCCTGGGACTCTGGACTTCCAGTGCTAACACCAGGGAAGTCCTGGGAAAACTGGGGTTACTAGGTCCACCCATCTGGAAGCACTATTGTAGGGCCCTGCAGACAAAGCACAGAAGGAGCCTGGAGCTTGGAGGCACCAGTGAAACGGAAGCTCTAGTTCTAACTTCAAAAGTCCTTTTGCCCCTTGGAGTCTCTTTATGCTTGGGTCAATTAGGTGATCATTCATTAAATTGTTTGGCTCATAGATGAGGAGCATGTGTCTGTCTCAGGGGGATTGTTAAAGGGGTTTCCTGGCTTCTTGCCCTTGCAGTGGCCACCAGAGGGCACCAGGGAGCACCCAAGTCAAGTTCCACCTCCTCTGCCCGCAACCCTCCAGGGATCCCACCACTCTCAGCTCAAAGCCCAAATCCTCCTGGAGACCTCTAAGGCCTGCTCCATCCCCTCCATGTCCTGCCCTCCTCCCTCTCTTTGCCTTGCTCTCTTTGTTCTGACCACACACCCCTCCTTGCTGTTCCTCTAATACCTCAGGCCCAGTCCTGCCCCAGGGCCTTTGCATGAGCTATGTCCTCTGCTTGGGATGCTCTTGCCCTACACTTGGCTCTCTCCCTCATCTTCTTTATGTTTCAGCTCATGAGTCATCTCAGTGACTACCCTATTTTTGATATTGTATCCCTTACCCTCAACTCTCCAGGTTATTAGCTCTGTGAAGATGGGGAATTTTGTGTGTCTTGAATCCGCAGTGCCTAGAATAGTGTCTAATGTATAGAAGGTGTTTGTATTTATCAGAGTTATCCAGAGAAGCAGAACCAATAGGATGGATACATATAGATAAAAAATTTGTCATAAGGAATTGGTTCATGCAATTCGGGAGGCTGGCAAGTCCTAAAATCTTTGCAGTGACATGCAAAGTTCTCGAGACCAGAAAGAATTTGGGGAACTGAGCAAAGGTGAGCATGGCTGGTGGGACAAGGTAGGAGATGAGCTGAGAGGTTGGTTGGTGCCAAGTCACACAGACCTGGGTTGAGATTCTGGTTTGGGGTGGGTTTGAGTTGTGAGCTATTGAGCCAGAGGAAGAGGGTGACGGGAAGCTCAGATGAAAGGCAGGAAGTTTGCAAAGAACAGCATTGCCTCTACAGATGAAAGAGGAAACTGTTAATGAGAAGAGATACAACTGAGATGTCCTGCAGGGAAAGGGAACAAGGCATGTTGTAAGAAGTTTTTGCAGCATTTTATGAAGTGCTTTCTTACTCTATCAGTCAACGCTGGCCTCACCATTCACTCCTCTTTCTTTAACGTCCCACACCCAGTCCATTGGCAAATACTGTTAACATCACCTTTGGAAGAAACCCCAAATGTTGTGTCTTCCACAGCTCCCAGCGGGATTGCAGCCACCATCCTGGCTTACCTGGTTGGGAGCAGGCGCCTCCTGCCTGGTCATCCTGCCCCTCTACAGTTCATCTGCCAGCCAGGGGCCACAGGACCCTGTTAAAACCTCAGTCCAGCTCTGTCCTGTCTGTGCTCAGACACCTCATGGCTCCCAACACTCTCTGTAGAAAGCCGAGGCGTGCCAGCACTCTAGCAGATCTAACATGATTTGTCTGTGTCCAGGCCTCCCATTTCCCCCTTCCCACTGTGTTCTAGCCACACTGACCTCCTTGTAATGCACCAAACCTCTTGGCATGGACTTGCCCCTTCATGCTGTTTCCTCTGCTCTAGGTACCTTCACGGCTCATTCACCTCCCTCTGATCTTTGTTCTAATGTTAGCATCTCAGCAAGGTCTTCATTATTGAGCACCGACTGTGTACTGGGCACTATTGTATGCACTCAGCGCACATCAGTGAATGACAGATACAAATCCTTGCCTTCCAGGAGCTCAAAGTCCATCAGGACAACAGACTTAATCAATCACAGAAGTTGTTTTGTTTTGTTTTTTAACAAAGAATTGTTTTAGAAATTATCTGAAAATTAACTTCATTTCCAGCCAGATTTACCTCTTCCTGGAGAGCAGTAGTAAAAATCACTCACTCCAGTGAGTGGAGATGCCACTCACCGGCTGTGTGTCCTTGGACAAGTTATTTAACCTCCCTGAGCTTCAGTTGTCCACATCTGTGTAATGGGAATTGTATGAGTATACTAAGGCTGCTCTAGCCAATTAACAAACTTGGTAGTGTCACACAACAAAAACATTACCTTGCGGGTCTGGAGATCAGAGGTCCAAAGTAGGTCCCATTGGGCTAAAATCAAGGTGTCCGCAGGGCTGCGTTCTTTTCTAGAGGTTCTGCAGGATAATCTGTCTTTTTGCCTTTTCCAGCCTCTAGAGGCCTCCTGGATTCCTTGCCTTGTGTCCCTCCTCCACTTCCAAAGCTGGCAATGACTGGCCAGGTCTTTCTTACGTTGTGTCACTTTGCCTCTGCTGGCTTCACCTTCTGTTTATAAGGACCTTTGTGATTACATTGGCCCCATCTGGTTAATCCAGAATAATCTCTTCATCTTGGGATCAGCTGATTGCCAATCTTTTTAAAATTTTTTTTTTATTTTTTAAATTTCTTTTCAGTGTTCCAGAATTCATTGTTTATGCACCACACCCAGTGCTCCATGCAATATGTGCCCTCCTCAGTACCCACCACCAAGCTTACCCATCCCCACCCCCCAAAAAAATCCCCTCAGCTTGTTTCTCAGAGTCCACAGTCTCTCATGGTTCGTCTCCCCCTCTGGCTTCCCCCAACTCCCTTCTCCTCTCCATCTCCCCATGTCCTCCGTGTTATTCCTTATGCTCCACAAATAAATGAAACCATATGATGATTGACTCTCTCTGCTTGACTTATTTCACTCAGCATAATCTCTTCCAGTCCCGTCCATCTTGCTACAAAAGTTGGGTATTCATCCTTTCTGATGGAGGCATAATACTCCATAGTGTATATGGACCACATCTTCCTTAACCATTTGTCCGTTGAAGGTCATCTTGGTTCTTTCCACAGTTTGGCAACTGTGGCCATTGCTGCTGTGGACATTGGGGTACACATGGCCAGTTCATTGCCAATCTTAATTCCATCTGAAACCTTAGTGCTCCCTTGCCACGTACCATAGCATATTCGTAGGTTCCGGGGATTAGGATGTGGTCGTCTACCAAGGGGCATTATTCTGATGACCACAGGAATGATAATATCAAATAAGTCTCTTCCCAGGCACCTAGAAGCCTGCCTCCACCTCTGGCTTTGTCTTTCTGGAGCTCACAGTGTGGCGGGGGAAATGATCATTAAAAAGCTAATCGTGGGGCGCCTGGGTGGCTCAGTGGGTTAAAGCCTCTGCCTTCAGCTCAGGTCATGATCTCAGGGTCCTGGGATTGAGCCCTGCATCAGACTCTCTGCTCTGCGGGGAGCCTGCTTCCTCTTCTCTCTTTCTGCCTGCCTCTCTGCCTACTTGTGATCTCTGTCTGTCAAATAAACAAAACAATAATAAAAAAAGCTAATTGTATAAATAATAGAGCAACTGTAATTATGGTAGGTGTCATAGAGGAGGAGCTCAGGAAACCTTGGGAGCGTCAAGGGAGGCTTTTTGGAGGAAATGACAGTTAAGCAAGACCTAAGGAATGAATAGGAATGGGTCAGGCAAAGCAGAGGTCAAGGGAATAGCATATGCTAGGGCCCTGAGGTGGGAAGTCTGGAAATGGAACTACCATGAGATGAGAAGCTTAAAGATGTGGTTGGGTCTCGTCACTGGGGCCTCATGGGTCCTGTTAAGTGGTTTGGGTTTTAATTCTGAGTGTGACACTGTAGGCAGTACAGTGTAGGAGCACTGTAGGCAGGGGTAGGGGTAGATGATCAAATTTGTATTCAGAGATGACTACTATGTGGAGAAAAGATTGGAGGGGACAATGGAGGATTTAAGGATGTAGAATCCAGAGGAAGGTCTATGGGGATGGAGAAAAGCAGGTAGATGCCAAATGCTACTTGGACAGAGAACCAACAGGACTTGGGGACCCATTGGATCTGAGGGTGAAGACTAAACAGGTAAACAGAGGTACAGAGAGGTGGAATCACTGGTCCCAGAGCTGGACTGGCTAGGGTGTCGTTTTGACTGTTTCCACAGAAACAAAACAACTTGGAAATTTTATTTCTTGGAAATTTATTTCTTGGAAATTTATTTCTTAGAAGTTCATCCTTTTTCTCCTCGTACATCTTCAACTTGTAGATGGAACAGGGTGACGGGGCTGCCCAGATCATCCCAGCTCCCAGGTGTCTCCTGGCTTGTTGCCTCTCCATTCGCGGTTTCCCAAACCATCATCCCCATGGTGAAGGATAGATCAGCCCTCTCTGTCCATGTTCCAGCCCAGAGAGAAGGGAATGAACGAACAGTATGCTTATCATTTCTTCATGTGCCCATTGGGCAGAACTTAGCTACGTGGTCATGTCTAGCTGCAGGAGATTCTGGGAATGCAGTTTTTGACTGGATGGTCATGTTACTAAAAGGAAGCTGGGGAGATGGGTCTGGGGGAATAGCTGCTCTTCTCCGTGTGGAGGTTTGCTGCTGGAGCTTTAACCCAGGTCTTCCGTGCTCCAAAGGCCGAAATGTTGAGTCTCAGACTCTTGTGTCTAGAGTTATGATGCTCATGATGGTGGTCCTGGGACCACCATCATCAGCATCATTCTGGGGCTTGGGAGACATGCAGAATGTCAGGCCCCTTCCTAGACCTGTAGACTCAGCATCTGCTTTTCCCAGATCTGGGACCCAGGTGAGGCAGATGCCGTGGATCTGAGGACCACGCTTGGATGAACAAATGTCCGTGTCAGTGCATCCCACACTTTCCTGGGTGCCCAGGTCACCCAAGGGTCTTGTTAAAATGCAGATTCTGGTTTATCAGTTCTGGGGTGGGGCCTGAGGAGTTGCGTTTCCCTCAAACTCCCAGGCCGTGCCGATGCTCCCACTTGACAGCACTGAGCAGTTTCCCAGGGCTGTTGTAACCAGTTGCCAACCAACCAGGGGGCTTAGAAGAACAGAAATCTATTTTCTCACTGCTCTGGGGGCCAGAAGTCTGAATTCAAGGTGTCTGCTGGGCTATGCTTTCTCTGACAGCTCCAAGGGAGAGTTGGTTCTGGTGTGGCCGGCAATCCTTGGTTCTTTGGTTTGGAAGCACATCATTCCAGCCTCTGCCTCTGTCGCCCACGTGGGGGTCTCCCTGAGCCTGTCTCTGTGCCTCTTCTCCTCTTCTTATAAGGACGTCAATCATATCAGATTAAGGGACATCCTACTCCAGAAGGATCTCATCCTTGCTGAGGTCTTAACTACATTTACAAAGACCCTACTTCCAAATAAAGTTGCATTCTCAGGGGCCAGGGTTTAGGGCATCAGCATATTTTGGGGGGGCATAGTTCAGCCCAGAATAGTCCTCTTCATGCTCTCATGCTGCCTCCCCTTGAAGCCCACCCTGGGGCTCTAACCTGACCTCTTCCTTCTGTACTGTCCAGATGTGAATGAGTGTCTGGATACCACCACGTGCCCAGCCTACGCAACCTGCACCAACACTTTGGATAGTTACTACTGCACTTGCAAACGAGGCTTTCTGTCCAGCAACGGACTGACACAGTTCAGGGGCCCAGGAGTGACATGCAAAGGTAAGTATGCACCCCCTCAAAACCCGCCAGCATGTTACAGGGAAATCAGGTGGAAGCTGGCTGGGTAGTGGATGTGGATGTAGGTGCTTTTTCCCAAACATTTTTTTCTCCCCCTCTCCCTCCCTTAACTTTTTTTTCTTTCTCAAATTTTTAAAATTTAAATTCAATTATCCAACACACAGTCCATCATTGTTTTCTTTCTTTTTCTATAATGACAATGATTCCTGCTCACTCAATGTTCCAACAATTCAGAGCTAGCTTTAGGATGAAAATGAAAGTAAAAACCATGTTGTTTGTCAATATCCAGAAATAACTGCTGATTTCCTTTTGGGTAACCTCCTTTTGGTTGTCTCTCCATGCAGAAAACAAGACTTTCTAACATTCACTGAGTGCCGGGTCACCTGTGAAGGGTTTTCTATACATTTTTACATTAAACTGAGTTCAGGCATCTCTACCATGATGATCTCTACCATACAGAGGAGGAAACTGCTTGGGGCATTGGAATGACTCATTCAGGGTCGTGCGGTTGAACTGACCTCCTGACCCACATCTTTCTGACTTTAACAGCAGTTTCTGAATCACATCACCTAGTCGTGAGGTGTTGGGGAAACATATTTACCCTCTGTAAGCCTCAATGTTTCCATCTGTAGAATGAGTGTATAAGACTACCCACCTCAAAAGATAGTTGGGAAAATTAAATGCAGTCATGTGTATGCAGTGTGCTAGGCACAGTACAAGAGGTACTATCGATGTAAGTAGCATAATTTGAAATAATCCCCAGAATGAGCGAAGTTCTTTGTTTGCATTTTTATGCTTAGATCCCAGTTCTCCCCTTGAGAGTCAAGATCTGACTGTGCCTCTGAATAAGACCAGGGGTTGGCAAACTCTTTTGTGCAAGGGGCCAAAGACTAAATGTTTTGGAGGTTGCAAGCGGAATGATCTCTCTCATGACTACTTAATACTCCAGTTGTAGTGAGAAAGCAGCCATAGGCGATAAACGAATGAATGTGTGTGGTTTTGTTCCAACAAAACTTTATTTATACAAAGAGGTGGTAGACTGATTTGACCCCTGAGCTGTACTTTGCTGGGCTCTGAAAAAGAGAATTCATTTCTATTGTTGTAGTACCCAGAGTGTTCCCAAATCTTTCTTTACCTTTGGGTTACAGTTCGTGGGTTATTTGGTAAGCTTCAATAGTCCTGATGGGCCCTGGTTTCAAAATTTGGGTCGAAACCAACATTCCCCATCTAGAAAATTATGACTACTGCAGCAAGGATTTCATCTCCTTTACGTCTTTGATCCTCCTATGGGGCCTGATATCTTGTGAGTATCCAATAGATACTTGTTGAATGAAGGAACATGTTACCTCCTTCTTTATGTCAACTACAGATTTAATCAGCCTTAATTGGTTGTTTCTAATGTTTTACTGCATTAGATAAAGGCGTGATGAACATTCCTGTGGTCTGATCTTGATGTACAGGGGCAGCTCCAGATTTCTGTCTAGGAAGGGCACAATTTCTGGGAGGGGCTGTAAGGGACTTGCCTTGAAGCTGTATTTGCATGACAAGTATATAGCAAGGGTTTAGGATGACTTGGCAGATCAGGGCTGAAGGAAACTTGTGCTGGACCACACCATGGTACCACAACTGGACAATTTTATGGGTCCTCAAATGAGTAAATTGTTCTATGTGGCTTTGCAAATTATTCTTTTTTTAGAAAAAGACATTTATTTATTTATTTGTCAGAGAGAAAGAGAGAGAGAGAATACACACAAGCAGGGGGCGTGGCAACCAGACACAGAAATAGGCTCCCTGCTGAGCAGAGATCCCGATGTGGGACTCGATCCCAAGACTCTGGGATCATGACCTGAGCCAAAGGCAGCCAATTACTGACTGAGCCACCCAGGTGTCCTAAATTGTTATTTTACAGTCTACTGCTGGGTAGCAGAACACCTGCAATTTTTGTACATGAAAATAAGGGCAACCATTTATTCTGTTCATGAATGTCTCTGTCATCTGGGTTGAGTTTGGTGAGTGTGGCTTGTCTCTGTTCCATGCAGTGTCAGTTCAGTTGGCTCCAGTAGGGGCTAGAGGGTCCACTTTAAAGAGAGCACACTCACACGGCTGGTAGCTGGTGCTGGCCTCCAGCTGGCTGCTGCACCAGGGCTGTGGGCTGAGGGTCTTGGGTCTTCACCATGTGAGCTGCTTTTTTCATGGCTGCTTGGGCTTCCTCACAGTATGGTGGTCAAGTTCCAAGAGAACAAGGAGGGAATGCATGGTGTCTTTATGACTTAGAATCACCACCCTCACGGTCACAGCATGCTTAGATCCAAGGGGAGGGAATAGAGACCCTACTGCTTTCCAGAAGGAATACAAATTCACATAGAATGAAGTGCATATGGCATGGAAGACCTCATTTCTGCCATCTTTGAAAATACAATCTGCTACACAAGATGAGGCAAATTTGTAACTCCAGCTCTTTCTGTGTCCAGATATAGATGAATGTTCTCAAAGCTCCTCAAGATGTGGTCCCCACTCAGTCTGCAGAAACCTTCTGGGGAGGTACAAGTGCAGCTGTATCCCTGGTTTCTCTTCTCCCACTGGAAATGACTGGATCCCAGGAAATCCAGATAATTTCTCCTGCAGAGGTAATGCTCTTGGGCATGAGTTTTTGGTGAACAGTGATCACTTGAGTTGGATACATGTGTCCCTCACATTAGACACACCATCTTCGGTCTGCCCACTCTCCTCTACTGCTCCTCAGACATCAACGAGTGCCTCTCCAGTGGCCTCTGCCCAGAGCATGCAGAGTGTGTCAACTCCTTGGGAAGCTATGAATGCAGCTGCCAGAGTGGATTCCTATCTCACAACTCCGCCTGTGAAGGTATAGAGAATCTGTTGTACCCTAGACGCCCTCCTCCCCACACCTCCATATTAAATCAGTCATCATATCTCGGGGAATTTACCTGTTAAATATGTCTCAAATCTCTCCATTCTTCCCATCCTCGGTCTGGGTTTCCCTGCTATTTTACCAGCCTCCTCACTGGGCTTTCCCTTCCTCCAGTCTTGACCTTCAAATCCATTCTCCAAACTGTAGCCAGAATGTTCTCACGAGATGCAAGGGCTCCATCTTCCTGAGTGTTGTGCAGTACTACTGTTCTCCATGCTCATTTGGAGGGAGGGTGACCCCGTCAAGCAAGGCATGGAGTGATCAAGCCCTTATCACATCCCCTTGGCTTGGACTGAGAGATATTTGAAGTCCTCTCTGATTTTTCTGATCCACTTATAGCAGTTAGCTAAGCTGAGTAACAAATCAGTCTGAAAGCCAGTGGCTAGAAACTAACACCATCTATTTGGCTTTCTATTTTGTACATTGGAAGTTTAGGTTGGGCTCTGCCCGTCAGTTCCTTGGGTCTCTGTTGGGCTTCTTATGTATCTGTGGTCAGCTGAGGGTCAGCTTTGCTCATCTCAGCTGGGCTGCCTAGCATGCCAGGGGGATGATCTGGGATGTTTCATCTTTCTTCTACTTTGTCTCTCATTCTTGTTAGGTGAGTCTAGAGCTTGTTCATATGGAGGAAGCAAGGATCCCAAAGAATGAGCAGAAGCAAAGAACTTCTCTAGCAGTCTGCATATGGAACTGGCACCAAATCACTTCTGCCACATTCCTTTGGCCAGCAGAAGTCATACGCCAGCTAGATTCAAGGAGTGGGGACACAAGCTCCACAGCTTAAAGAGGAGTGGCAAAAAGTCACATTGATTGGCACCATGGTGTAGGCAGGGGGAGAGTAAAGAAGGATGGCCATGTCTATGGTCATTACTCTTTGGAGCTATTTACCACTCTCCTCTTACATACACTGGGCCAGAATTAATTCTCACGGCCATGCCTAACTGCAAGGGAGATGAGGGGGAAGGGGAGAACATGCACGGCAAGTCTGTTTTCTGACTCCTGTTCTTACTTCTTTATCCATTTTGACTTGGGTTTTCATTTCCACTGATCAGATGTGGATGAATGTGCTGATCCCGGAATTTGCCCAGAGCATGCGACTTGCCACAACAGTCCTGGAAGCTACTCTTGTGTCTGCAACCTAGGGTTTGAATCTAGCAGTGGCAACGGGAACATCCAGGGCCCAGGAGAGACATGTGAAGGTAGGTGGGAGAGATTTGTTGGGGAACAAGATCCAAGTCCATTGGCCAAGACAGCCCTGGTAGGGGAAGGGTCTGAATGAGTCTGGGCTGAGCTCAAAGCCCTCCCCTGCTAAGCTGAAGCCAATAATCACTCTTTCCTTCCTTCCTTCATTCATTCACTCCTTCACTCATCAGCAAATACTTCATGAGCACCTTCTGTATGCTGGGCACTATTCTAGGGATGGCGGATACAGCAGTAACTAACAGAGGCAAAATTATTTGCTCTCCTGGAACTCATCATCCAGCATTTGGGGAGATAGATAGCAATAGAAATCATGAACAGAGTGTGCCAGGAATAGTTGAAGGAGATAAAGATAAAGAAGGCAGGAATGTGGACAGGGAGTGCTGAGGATGGGGGTCTCCATCGAATAGGGTGGTAAGGAAAGGCTATGTTGAGAAGCTGATATTTGAGAAAAGATGTGAAGGGTGTGAGGGAGTGAGATATTGGGTATCTGGGGAAGGGTGTTCCAGGAGGAAGAAACAGCAGGTACGGAGGCTGGGAGTCAGAATCCCGGCCAAGGTGTTGTGCTTTTCCACTCACGTGCTCACTGTCTTCCCAACAACCTGATGGTGTCAGTATATTTTATACCCATTGTAGAGATGAGGAAACTGAACCTCCATTGTGCTGGAACAGTCTCCCGCAGTCAAATAGATAGGAAGCAGGGGAGTCCGGATCCGAATGCCGTTGAGTGTAACTGCACACCCTGTGCTCTAACCATCATGCTATTCGGCCTTCATGTGAGGCTGCCACCTCCAGCAACCCAGGGTGGGGGCTTGTCTAGGGTCGGCATCCATGTAACCCCCGAATTCCCAGACTCTGACTCAAGACAGCCTGGGAAGCGGTCCTCTAACAATTCCAGAACCAGACAGAGCCTGATTTTAAATCCTGGGTGTGCCTTTCACAGGCTGTGCGATAACTGTGAAGCCTCAGTTTCCTTATCTGGAAAACGGAAATAATGTTGGTGCACACCTCACGGGGGCTGCTGGCAGCATTCCTTGAGCAGGTGCATGTAGGATCTCCCTCAGCACCTGTCACAAAAATCTCAACATGTCACCAGCTAATTTTTTATTTTGGTTAGCAAATACTTAGCTCAGACTTGCTATCCTCTGGGCTCTTTTCTGAGGCTTTCGCAGACATCACCTTATTTAATGCTCCAAACAACCCAGTGGGGTGAGTATTGTCCCTGTGCCCAACTGACAGATGATGGTGCTGAGATGCACAGAGGCGAATTATCTTGTCCACGCATTAGTCAGCTCTGGGCCGCCGGAACAAAATGCCGCAGATGGGGCGGGTTCAACAACTAGATTTATTTTGTCTCTCTTCTGGAGGCTGGAAGTCTGAGATCATGGTCAGTCAGAGAGGGCTTTCTTCCTGGCTTCTGGATGACCACCTTCATGCTGCATCCTCACTGAGCTCTGGTGTCTCTTCCTCTTCTTTGAAGGGCATCGATCCCATCTTAAGATCTCCTCTCAACCTCATCATCTTGCAAAGGCCCCATGTCCAAACACCACAGAGTGTTAGGGCTTTCACATATGAATTCGGTGTGTAGGGTGGTGAATCATTCAGTGCACAGCTCCCAGTAACACACAGACTATAGGGACAGAGCCAGGCTGGGAGCCCAGGCTGTCTGCGCCCTCCAACCCCACTCAGACACCTCTTAATCATTGTTATTGATAACATAGTGATTCCTTGGAAAGGAATTGAGATTTATGAAAGAAAGAGTGAGGCCAGTGAGTTCCAGGCTGAGGGAGCAGAGAATAAGCCTTCACGAACCTACAGGTAACCAGTGAATCGGGATCAGGAATTACCAGGGGATTAGACATGAAAGATAAGCTCGGTGAGCTTCAGTGGGACCAGACTCTTGGGGTCTCCTGTGTTCTGATGAGGAGTTTGGATTTTTATGCCGTGCCACAGAGAGCCTCATCAGGAGTTCTGTGTGAGTCACAGACCTGCCTCTTTGCCCTTCCTTTCAGCAGAGTTTAGGAGGGTGCGAGAAGAGCCCAGGAGCTTCACTGGCTCCGGTCTGGGTGGGGTTGTGCTCTGCCATGCCCTAGGCATCCTTCATCCTTTTGACTTAGACTGGTTTCCTGCCTAGATGTGGACGAATGTGCCAGGAACTCAACTCTTTGCGGCCTGGATTCCATCTGTATCAACACCCTGGGAAAATACAATTGCTCCTGCCTGCCTGGGTTCTTTTCACCTGCTGTTTGGACCCCTGAGAATTCGGAGGATTTCAGATGTGTAGGTAATGCTCGAAGGTGTGCCAGGCGCTTTCCGCCCATGGCAAACCACCCTGAAAAGTAGGGCTTACAAACAAGGCTCTGTGCTTGCTCGTGATTCTGTGGGCTGACCAAATGCTTTTTCTGGGTCACTAGGATGGCTGCCAGGTCCAAAACAGGCTCACTTACGTGGCTCGTAGTTGGTGCTGGTATCTGGCTGGGAGCTCAGCTAGGCCCCTCAGTTTCCCTCGTGGGCCCATCCTCGTGGATTCTTGGGCTTCCTCAGAGCATGGCAGCTAGTTTCCAGGAAGGGAAGCTGCAAGGGGAAGGAAGCAGAAACTGGGATCTTGTAAGACCTGGGCTTGGAAGTCCCAGAACGTTGCTTCTGCCACGTTCTCCCAGCCAATGTCCCGGGGCCAGGCTAGACGCCAACGAAGGGGAAATTAACTCCCCATCTTGCTGGGGGAACAAGATCTGCACACAGGAAACGGAGGCACTGATGGCGGCCATCTCTGGAGGATCTACTCTACTAAGGAACATGTCTTATGTTCTTTGACCTTCCCCCCCTTCTCACGGCAAATACGTGCTTCTTTTCATTAAAAATGTTCTTTTCATTCACTGATCTTCACCAGCTGCTGATGTTGCTGGAGGGAGAACAGCAGAGAGGCAAATCTGAGAGGGACCGTAGAGAGAAACTGGTACAGCATTCCAGGCTGCTAGGCGTCTTCTCAGGACCCCTTGACACTCAGACTATCACCGCTCTTAATTGTTTTACCTACTCAGTAGTTTTCACTTTGCATGAAGGAAGGGTTCCCCAGCCAAAATAGTTTCGAAAACCACGCAGCTAGTCCAGCTCCATATGCAAGATGTAAATTCTCCTTGTGCTATTTTTTAAGGGCTATTTCTGATGATGATGATGATGTTCAGTTAGCCAACATGTAGTACATCATTAGTTTTTGATGTAGTGTTCAACGATTCATTAGTTGCACATGGAGTTGCTGTGGGCACTATTTCCTTTTTTAAAAAAGATTTTATTTATTTGAGAGAGAGAGAGAGAGAGAGAGTACAAGTGGAGGGGAGAGGTAGAGGGAGAAGCAGGCTCCCTGCTAAGCCTGGAGCCGGATGCAGGGCTCGATACCAAGACCCTGGGATCATGACCTGAGCTGAAGGCAGACAACCAACTGAGCCACCCAGGCGCCCCCCATATGTGCTATTTCTGTCGAGTGTTCCACCTAGCAGACACTTAAATGTGTCTGTCAATGGGGAGCTCCCTATTAAAAGAAGGGCACTCTTTGGTTAGAGATACTTTCTGTGACATCAAGAGGAAAACCACCTCCCTGTACCTTCCAACTGTGGGTCATTCTCCTGTCCTTTGAGATCTCCAAATGAGTCTACGTTCATATCATAAGGACTTCTCCCAATGCTCCATGGTAATGCCCGGTATAACACACTGTGTACTTGCACAGACCACTAATGGATGTTGCCTGTTTATTCCTCCTGTTTTGTGAATTGACAGAGGAATATGAAAACTGTTGTCCTTACCTCCCTCCTGCTTATTTTTTCCCAGGACATTCTATTCCATATATCCCATATGGCTCAGAAACCCCCAGAAGGAGAGGTAACCCCATAGTGCCACAGTGACCTGGCGTTACCCTATATGGGCAGGCCAGGATTCCTCAATTCTGGTGCTACTGATGTTTTGGGCTAGATAGTTCTTTGTGGTGGGAGGCGGTCCTGGGAAGTACAGGATGTTTGGCAGTATCTGTGGCTTCTACCTACCACATCACCCTCTACCCCTAGCCCAGTCACGACAACCAAAGATATCTCCAGACAATGCCCAATGTCCCCTGGCAGGGGGTAGAGGGGACACACTGCCCTCAGCTGAGAATCACCAGCTTAACACTAACAGAAATTTCTTACTCTCATTACTATCCAATATAGACATACCTGGCCAGTGGTCAGCTTTTCTCCACACCATTTTCTTGCACCTGTTGGTTCTCATATTGCTTATGGCTTTGGAATCCCTGTTTCAGCCAGTGGTGGGAAAAAGAGAAAGCACACCCGCTTTGCAACCACCTTGGCCCAGAAGTGACAAATGTCATATCTGCTCCTATTCTGAACATGAAAACTGGTCACATGGCCCCACCTAGAGGCAGAGGGTTCTGGGAAATGTAGTCCCTGCTTGGGTTACCATTTTTTAGGGATAACTCTATGCATTGGAAGCACGACTTTTGTAGGATTGCTAGCCAACTCTGCCTCATGCCCATTCTCTACACTATAGATGTTGATGAGTGCCTCCATATGTGCCCTTCCAACGCAACGTGCACCAACACCCCTGGGAGCTACTTTTGCACCTGCTCTCCTGGCTTTGCACCAAGTAATGGACAGCCGAGCTTCACAGAACAAGGAGTCCATTGTAGAGGTGAGAAGAGGGTTTGCTGTACATCCCTGGAAAGAAGTATCTCCTGGTTCTTCTGGGTTGTTTGATATTCTCAAGTTCTTTGCAGATATTGATGAATGCTCCCAAGATCCATCACCATGTGGCCCCAATTCTGTCTGCACCAATGCCTTGGGCTCCTACAGCTGTAGCTGCATTGGAGGCTTTCAACGCAATCCTGAAGGCTCCTTGAACTTCAGCTGCAAAAGTAATCATCTCTTTGTGTCTCTTGGCAATGGAATCTGTCTTGGTTTGGTTGTGAAATCCTCAACCTATTCAAACTCTGGATCTTCCTCTTACCTCTACCTCATCTATAATTCTCTCTTTTCCAAGGTATTCATTCACTTATTGATTAATTTACTCATTCAATAAATTATTCTTGGAACATCTATTAGTCAAACAGGCCCCTGCACTAGTCATTGATGATTCAGTCCTGGATGTGATGGACATGATATTTGCCTTCATGTAGTTTATAGTCTAGGGAAGGAAGTAGAGAGCTCACACATTATTATTTAATAAGAACAATGAGTGTGACTCCCCCAAAAATCATAGTATGATTCAGAGTGAGTAATGAGATTTTATATACTCTGGGCAAGTGACATTTAAGTTGAAGTTTGATGGAAGGGTAGGAATTATCTAGATGAAAAGTGGAGAGCTCAGTGTGACGGGTTATGGCATGTGCAAAGGCCCTGAGGTTAACACAGAGTCAGGACCAGGGGAAATGGCATTAGGTGCACCTGAGGATGTGGGCAGGGGTCAGATCCTGCAGGAACTGGTGAGCCACATGAGGAATTTCGGAGATATTTTTTTCCTCCTGAAAATGATAGGGAAGTGAATGGTTTAAATTTTTTGAAATTGTAGATGACTTGATACATTAAAAATAGAGGTAGCTTACCTGGAGGCAATGAAGTATAATAATAAAAGGAATACATTCAGGGTCCTCGCCAACATGAGAGCTAGAATATCATCAGTGCCATTGTGTTTTCTATATGCTCCTTCCCCATTGGATCTCCCTCAGTCCTCCCAGAGGGGACTATTTGGAAATTTGTGTTTATAATTCCCCTACTTTAAAAAAATGCTTCCCATGTATGCATCCCTAAACAATATGTCCCTTAGTTTTGTTTGCTTTGGAGTATTATAAAAATGGCCTCATGCACTGGGTGGTCTTTGCTAACCTGCTCTTTCCACTCAGTCTCCTGCTTCTCAGAGTCCCTGATGTTTCAATGTGTGGCTGTCATATAATCTGGTAATGGATGGATTTGAAGCAGGGGATCATGAAATCATACTTGACTTTTAATCATAGCTTGCTGTGGTTGAGTTTTAACTTGGTTGCTTTTGTTTTCTTCCTAGGGACTCCCTTCAAGTGTAAAGAAGATGTGATACCCAACAATGAACAAGTCCAGCTCTGCCAAGTGGGAGCAGCAGTGGAGCCTGAATATGTAAGTATTTTTAAGGTTCCTAGATCTTGAGTTTCCTAGAAGAACTTCTAGAAGTTCCTAGAAGGTCCCTAGAAGCCACTCAGGTGGGATGTTGTTTCGCAGTTTTAACAAAGGCCAGAATAATGGTGACTTAAATTGTATAACAGTTTATTTCTCTCCTTGTAAACAATCTGAGGGTCAGCTGTGGAGTATTGGTGGGATGGCTCCTTAAATGCTCTGCCATCATCAACACAAGCTTCCCACTCTGTGGCCCAAAATGGCTGCTCCAGCCCCTGCCATCATGTTTGCATTTCAGCTGGTGGGCAGCAGGGAGGGCAAAGTGAAAGGCATAGTTCTTCTCTTTAAGAGTATAACCCAGTATCACTTCTGTTTATATCTGGCTTTAAGGAAAGCTGAGAAGGGAGGATATTTGCCTATCTAAAACTTGGGAGTTCTTTCACTAAAAGAAGAAAGGATGTTGGAGTCTCATTACCCGTGAGGGTGCTGGTGCTGTGTCTGTATGATGTGGGAGGGGTGATGCACAGCCCCTGGGCCAGGCAAAGAGGAATTTGGATGTCCTGATTCTCCAATGAAGTTGTTCCAGAAACTCGAGCCTCCACGAGCATCTTTAGGAATTGATGTCACAATTTTCAAGATGAGCTTATAAATTAGCTTGGGAATTCCCATGCACTTGGGACCATTGCTGTTGCTTTTTGAAAAGAGTGTGGTGAGATACACCTAAAACGTCACCATTCCAACACTTTATTTTTTATTTAAAAAGTTTTTTAAGTGTTCATCTAGCCAGCATAGAGTACATCATAAATTTTGTTGCAGTGCAATTAATATACTACAATGGTGTGCAATCATCACTTCTAGCCCTCAAACATTTTCATCCCCTCAAAGGAAACTGTATCCCCAACAACATTGTCCTCCAGTGCCTCCTGGAGGAACTGGCCCCTGGTAGACACTGATATGCTCTCTGTGTCCATCCATTGGTCTATTCTGCATATTTCATACAAATGTAATCATACAGTACGTGGTTTTTGGTGTGTGCATGCTTCTCTCACTGAGTATGATGTTTCCAAGGCTCATCCACATTATAGCTGGTGTCAATGCTTTATTCCTCTTTGTGGCTGAATCATAATCGATTTGGACCACTGGATTTTTTTTTTCATACATTCCCCCATCTTTGACCACCCCGCCCAAGTAGTTTTGCTGTTTCTTTGCATTTGTTTCTTTTATTCATTGAAGAGAAAGCTTCCGTGGCTCCAGTTCTGCTCAAATGGTGAGTTTCTGTTTTCCTGAGAATTCTAGAGCTTCCTGACACCTTAGGAGTTTAGGACCACCCTTATGGTGGACTGGGTGGCCAGTGGGTGCTTTGCATGCTGGGGCATTGACTGGTCAGTGCTCACTCGTGCTCTTCCTCTGGGGCACAGGGTTCCTTCTGCACATTAATGAATGCCACCTTCAGTGTTCTGGACGATGCCTGCGGAAACAGGACAGCTGAGGTCTCTCTGAAGGTAACAAGAAAGTCTTCGTAATCAGGTTTGAGCTTCAGACATCTTGGGGAACACATGGGGTACAGAAAGTCCTCTTTATAATTAATGGGCCAAGTTATCCTGTAATTTATTACAGTTATAAGGTTTTAAAATGTAGCATGCAGTCAGGTTGCCCTTCTCTGTCCAGTTTTATGAGTTTTATTATGTAAATAGATCTGTGTAATCACCACCACCATCAGAATATGGAGCAGTTCCTTTTCCTTCCCAAACTCTCCCTGGGGCTTCCCGCCCTTTTTTTTTTTTTTTAAAGATTTTATTTTTATTTATTTGACAGAGAGAGACACAGTGAGAGAGGGAACACACGCAGGGGGAGTGGGAGAGGGAGAAGCAGGTTTCCTGCTGAGCAGGAAGCCCGATGTGATGCGGGGCTTGATCCTAGGACCCTGGGATCATGACCTGAGCAGGAGACAGACGCTTAGCGACTGAGTCACCCAGGCACCCCAGGGGCTTCCCCTTTATTGTCAGATCCTCCCTCCACCACCAGCCCCAGTAAATTTTCGTCATTAGAGTCTTGTCTTTTCAAGAATAGTATATAAATAGAATCATACGGGATGTGGCCCCTTCCTTCCTTCCTCTTTCTTTCTTTCTTTCTTTTTCTTTCTTTCTTTCTTTCTTTCTTTCTTTCTTTCTTTCTTTCTCTCTTTCTCTCTTTCTTTCTTTCTTGCTCTCTGCCTCCCTCTTTCTTTCTTTCTTTTAGGGATTTTTATTTATTTATTTGGGGAGGGAGAGAGAAAGAGGGAGAGAGAAAGAGAGAGAGAGAAAGAGCATGAGCAGGGGATAGAGGCAGAAGGAGAGGAAGAAGCAGAGGGAGAGGGAGAAGCAGGCTTCCTGCTGAGCAGGGAGGCCCAGGTGGGGCTTGATTCCAGGCCCCTGGATCATGACCTGAGCTGAAGGCAGGCGTCTCACTTTCTGAACCACCCAGGTGCCCCAGGATGTGGCTTCTATCACTCAGCATAATGCCTTTGAGATTCATCAAGGTTGTGATCAATAGTTCCAATTCTATTTTTTTTCCAATTCTTATTTTTGTATAACTGTTAGTGACATCGTCTACAGTCACAGCATTGTATAACCACCACCTCCATCCCCCCAAAAGGAAACTTGTACCCCCAAAGCAGCTGGTCCTCATCCCTCCCTCCCCCAGCCCCTGGCAACCACCAGTGTGGTTTCTGACTTGGTAGACATACCTGTTCTGGGTATGTTGTAAAAAAGGAGTCCTACAAGATGTGGTCTTTTGTGTCTGGCTTCTTACTCTGAGGGTAACATTTTCTTTTTTTTCTTTTTTTTTTTTTTTTGAGGGTAACATTTTCAAGGTTCATGCCCGGTGAAACACACATGGGTGCTTCATTCCTTTTTATGGTCGAGTACTAGCCTGCTTTATGGAGGTACCACGGTTTAGCCATTCATCTGGGAAGGACATCTGAGCGGTTTCCACGAGACCAACATCTCCTTCCCCTGACCCCACCTCAGCTTTGGGCAATAATCAGGAGAGCTGCTGTAAACATTCACACACAGTTTGCATGTCTGTGTGTCTGTCCGGTGGGGGCAGTGTGTGTCGCTGATTTTTCATTTCTCCAGGGTAAATACCTAGAGATGGGATTACAATGGTAGGTTTTAAAACCTAGTTTTTCTTAAGACTTCAAGTTGGACTCAAAGCTGTTGTTAGTTTATCAATAAATTTGGTTGGTTTTGTACCAAAATCAGAATAGTACTTGCATTTGTAATTTGATTTAAAATTTTTAATTTTAAATAATAACAAACTATTTAAATTAATTAATAATAAATTATTGATTTATTGGCAAAACATATTTATTCATCAAGTGTACATTCACTCATAGGGTTTTCAGATTAAATTTCCATAGATGAATCATTTTTTACAAATTTAATTAGGTTCCCTCCATTTTATTTATTTTTTAAAGATCTTATTTATTTATTTGGCAGAGATCACAAGAAGGCAGAGAGGCAGGCAGAAGGAGAGGGGGAAGCAAGCTCCCCGCTGAGCAGAGAGCCCGATGCGGGGCTCGATCCCAGAACCCTGGGATCATGACCTGAGCTGAAGGCAGAGGCTTTAACCCACTGAGCCACCCAGGCACCCCTGTTCCCTTCATTTTATACTATGCTTATGAATATTCTTATTTCCCTCCAAATTTCAAATACCTAATGAGGAAGATTTACTAACCTAAAAGGCAAAGTCATATGCTTTCAAGGGATTCATATATCCAATGTATCAAATACATAAATACATAAATCAAATGTATAAATGTACTAATTCAGATGTTTTAAATGTTCAAAACCATTTATCAACAGCTGTGTTCTCTTGCAGTGTTCATATTGAATACACATTTATCACACATCTAATCCCTTTGGGCAGTGAAATCCCGTGGTAATCAGTTAGCTTCTCTAACGTGTTGAATTGTTCCAAACCCTTTCAAAACCATTTTTCTGGGGATGCCTGGGTGGCTCAGTGGATTAAGCCTCTGCCTTCAGTTCAGGTCATGATCTCAGGGTCCTGGGATTGAGTCCCCCTTCAGGATCTCTGCTTGGCAGGGAGCCTACTTCCTCCTCTCTGTCTCTCTGCCTGCCTCTCTGCCTGCTTGTGATCTCTGTCTGTCAAATAAATAAATAAAATCTTAAAAACAAAAAGTTTTCCAGATTATGCCAAAGATCACAAAACTTTCTAAAGTGAACACAAGAGTATTAACCCCATGGAGTCTAAGTTTGCCTACTGATTTTTTTTTTTTTTACCTCCCCAAGGAAATAAAACAGTGTTCCCAGTTTAGAATAGATTTCACATTTCAAAGGGAGTTTAATGAGGTTTCCTCAGCCACAGAATTGAGGACCGTATTTTTTTTTTAAACCGATTCAAAGCCCACAAAAACTTTTTATTTATAAGATTTTTAAAAATATTTTTATTAACATACAATGTATTATTAGCCCCAGGGGTACAGGTCTGTGAATCGCCAGGTTTACACACTTCACAGCGCTCACGATAGTACATACCCTCCCCAGGGTCCATTGAGGACCACATTTTTGCAGGATGATTCTACCTGACATTTTTCTCTGCGTTGGTGGGGAGGATCCTTACACTCATGCCTTGCAATTGGGATACGGTTACAGAACTCAGCGCGTCCTGTTTCTCCAGAAGGAACAACTTTCAAGTTGTACCGTCATCCAGTTTTTACTGAAATTCTTTTCATGTTTTTAAAAAAGATTTATTTATTAATTTTAGAGATTGTGTGAGAGAGAGAGAGAGCTGGGGGAGGGCCAGGGGAGACAGACAGAATCTCAAGCAGACTCCCTACTGAGTGTGGAGCCCAATGCAGGGGCGGACCCCATGACCCTGAGGTCATGAACTGAGCCGTATCAAGAGTTGGATCCTTAACCGACAGAGCCACCCAGATGCCCCTCTTTTCATGTTTCTACTGCCCAGTTTGGATAAATAGAAATTGGTATTCCTACCAGGATTTCAGTTAATTTCCTTCCCCATCTGTCTGGAGTCAATTAATTTCTTCCTCATATTTATTAAGTCGTGAGTCCTTTTCATATTTTTGTTTTGTTGGGGTCAGAGTCACATTGTAGAAGTCAACTTACTGACAACCAGTAAATGGAATCGTATCAACATTAATATTAATATTGTTATTGCTATTCTTTCCTTTATTCCTCCATAGACATAATCAATGGAGGAACATTGATCATAGACATAATCGATGGAGGAACACCCAATGGTTAACATTTGGATGTGTATCTTTCCACACCCTTCCACTCTGTGAATGCCCCCCCACACACACACTGAAGCCATTCAGTGAATACCTACTAGAAGGATTCAGCCTCTGATACCAGCCTGCCAAGGTTCAAGTCTTAGTTCTGCCACCTCCTAGATGTGTGTCCTGTCTCCCCATCCAAAAATGGACACAACAGTCTCCACTTCACAGATATCTTCCTAAAATGAACATACATAAGACACAATACCTGGGTTATAGTAAGTATTGATTACTTTTTATGTCTATGTGCCAGAAACAGTAATATCATAAGTACAACCATTTTAATGAAAG
Source organism: Enhydra lutris kenyoni (assembly GCF_002288905.1). Lineage (NCBI taxonomy): Eukaryota > Metazoa > Chordata > Mammalia > Carnivora > Mustelidae > Enhydra > Enhydra lutris. Next base: position 1,505,039 of record NW_019154170.1, on the reverse strand, counting down.
TACTTGTTTTCTCAGTGAAATGAGATACTATATACATTATATATATATAATTTTTATGTATATATGTATATATATACATGTATTTCAGTGTATGTATATATGTATATATATAAAATGTATTTCAGTGTGTATATATATAGATACACACAATGTGTGTATGTGAGTGTGTGTGTATCTATCTATCTATCTATCTATCTATATATATACACAATTTTTAAGCATTTCTGGAAGGATTAATTCCAGGAAGCGAAATCGCTGGGTCAGAGCTATGTGCACGCGATGTTATTCCACATGCTCATTTAAAGGCTACGCCAGGGCACCCAGGTGGCTCAGTCAATTGAGCATCTGCCTTCAGCTCAGGTCATGATCCCGGGGTCCTGGGATCAAGTCCCATGTTGGGCTCCCTGCTCAGTGGGGAGCCTTTTTCTCCCTCTTTTCCTGCTGCTCCCCCTGCTTGTGTTCCCTCTCTAGCTGTCTCTCTCCCTGTCAAATAAATAAATAAAATCTTTAAAAAAAATAAAGGCTACACCACTTTGCATCCCAGGGAGGCCTTTGGGATCAGGAAAAAGAAGCTGAGTAGATGCCTTTTTAATTCTTCATTGGTCTAGACTGTCACACACTCTCTTGAGGAGAGAGAGAAGGGAAAGAGAGAGGCCAGAGAGAGAGGGAAAGAGGGAGAAGGAGGAAGAGAGAAAGGAAGGAGAGAGTGGAAGGGAGAGAGAGGGAGGGGGAGGGAGAGGGAACAGCTGCTGTTCCAGGGGTCTGGGAAGAGGGAGAGCATGCACAGCATGCAAACACCTTTCCTTGCAGAATACAGCTGAGAGCCTTGCCTCTGTGCTCAAGCAAACGTCCACATGGTCCAACTTCACCAAAGAAGAGACCTCCGCTCTGGCCACTGTGGTCCTGGAGAGTGTGAAAAGCAGCACGCTGGCAGCTTTCCTGAACCCCTCGGCCAATGTCAGTCAGACTGTTCGGACTGAACACTTAGGTAACAGGGCAAGGTTACACCCGGGCGCTGGCTTGAAGCGGGGCTCTGGGCGATGTGATTCTCCACCACTTTCCCATATCCCATTTCCCCAGTGGTTTCAAACCTCTGAAGTCACAGAAGTCACAGAGCCAGTCCAAGGATATGAACAACATCTCCCATTTACGGAGTGGCTGACATTGAGTTCAGAGTGTGGCCAGATAGGGTTTGGAGTGTGTTCTCTGTTTGACAACCGTGCTGAGTCCCACAGTAAATGCAGCCAGTATATGAGATGGAGAAAGTGCTATAAAGAAAAATACAGCCAGGCTAAGTTGGCTTGAGAGGGTCAGGCGTGGGAGGGACCTTCCTAGCTTACATGGGAAGGGAGCCGTGTTCGTATTTGGTGAGTTCAAGGAACAGTGGAGAGGCCAGCGTGGCCAAAGTGAAGTAGAGAATCGTAGAGCCTGCAGGAGAAGGAGTCAGAAACGGAGGGGAGAGGTGGATTTCACAGATGAATGTGGGGACTCAGGATTTCATCTGAAGGAAGATTGGGGGCGGGGCATAGAATTAGAGAGTCTGAGAACAGGCATGGCATGATCTGGCTTATATTTTAAAAAGAAAACCTCCGGTTCCTTTACCTAGTTTGTTTTCATGAAGACTCCTATAGTTATGGTCGTGCCGCAGAGACCTGCGGCTCAGAGGGTAATTTAAGTCACTGTTCCATTTGGCACAGCTGGTGAGTGACAGAGCCCTGGTCCAGTCTGCTGGGTTTGCCCCAGCCCCTTCCTCTTCCCTTTGGCTTCAGAAAACTTGTCTAAATGCAGAGTAGCTAGAGGGTCGTGACCGTTGCTTTCCATCACTGTTGACTTCAACCCCATCTTTCCCTGATGCACCCCCTCTGGGGCAAGAGCTCACTCTCACAGCTCCCGCTGGGATTCTTAGTTGTCTGGGGCTCCCATCCTCCTGTCGCTCATCAGGGGCTCAGGATTGTCCAAGTGATGAACTGGCCTTTTTATTCGTTGTTTGCAACGAGGTATATATAACTTTTGGACAGAAATCAAATCCAGGACTCCCTTTCTGAGTGACCTCAGGCAAAGTCTCCCTATCTCCTTTTATCTCCTTTTAAAGATTTTTACTTACTTATTTGTCAGAGAGAGAGGCAGGGGGAGAGAGAGGGAGCACACGAACAAGCAGAGGGAACAGCAGGCCGAGGGAGAAGCAGGCTCCCCCACTGAGCAGGGAGCCCAATGCTGGGTTTGATCCCAGGATGCTGGGATCGTGACCTGAGCTGAAGGCAGACGCTTCACCGCAATTTCCTTTCACTTTACGTTCCTTTCACTTCAATTTCCTTTTAGAAATTGAAAGCAAAATTATCAAGGAAGGATGCACTGAAGAGAACATGACCTTTCACTTGAAAGCCAAAGGGGACAAGATGGAGATTGCGTGTTCCACCATCGAAGAGTCTGACTCCGCAGGTACTGACTTGGACTGAGAATCAAGGAGGGTGGGTGCGGTGTAATCAGTCGGCAGACATCCATCAGTCAACTGGCAGGTGCCCAGACTGGTGAAGGGCTCAGTGAGGTGAGGGCCCTGTCCTCAGGGAGTTTTCCATCAGCTGGGGAAGTCAGATGTTCAATAAATAGATCCCCTCACAATAATGGGGCACCAAGACCTTCACCGTCCAGTTAAGCAGCCACTGGCCCCTTTTGCCAGCGAGCACTTGAAATGTGGCCAGGCTGTGAGTGTAAAACTCCACACCAGATTCCAAAGGCTTGGTACGAAAAAAACGAAGGATAGAAAAATCTCATTCATATTTTTTATATTGCTTATATGTTGAAATGATAACTGTTTGCGTGTATTGAGTTAATACATCGTTAAGATCAATTTTTACTTGTTTTTGGCTTTTCTAAAAATTGTAGCTACTAGAAAACTTTAAATTACCTGGGCGATTCATGTTGTATAGCTGGCGGACAACACTGGTTTATAGCAGGGATTGGCAAAGTTGTCCTGTAGAGGGTGGGTTGGTAGATATTTTAGGCATTGAGGGCAATACAGTCCCTCACGGTGCAAAGGTGTTCATGCATGGATGGGCGTGGCCATGTTGTAGCCACATTTTTATTTATACAAGAGAGGCAATGGCCAGATTAGCTGGTGGACTGCTGTTGGCCACTTCCCCACCCATCTGCAGTCTGGAAGGCTCAGGGAGCAGGCCTGGGACATCCCTGAAGATCACCAACATTGACGGGGGAAGCCTACCTAAAAGGGGGAGCCAGAATAACCATGAAAGTAGGAGGCAAACTTATTTCCACTGCTCAGTTTGACTGTCTCTTAAAAATACAAATTTAAATTTATTTTTAAATGTAGCCAACATTTCTCCAGGTGGGAGCAGCTCGGGATTTTTTTTTAATGGTTTCTATGAGGGTCACCAATCTTTAAGTCCACTGGTTGTACTGGGGTTGCCATCCTCAGAGAGGGTGAGTGGGGTACAGAGTGCGTGGGATATTAAATTTTTTTTTTTTTTTTGAGGGTAACATTTTCAAGGTTCATGCCCGGTGAAACACACATGGGTGCTTCATTCCTTTTTATGGTCGAGTACTAGCCTGCTTTATGGAGGTACCACGGTTTAGCCATTCATCTGGGAAGGACATCTGAGCGGTTTCCACGAGACCAACATCTCCTTCCCCTGACCCCACCTCAGCTTTGGGCAATAATCAGGAGAGCTGCTGTAAACATTCACACACAGTTTGCATGTCTGTGTGTCTGTCCGGTGGGGGCAGTGTGTGTCGCTGATTTTTCATTTCTCCAGGGTAAATACCTAGAGATGGGATTACAATGGTAGGTTTTAAAACCTAGTTTTTCTTAAGACTTCAAGTTGGACTCAAAGCTGTTGTTAGTTTATCAATAAATTTGGTTGGTTTTGTACCAAAATCAGAATAGTACTTGCATTTGTAATTTGATTTAAAATTTTTAATTTTAAATAATAACAAACTATTTAAATTAATTAATAATAAATTATTGATTTATTGGCAAAACATATTTATTCATCAAGTGTACATTCACTCATAGGGTTTTCAGATTAAATTTCCATAGATGAATCATTTTTTACAAATTTAATTAGGTTCCCTCCATTTTATTTATTTTTTAAAGATCTTATTTATTTATTTGGCAGAGATCACAAGAAGGCAGAGAGGCAGGCAGAAGGAGAGGGGGAAGCAAGCTCCCCGCTGAGCAGAGAGCCCGATGCGGGGCTCGATCCCAGAACCCTGGGATCATGACCTGAGCTGAAGGCAGAGGCTTTAACCCACTGAGCCACCCAGGCACCCCTGTTCCCTTCATTTTATACTATGCTTATGAATATTCTTATTTCCCTCCAAATTTCAAATACCTAATGAGGAAGATTTACTAACCTAAAAGGCAAAGTCATATGCTTTCAAGGGATTCATATATCCAATGTATCAAATACATAAATACATAAATCAAATGTATAAATGTACTAATTCAGATGTTTTAAATGTTCAAAACCATTTATCAACAGCTGTGTTCTCTTGCAGTGTTCATATTGAATACACATTTATCACACATCTAATCCCTTTGGGCAGTGAAATCCCGTGGTAATCAGTTAGCTTCTCTAACGTGTTGAATTGTTCCAAACCCTTTCAAAACCATTTTTCTGGGGATGCCTGGGTGGCTCAGTGGATTAAGCCTCTGCCTTCAGTTCAGGTCATGATCTCAGGGTCCTGGGATTGAGTCCCCCTTCAGGATCTCTGCTTGGCAGGGAGCCTACTTCCTCCTCTCTGTCTCTCTGCCTGCCTCTCTGCCTGCTTGTGATCTCTGTCTGTCAAATAAATAAATAAAATCTTAAAAACAAAAAGTTTTCCAGATTATGCCAAAGATCACAAAACTTTCTAAAGTGAACACAAGAGTATTAACCCCATGGAGTCTAAGTTTGCCTACTGATTTTTTTTTTTTTTACCTCCCCAAGGAAATAAAACAGTGTTCCCAGTTTAGAATAGATTTCACATTTCAAAGGGAGTTTAATGAGGTTTCCTCAGCCACAGAATTGAGGACCGTATTTTTTTTTTAAACCGATTCAAAGCCCACAAAAACTTTTTATTTATAAGATTTTTAAAAATATTTTTATTAACATACAATGTATTATTAGCCCCAGGGGTACAGGTCTGTGAATCGCCAGGTTTACACACTTCACAGCGCTCACGATAGTACATACCCTCCCCAGGGTCCATTGAGGACCACATTTTTGCAGGATGATTCTACCTGACATTTTTCTCTGCGTTGGTGGGGAGGATCCTTACACTCATGCCTTGCAATTGGGATACGGTTACAGAACTCAGCGCGTCCTGTTTCTCCAGAAGGAACAACTTTCAAGTTGTACCGTCATCCAGTTTTTACTGAAATTCTTTTCATGTTTTTAAAAAAGATTTATTTATTAATTTTAGAGATTGTGTGAGAGAGAGAGAGAGCTGGGGGAGGGCCAGGGGAGACAGACAGAATCTCAAGCAGACTCCCTACTGAGTGTGGAGCCCAATGCAGGGGCGGACCCCATGACCCTGAGGTCATGAACTGAGCCGTATCAAGAGTTGGATCCTTAACCGACAGAGCCACCCAGATGCCCCTCTTTTCATGTTTCTACTGCCCAGTTTGGATAAATAGAAATTGGTATTCCTACCAGGATTTCAGTTAATTTCCTTCCCCATCTGTCTGGAGTCAATTAATTTCTTCCTCATATTTATTAAGTCGTGAGTCCTTTTCATATTTTTGTTTTGTTGGGGTCAGAGTCACATTGTAGAAGTCAACTTACTGACAACCAGTAAATGGAATCGTATCAACATTAATATTAATATTGTTATTGCTATTCTTTCCTTTATTCCTCCATAGACATAATCAATGGAGGAACATTGATCATAGACATAATCGATGGAGGAACACCCAATGGTTAACATTTGGATGTGTATCTTTCCACACCCTTCCACTCTGTGAATGCCCCCCCACACACACACTGAAGCCATTCAGTGAATACCTACTAGAAGGATTCAGCCTCTGATACCAGCCTGCCAAGGTTCAAGTCTTAGTTCTGCCACCTCCTAGATGTGTGTCCTGTCTCCCCATCCAAAAATGGACACAACAGTCTCCACTTCACAGATATCTTCCTAAAATGAACATACATAAGACACAATACCTGGGTTATAGTAAGTATTGATTACTTTTTATGTCTATGTGCCAGAAACAGTAATATCATAAGTACAACCATTTTAATGAAAGTACTTGTTTTCTCAGTGAAATGAGATACTATATACATTATATATATATAATTTTTATGTATATATGTATATATATACATGTATTTCAGTGTATGTATATATGTATATATATAAAATGTATTTCAGTGTGTATATATATAGATACACACAATGTGTGTATGTGAGTGTGTGTGTATCTATCTATCTATCTATCTATCTATATATATACACAATTTTTAAGCATTTCTGGAAGGATTAATTCCAGGAAGCGAAATCGCTGGGTCAGAGCTATGTGCACGCGATGTTATTCCACATGCTCATTTAAAGGCTACGCCAGGGCACCCAGGTGGCTCAGTCAATTGAGCATCTGCCTTCAGCTCAGGTCATGATCCCGGGGTCCTGGGATCAAGTCCCATGTTGGGCTCCCTGCTCAGTGGGGAGCCTTTTTCTCCCTCTTTTCCTGCTGCTCCCCCTGCTTGTGTTCCCTCTCTAGCTGTCTCTCTCCCTGTCAAATAAATAAATAAAATCTTTAAAAAAAATAAAGGCTACACCACTTTGCATCCCAGGGAGGCCTTTGGGATCAGGAAAAAGAAGCTGAGTAGATGCCTTTTTAATTCTTCATTGGTCTAGACTGTCACACACTCTCTTGAGGAGAGAGAGAAGGGAAAGAGAGAGGCCAGAGAGAGAGGGAAAGAGGGAGAAGGAGGAAGAGAGAAAGGAAGGAGAGAGTGGAAGGGAGAGAGAGGGAGGGGGAGGGAGAGGGAACAGCTGCTGTTCCAGGGGTCTGGGAAGAGGGAGAGCATGCACAGCATGCAAACACCTTTCCTTGCAGAATACAGCTGAGAGCCTTGCCTCTGTGCTCAAGCAAACGTCCACATGGTCCAACTTCACCAAAGAAGAGACCTCCGCTCTGGCCACTGTGGTCCTGGAGAGTGTGAAAAGCAGCACGCTGGCAGCTTTCCTGAACCCCTCGGCCAATGTCAGTCAGACTGTTCGGACTGAACACTTAGGTAACAGGGCAAGGTTACACCCGGGCGCTGGCTTGAAGCGGGGCTCTGGGCGATGTGATTCTCCACCACTTTCCCATATCCCATTTCCCCAGTGGTTTCAAACCTCTGAAGTCACAGAAGTCACAGAGCCAGTCCAAGGATATGAACAACATCTCCCATTTACGGAGTGGCTGACATTGAGTTCAGAGTGTGGCCAGATAGGGTTTGGAGTGTGTTCTCTGTTTGACAACCGTGCTGAGTCCCACAGTAAATGCAGCCAGTATATGAGATGGAGAAAGTGCTATAAAGAAAAATACAGCCAGGCTAAGTTGGCTTGAGAGGGTCAGGCGTGGGAGGGACCTTCCTAGCTTACATGGGAAGGGAGCCGTGTTCGTATTTGGTGAGTTCAAGGAACAGTGGAGAGGCCAGCGTGGCCAAAGTGAAGTAGAGAATCGTAGAGCCTGCAGGAGAAGGAGTCAGAAACGGAGGGGAGAGGTGGATTTCACAGATGAATGTGGGGACTCAGGATTTCATCTGAAGGAAGATTGGGGGCGGGGCATAGAATTAGAGAGTCTGAGAACAGGCATGGCATGATCTGGCTTATATTTTAAAAAGAAAACCTCCGGTTCCTTTACCTAGTTTGTTTTCATGAAGACTCCTATAGTTATGGTCGTGCCGCAGAGACCTGCGGCTCAGAGGGTAATTTAAGTCACTGTTCCATTTGGCACAGCTGGTGAGTGACAGAGCCCTGGTCCAGTCTGCTGGGTTTGCCCCAGCCCCTTCCTCTTCCCTTTGGCTTCAGAAAACTTGTCTAAATGCAGAGTAGCTAGAGGGTCGTGACCGTTGCTTTCCATCACTGTTGACTTCAACCCCATCTTTCCCTGATGCACCCCCTCTGGGGCAAGAGCTCACTCTCACAGCTCCCGCTGGGATTCTTAGTTGTCTGGGGCTCCCATCCTCCTGTCGCTCATCAGGGGCTCAGGATTGTCCAAGTGATGAACTGGCCTTTTTATTCGTTGTTTGCAACGAGGTATATATAACTTTTGGACAGAAATCAAATCCAGGACTCCCTTTCTGAGTGACCTCAGGCAAAGTCTCCCTATCTCCTTTTATCTCCTTTTAAAGATTTTTACTTACTTATTTGTCAGAGAGAGAGGCAGGGGGAGAGAGAGGGAGCACACGAACAAGCAGAGGGAACAGCAGGCCGAGGGAGAAGCAGGCTCCCCCACTGAGCAGGGAGCCCAATGCTGGGTTTGATCCCAGGATGCTGGGATCGTGACCTGAGCTGAAGGCAGACGCTTCACCGCAATTTCCTTTCACTTTACGTTCCTTTCACTTCAATTTCCTTTTAGAAATTGAAAGCAAAATTATCAAGGAAGGATGCACTGAAGAGAACATGACCTTTCACTTGAAAGCCAAAGGGGACAAGATGGAGATTGCGTGTTCCACCATCGAAGAGTCTGACTCCGCAGGTACTGACTTGGACTGAGAATCAAGGAGGGTGGGTGCGGTGTAATCAGTCGGCAGACATCCATCAGTCAACTGGCAGGTGCCCAGACTGGTGAAGGGCTCAGTGAGGTGAGGGCCCTGTCCTCAGGGAGTTTTCCATCAGCTGGGGAAGTCAGATGTTCAATAAATAGATCCCCTCACAATAATGGGGCACCAAGACCTTCACCGTCCAGTTAAGCAGCCACTGGCCCCTTTTGCCAGCGAGCACTTGAAATGTGGCCAGGCTGTGAGTGTAAAACTCCACACCAGATTCCAAAGGCTTGGTACGAAAAAAACGAAGGATAGAAAAATCTCATTCATATTTTTTATATTGCTTATATGTTGAAATGATAACTGTTTGCGTGTATTGAGTTAATACATCGTTAAGATCAATTTTTACTTGTTTTTGGCTTTTCTAAAAATTGTAGCTACTAGAAAACTTTAAATTACCTGGGCGATTCATGTTGTATAGCTGGCGGACAACACTGGTTTATAGCAGGGATTGGCAAAGTTGTCCTGTAGAGGGTGGGTTGGTAGATATTTTAGGCATTGAGGGCAATACAGTCCCTCACGGTGCAAAGGTGTTCATGCATGGATGGGCGTGGCCATGTTGTAGCCACATTTTTATTTATACAAGAGAGGCAATGGCCAGATTAGCTGGTGGACTGCTGTTGGCCACTTCCCCACCCATCTGCAGTCTGGAAGGCTCAGGGAGCAGGCCTGGGACATCCCTGAAGATCACCAACATTGACGGGGGAAGCCTACCTAAAAGGGGGAGCCAGAATAACCATGAAAGTAGGAGGCAAACTTATTTCCACTGCTCAGTTTGACTGTCTCTTAAAAATACAAATTTAAATTTATTTTTAAATGTAGCCAACATTTCTCCAGGTGGGAGCAGCTCGGGATTTTTTTTTAATGGTTTCTATGAGGGTCACCAATCTTTAAGTCCACTGGTTGTACTGGGGTTGCCATCCTCAGAGAGGGTGAGTGGGGTACAGAGTGCGTGGGATATTAAAGTGTGTGTGTGTGTGTGTGTTTGTGTGTGTGTGTGTTGGGTCATCTATAATCACTACTGAGCAAATGATTTTTTTTTTTTTTGCCTTTGGGGGAATCACAGGCCCCACTGGGGTGGCTTTTGGGTACAGAGTGCGTGGGATATTAAAGTGTGTGTGTGTGTGTGTGTGTGTGTGTGTGTTTGTGTGTGTGTGTGTTGGGTCATCTATAATCACTACTGAGCAAATGATTTTTTTTTTTTTTTGCCTTTGGGGGAATCACAGGCCCCACTGGGGTGGCTTTTGTCTCCTTTTTGGGCATGGAGTCTTTTTTAGACGAGAGCTTCTTCCAAGACCCTCAGACCCCTTTGGCCAACTTCCAGAACAAGTTGAAGGTGAAGATGAATTCTCGCATTGTACAGGGTATCATGACTGGGGAGAAGAAAGACGGCTTCTCCGACCCAGTCATTTACATGCTGGAGAACATTGAGGTTTGTGAAGAGGTTCCTGCTGAACCCCCCTCTACCTATGGAGAATGTCCCATCCCCCAGTGGGCTCAACTTTCCTTTCTGATAGGGACCCGTGAAGGCAGCAAGCTCCTACAGTTTCTTGCTTGTTTCAAGCTGACCCCCCAAATCTATCTTCCGAGGAGAGGGCTTCCCTATTTCTATGTGTTATTCTTCCATCCATCATTGTGCAAGATTGGGCTCAGATTAAGTGATGTTCACGCAGGAACATTTAGAGAAATGTTATTCACATGAGCTATGACCAAGTCAGCGCTAGAGGCAGATCTGATATCTGAGAACTTTCCCTCCCTCCTTGCACCCCAAACACACACCTGCATCTTCTTGCCCCAAATGACTCTTGAATCCATTTGAAAGAGCATTTCAGGTGACCAGAGCCTTACCATTTTCAGCCGAAGCAGGAATTTGAGAGACCTATCTGTGTTTCCTGGGACACCAACTTGGAGGGTTGTAGGTGGATGTCCTCTGGCTGTGTGGTCCTTGAAGCTTCCAAGACACATACTGTCTGCAGCTGTAATCAAATGATGAACCTGGCCATCATCATGGCTTCTGGGGAGCTCACGGTCAGTACTGATTCTCTGTGTTCTGGCTCCCCAAACCCAAGGGGAAATATTGAGTAAATATCCATTGTGCATTTCTCATGGCTTTGGGTGTTGTGGGAGTCATGGGCGACAGATGGGGTGTGCAATAACTCTGCCCTTGGAGAATTCAGGGCCTGGCTGGGAAGCTGTGACATGCATTTATAAAATAAGAAGTAACCCTAAGCAGATGCTGAGACAATTACAATCACAGATCCCATTTACAGAGCGCCTACTGTGTTGGACCCTTTATTTATTTATTTTTTAAAAGATTTTATTTATTTATTTGACAGAGACAGATCACAAGTAGGCAGAGAGGCAGGCAGAGAGAGAGAGAGAGGGAAGCAGGCTCCCTGCTGAGCAGAGAGCCTGATGCGGGACTCGATCCCAGGACCCTGAGATCATGACCTGAGCCGAAGGCAGCGGCTTAACCCACTGAGCCACTCAGGTGCCCCTGGACCCTTTATTTTAAGTTAAGTGTTTTCAAGCCCTTTTACAGGTTGGGGGCTGAGGCCCCATAGCCCACCTGCTTAGGAAACTCGAGACAAGCCTCGAACCCAGGATAGTCTAGCTCCAGATGTCTCTTTCCACAAAACCATGTATATGGTACAAGCAGTAGTGCTATGGGAATTCAGAAGTGTGTTGGTGAGAGCCAGCAAGTAGTCAGGGAGGGGATGGGATGTGAAGTGAGCCTTGGTGAGTGGGTAGATTCAGTGGAGAGGAAAGACACACAGAACACGCAGTGCATTTCCTGCACAGCTGTGAGCACTTCAAGTATTTTCATTGAATCCTCCTGCAACAACCCTAAAGGGTTACTGTTTGTATCCTCTTTTAACAGATGAGGAAACAGAGGCACAGAGCAGTTAAGTGTCTTGCCCAAGCTCATAAAACTAGGAACTGGCAGAACTGTAGTCTGTTTTCTTAGCCACCACATCGCAAAATCATAGAGAGTAGCTGGTGAGATATTGCCTTGTCACATCTTTAATACACAGAAGGAACTCAAAAATTTAAGATTAATTGTGAATAGGGGAAGTACTCCGCTTGCCATTTCCACTCCCAGAAGTTGGGGCATCTCTGAACGCCTGTGTAGCCTCCTGGATCAGGGCAGGAAATAGTAACCACTCTAGGTGTTTCGAGCAGGGAATGGGATGCTCACAAAATCATGAGAAGGGATGGAGGAATTGAAGTCAGGGCCTGCCAGTTGGGGTTTGGCTTCAAGAGCACCCTTCTGCAGCTGCAATCCAGAGGTCAGAAATTGCTACTGTCAGATCACTCCATATCTGTGCAATCAAAGAAGGGACAGCTGGAATGTGGAGCCCAGCCATAACTTGCTCCTACCTGCAGAAAGAAAGCTGGTATCTGCCTCCATTCTGCCTTCTAGAACTTCTGTGCATACCTCTCATTGGAGAACCTAAATGACATCCAGGACCCTAGCCCCAGAAGATTCTGGGAAATGTAGTTTATAGGCATCCTGCTCTAGTACGACATGAGGTGGGGCACAGGACAGGGCAGGGGGAGGCAAGGGGATGGGTGCTGATGGATTCCAAGGGATGATGATAGACAATATCTGGTTCACTCTGAGTGTCAAAGGGAGAAAAGTTCCCTGAGCCCTTTCTGCCCCAGTCAGGAGTCTGGATAATTCTTTTTTTCTGCCTGGAGGAATGTCAGTCCCTCTCTGAGTACTGTATCTCCTTTCTGACAGATGGAGTTCTCCTTGTACCTCATTAGCCACGTGGGGATAATCATCTCCCTGGTGTGTCTCGTCTTGGCCATCGCCACCTTCCTACTGTGCCGTGCCATTCGCAACCACAACACCTACCTCCACCTGCACCTCTGCATCTGCCTCTTCTTGGCCAAGACTCTCTTCATCATCGGTGTAGACAAGACAGGCAACCAGGTCTCACATCCCTTAGACTGTGTCCTCACTCAGCCTCACCATGTCGACATCTGCCCCTGCTCATCCACCCAACAACTTCTATGCTAGTTCCCACCTCAGGACCTTTATATGTGCTATGCCCTCCTTTGATGATACTTGTTCCCAGCTCTTCACCTGGTGGTCTCCTTCTTGTGATAGGTTTCAGTTTAAAATCATTTCCCTGGTCATCTTATATACTGTGGTGGTCTCCCCATTACTGTTTAAACCATTGGTTCTTATATTTGAGGATTCCGCCCCTTGAGGACACTCGGTGATATCTAGAGACAGTATTGGTAGGGGAGTTGCTGGCACCCAGTGGAGACTAAGTATGCTGCCAAGCACCCTACAAGACACAGAACAGCTCCCAAGACAGAAAATAACCTGGCAATAATGTTACAAATATCAATAATGTTACAGCTGAGAAACTCTATGCCTTATCAATCTATTTTGCTTTCTTTCTGAGCATTTATTTGAAACCATTATGATTATTAGTTGTTTTACTTGTGCATCTACACCCCTAAACTAGACTATGAGCAAGAACTTTGGCCAATCTACTCCCTATAACTATACCAGAAACATGGTAGGCTCTCAGGATTTTTACAGAAGGAGCACTAGCGACATTTTGCCTGGAGTGATCTTTCTTTATGTGGAATCAACCCTCTCATTGTGGAATGTTTAGCTTCCCAGAACTCAATGCTAGTAGTTCGTGTCACTCCCACCATTTGACCAGGAGTGAGCAAACACTTTCTGCAAAGAGGCAGATATAAACATTTTTGGCTTTGCAGATCCTAGGGTCTCTGCTGTAACCGCTTAACTTTGCTGTTTTAGTGAAAACAGCCATAGAAAATATAGAAATAGATGTGACCATGTGCCCACGAGATGTTATTTACAAAACAGACAGCCAGTCCAATGGCTATGGTTTCCTCATCCCCACACTCAATATCTTCACACATCCTCTGAGGTAGGGTGATCAACTATCCCTTCTTCTCAAAACTCTCTTAAGTTTTAACACTGAAAGTTGCATGTCCTGGGAAAAACTAGTCCCAGGCAAACCAGGACAATGGGTCCCCCAACCAAAGAGATGATAGCACCTGCAGGAAGAATATCTCTATAAAGGTTTGTGGAAAGAAGGAATGGGCTGTGTTTGGGGAACTCCAATCAAAGTGTACCCCCACTATTGTCTGGATCTGCTTCTTGGGCGGTGGGGGGAGGGTGAAATGATCCTGAATGTGCATGCTTCTCCTCTCCAGATGGGCTGTGCCATCATTGCAGGCTTCCTGCACTACCTTTTCCTGGCCTGCTTCTTCTGGATGCTGGTGGAGGCTGTGATGCTCTTCCTTATGGTCAGGAACCTGAAAGTGGTGAATTACTTCAGCTCTCGCAACATCAAGATGTGGTACCTCTGTGCCTTTGGCTATGGGCTCCCAGTGGTGGTGGTGGCTGTCTCTGCCAGTGTGCAACCACAAGGTTATGGGATGCATAATCGGTAAGTGATCTCCTTCTCTCTCCCTGAGGAGCCTACTGCCAGGGTTCATGATGATATTTACAGGAACACCAAGAAGAGCTATAACAGTAGTGGTAATTGAGTCTACCATTTATTGAGCTCTTTATGTTTTGTCAGTCTCAGGCCTGCCATGTACAGTAGCACAGGTTATACACTACACAAATCTAAGAGTCACTATTTGCATTATAATAAAGATAAATGGTGGTGGTATAAACAATGAACTTGGTTGTAAATTTTAAAATCACAGTTTCTGGAGCCAACCTGCTTGGGTTTGAATCCTTGCTCTACCACCTTTTAGCTGTGCTACCTTGGGCAAGTCACTTAACCTCTTTCATACCATTTCCATTTCCTCATCCGTACAATAGGGGCTGACAGCAATGCCTACATCATAGTGTTGTGAAGGTTAAATGAGATGTTATCTGCAAAACATTTAGAAGAGTGTCTGGCACAGTGTAAAGCATTATACATGCCATCATCATCATCATCATCATCATCATGGTCCGTTTTAAAGCAGGGTTTGTTTATCACATGGTTCATATGAGAGGATTTTAGGTAGTGTGTTGGTGAGTATCATTTATTTATTTTTAAGACATTTGTTTATTTTTTTTATTATGTTTTGTTAGTCACCAAACAGTAATGCATTAGTTTTTGATGTCATGTTCCATGATTCATTGTTTGCATACAACACCCACCCAGTGCTCCATGCAATACGTACCCTCCTTAATACACATCACCGGGCTTGCCCATCTCCCCCAACCCCTTCCCCTCTAAAACCCTGTTTGTTTCCTGTAGTCCATGGTCTTTCATGGTTCTTCTCCCCATCTGATCCCCCCCCCCTTTATTTTGGTGAGGGAACTGAATATCCAGGTTTCCTCCCTGCCTACTACTGATGGTTTATATTTCAGGTGAGGTCATGAGATAAGATGTGATGGAAAGGAATCCATAGTTAGTGGGGACTCATCAAACCTAAATCCTGCAAGCTTTACAAACATGTATTACCTCTGGTACTTCTCAACTGAAATCTTATGTGCGAGGACTGAGTCTCCATTGTGTACAGTGTGAAGAGTGTCCCTTGGATTTCTGCAGTGTACAACCTGTGTTGCTGCACATGGTGGTACCTAAAGTAACAGCTTAATGAATGGTAGTAGCTTCAGAGGAAATGAGACTCAGCACAGTTAGCTAGGAAGCTAGGAATTGTCCAAACTGAATTTGGATTTGACTTATCAGGAGATGGAAGTGATAATGTAAGGCCACCATGATGAAGTGTCCAATGTTGGTATGGGTAATAGAAGCACTGACACAGACCAGAGAAGGATGATAATACATGGGAGTTGGAAAGTTCATGGAAGGCTTCCTGAAGGAGGTGGTATTTGAATGAGTCTTGAAAGCTCCACTGAAATGTACACAGGCAAAGAGGAAAGGGGGTGCAACAGAGATGAAGGCAATAGCTTCCCAAGGGAGGGCTCAAGGTGTGTTTGGAGAATGGATGGATTGGGCTGAGAGAAGGGGAAACTGGGGAAGGGGCATGGAATTTGGAGAATACCTTCCAGGTGGTAAGAACCACAGAAAGTTTTGGAAGAGAGGAGTACTGACAAGGATTTGAAATGACCTTCAGAAGAAGCACTAGGCATGGGGAAGAGAAGGAGAAACATGGTGCATTTCTGAGCAGGTGTGGTTGCAGGTAATGGGCTCCAGCCCAGTGGGCACCTCTGGGAAACTATGTAGGGCATGCACCTCTGATATCTCACCCAGGGGGCATACTTGTTGACCAGCTCCCTCCCAGCAGCCATTGGTTGAGGGCTGCTCCCAGACAGCTAATTCTCAGAGCTTTCAATCTGATGCCTCCAGCCAGAGATGCAGAAACTGATAAGGAAGTTGGCCAGTATTTACTGAAGTAAATTTACTTCAGTAGTAAGTAAGTAAGTACTGAAAGTACTACTTTCAGAAGTAAATTTACTGAAAGAACAGGGACAGCATCTTCTGTGCATTTTATGCCTTTTTATTACTACTACTTGGAGATTCATGTTCCAGGGAGAGAATGCCTGGTTGGCCAAACTTGATTATTTTCCTTCTCTTGTGTAGAGAGGGGAGCACACTTTTGCTAAAGGAATATTGGGGTGCTGTTCCTGAACATGGTAGAATGCTTGTGAAATGGTGAAAACAACAAATTACCAGAGACATGCTGGAAAGAGGCAATGAATTCGCTCTTCCTTCTCTCTCTCCATTCCCCCCCTCACCTTCCCTCCATTTCTTTTAAGAAATAATCATAGAATGTCTCATCCATGCCAGGACTTGCACTGAGGGCTGGGTATTCAGAGATGAACAAAAGTCCAAAGTCCAAATTCTCATACAGCTCACAATCTTGTAGGGAGAGGACAATTTGCAAGGAAACAAACACCATCATAATTGATACCAATAGATTGTATAAGAAAGAAACAAGGGGTGCCTGGGTGGCTCAGTGGGTTAAGCCTCTGCCTTCAGCTCAGGTCATGATCTCAGGGTCCTGGGATCGAGCCCTGCATCAGGCTCTCCACTCAGCGGGGAGCCTACTTCCCCCTCTCTCTCTGCATGCCTACTTGTGATCTCTCTCTCTCTCTCTCTCTTTCTCTCTCTCTGTGTCAAATAAATAAATAAATAAAATCTTTAAAAAAGAAAAGAAAGAAACCAGCAAACCCTGCCAGAGATGGACCAGGAGTAGTGATGGTCAGAAGTGGCTTTTCAAAGGAGATGACATCTGAGCTGAGATTTGAAGGAGCAGGTGTACCAGTAAAGAGGTCTGAATGGGGGGGAAGAGGTTACAAAGATTATGAATAGAAGATGAGCTCTACTCATGGCACCTAGTGAATACTTCAGGAATATTTACCCAGGAGGAAAGTCTGAAAGAAGACTTGCTGTGTCCCAAAGGAAACTGAACTGTAACCTGCCACATCATGAGAATTTTCATCTCAGGGCCATCTCCCTATACTCTCCTCCATTAGTGCATTTGCTGGGGTATGAGTAACAGTAGGGTCAAGACTGAGACTAGCACTGACTCCTCTTTCTTTCCATAGCTGCTGGCTGAATATAGACAGAGGGTTCATCTGGAGTTTCCTGGGGCCAGTCTGTGCCATCATCATGGTAAGAAAATCGCTTGATGCCGTATGTTTTCGTGCAGGAACAAGGAGACCCAAGGGATCAGGGAGTGCCAGTGGAATTTGCATAACTGAGGTCACTTATTTTTCTCAAACATTCTCCCTTCTGATCCCTGGTTCTTGAGATTTCCAAATTAGAGTGTAATTTCTTTGACATGTGATTTTTTTTTTCTCTGCCAACATGCAAATCCCCTGGAGGGGATAGATCCCTGGAAGGACAGATAATCTTATCTGTCCTTTGTGTTTCAGTGAGAACGAGTCTGTTGATGTCTTCTGAGGTTAGACATTGAATGAGAAAAAAAAAGGGAGAAAGAAATTAAGAGTATTTGATGGTCAGGGAGGAGAAGAAAACTGAGGGTTGAAAGCAAAGGAAAGCCTAGAGTTGTTTTTTCCCCCCAGCTTTATTGTGGTGTAACTGACAAATAAAAATTGTATATATTTAAGATGTGAAACTTGATGTTTTGACTTATATATATATACATCATGAAATAATCACAATCAAGCTAATGAACATATCTATCACCTCACATCGTTACTGTTTTTCTTTCTTTTTTTTTCTTTTTTTTGTGGTGAGATCGCTTAAGATCTGCCCTTTTTTCCTTTTTCTTTTTCTTTATTATTATTTTATTTTATTTTTATTATGTTATGTTAGTCATCATACAATATGTCATTAGTTTTTGATATAGTATTCCAAGATTCATTGTTTATGTATAACACCCAGTGCTCCATGCAATACGTGACCTCCTTGACACCCATCATGAAGCCAACCCACCCTCCACCCCTGCCCTTCTAAAACCCTCAGTTTGTTTCTCGGAGTCCACAGTCTCTCATGGTTCGTCTTCCCCTCCGATTTCCCCCACTTCATTTTTCCCTTCCTTCTCCTAATGCCCTCTATGTTATTCCTTACGTTCCATAAGTGAAACCATATGATAATTGACTTTCTCTGTTTGACTTATTTCACTCAGCATAATCTCCCCCAGTCCCATTCATGTTGATACAAAAGTTGGGTATTCATCCTTTCTTATGGCTCAGTAATATTCCATTGTGTATATGGACCATATCTTTATATATTCATCTGTTGAAGGGCATCTCAGCTCTTTCCATAGTTTGGCTATTGTGGACATTGTTGCTATGAACACTGGGATGCTAAGATCTGCCCTTTTAGTAAATTTCAAGTATATAATATAGTATTGTTAACTGTAGTCACCCCACTATACATAAGATCTCTAGAACTTATTCACCTTGTATAACTGTGGACCAACATCTTCCCCTTCCACTCCCCAGCCCTAGCACCCACTGTTCTACTCTCTGGGAACCTAGGGGTGTTACCCACCATCTTCTTGCCTTCTTACCTCCAACCCAGATTCAACAGTCCTACAAGTTGATGTTTCTTCTGACTCTCACTCATGGTGGCTTTTTTCCTTGTGTCACTTATAATTGTTCATTGTGAGCTCTTATCCCACTGATATAAATCTTGGGAATTCTTGAGACTGTATTCCTCCAGATGGGTTTTGCTCTGACTTCTGTAAGACCTGGGCGGGGGAGGGTACGTATTAGTTTCCTAGGGCTACCATAACAAAGCATCACAAACAAAGTGGCTTAGAACAACAGAATTGTATTGTCTCACAGCTCTGGAGGCCAGAAGTATAAAATCAAGAGGTCATCAGGGCCATGTCCTCTCTGAAGGCTCAAGGGAAGGATCCATTCCAGTTTTCTATCCAAGAATACTGGTAACCTCAGGAGTTTCTTGGCTTGTAGAAGTTGGTCTTCTCTCTGTGCTTGACTGTGTCTGTGTCCAAATTTCCCTGTGTTATAAGGTCATGTGGGACTAGGGCCCAACCTATGACTCATTTTAATTTGTTCACCTCTGGTAAAGACCCTAACCCCAAATAAGATCACGTTCTGAGGTCCTGGGGGTTAGGGCTTCAACAATTCAACTGAAACAGGGCACCAATCTTGATTCTCACTTTCCGTATGCATACAGTGAAATTTAGTGGTGATCACCCAGATGAGAACCAGCAAAGGCTATTTATTGCTATAGTGAGGGAGTCAGTCACCATCACTTACACTTTGCAGAGATTCAAAAGCAGGCAGAGGAGTGGGAAAGGGGTAAAAAAGGGAAGGCTTCAGTGTGCCCTGAGCAGAGGCTATAGGCTTTGGGACCTTAAAGGCAAGCTAACTCAAAGCAGGGCATCCTCTGTGAATGCTTAGGGGAGCATATTGGCTTTCTCCTTTTGGTTCTAAATTGGAAGTGAGGGCAGAAATTAGGGAGGCTGTCAGTTACCAATCAAGAGCTGGTTGTTTAGGGCTGACTGCTTCCTGGAGTGTTTACTGCAGACTATGAGTCTTTCACAGGTAGGTGGTCTGGCCATTGTCCATTTGTATACCCAATCTCTCAGTCCTTTCTGCTTGACTTTGTAGATCAATTCCATCCTCCTGACTTGGACGCTGTGTGTCCTGAGGCAGAAGCTTTCCAGTGTCAATGCTGAAGTCTCAACACTCAAAGACACTAGGTACAGACCCTCCTTTCTTTCCTCTCCTTTTCCAATCTCCCTCATTTCCCCCACAAACATTCACTGAGTACCTTTCATATGCCTGGTCCTGTGCACAGGACAGAAGAGCACAGTGTCTAGATTTGGGGTCTCAAATGTCAGGTCTGCCACTTATAAGCTGTATGACCTTAGGCAAGTTACATAACCTCTCTGAAACTGTCTCCTCATCTGTACACTAGGGATGCTAACATTGCCCACTTTACCTGGCTTATGAAACAGTAACACAGTTACCAAGAAGAGTGTTTCCTATGTTGAAACTATTAATATATTTTCTAACTCATCTACTGTACACAATGATACGTGCATATTTGCAAAAACAGAATCTTGCCATCTACCTTATATTTGTAATGATTTTTTTCTCTTAATAATGTCATGAATATTTTTCAGTTTAACTAGACATCCTTTGACAATATCTTTTTTTGGTAAAACATTTCAGTGTAAGAATACAGCACAGCTTACTTAAATCATGCCTTATTCATGGAACATTCACGTTGTTTCTGATTTCTTGGGGCGAGTTGGGCTATTATAAACAATGCAGTCTTGAATACCCTTGTAGATAGATCCTTTTCCACGTCGGTGGTTGTTGGATCATAACAGTAGGCACAAAACTGCCTGAGTCAGATGGCAGGTTCGATTGTCACACTTTCAATATATATTGCAAATTGTTTTCCAGAAAATTTGTTTCCATTTGCAAGAGTGCTTGTTTACCTACAGCTTTGCCAACACCAGAATGTATCATTTTTGTTGTGTCTTTTTGCTGATTTAATAGGTGAAAGATTCTATCATATTATGTTAGTTTTGTATATATTATTTTATCTTATAGATATGGGACATTTTCATACTTTTATAGGCCATTTGTGTTTCTTAACTCTATCACTCAACTAATCTTAAAAAAAAAAAAAAGATTTTATTTATTTGAGAGAGAGAGCACAAGCAGTGGGGGGAGGGGCAGAGGGGGAGGGAGAAGCAGACTCCCTGAGCAGGGAGTCTGATGAGAGAGGCTCCATCTCAGCACCCTAAGATCATGACCTGAGCCAAAGGCAGCCACTTAACTGATTGAGCCACCCAGGCACCCCTCAACTAATCTTCATCTTAAGAACCTACAGAAGTCAGACATGGTCTAGGTTTTATTGTCGGGAACCATATGATGTCCTTTGCTTATTTTCCTATCAGTATCTAATCCCTCATCTATCTTAAATAATTTTTAGGAAAAAAATTTTAGAAAATAATTTTTTCTAAAAATTATTTTTAAAAAGTTGATGCAAAAATTATAAAACAAAGTTAATACATGCAATGCTAAGAAAAATCAAGCACTGAAAAGGGGAACACATGGAAAGCAATTCCTTCTCTCTTCCCTTACCCCCAGTTCCCCAGATCTCTCCCACCTTAAGCAACCATTATCACATGAATTGGGCTTCCTTCCAGGATACTCTATACACACTCACCTTCTATTATATAAATAATTAGATACTATACATATTCTGAACTTTGGGATTTTTCCACATAATAGGTAGCTGATTTCATATGAGTACTTATGTCTAAAAACAACTAACAAAAATGTTTTTGTGCCAGACACTACTGTAAGCACTCTTAGAATTTTGTTATCTCATTTAATCTGTAGAACAAGTAATATCACCCTGTAGGAATTGCATTATTGTCCCTATATCAATTTGAGGAAACTGAGGCAGTTTCCACAGGTACCCAGAGCCTGTACCTTTACCCCCATAGTATATGGTCACTCTCATCTCATTTTAAAAAATGTTTTTATGGGGCAACTTGGTCTGGTTCAATCAGTAGAGCAGGCAGCTCTTGATCTCAGGGCTGTGAATTAGAACTCCATGTGGGTATAGAGTTTACTTAAAAATAAAATCTTCAAAAAATGTTTTTATTGGAGCACCTGGGTAGCTCAGTGGGTTAAAGCCTCTGCCTTCAGCTCGGGTCATGATCCTAGGATCCTGGGATCGAGCCCCGCATCGGGCTCTCTGCTTGGTGGGGAGCCTGCTTCCCCCTCTCCTTCTGCCTGCCTCTCTGCCTACTTGTGATCTCTCTCTCTGTGTCAAATAAATAAATAAAATTTTAAAAATGTCTTTATTATTTGCTTTTATTTATTTTTTTTGAAAGCAAGAGTACTGAAAATCAGTTTTTAATGCACATTTATCTCCACTTTGGCGTTCCACTGCATCTGTGAATCAGCTTAGGTTTTAGTCTCTATAGATGTGCCTAATTCTGGACATTTCCAATAAATGGAATCATATACTCTGTGTCCTTCTGTGACTGGCTTCTCTCACTGACATAATGTCTTCTGAGTTCATCCGCATTATAGCTGGTATCAGAATTTCATTCCCTCTTAAGGCTGAGTAATATCCCAGGGTATGGATGGGCCAAATATTGTTTATCTCCTCTCAAGTAGATGGACACTGGGGTTGTTTTAGTTGGGGAGGGGATGGGGAATGAATGCTTCATAGGTGTGGGGTTTCTCTTTGGGGTGATAAAAATGTCTTAGAAGTGGCTGGGGATGATTGTACAGCATCAGGAACGTGCTAAGTGCCACTGAATTACATACTTCAAGTGGGTAAAATGGTGAGTTTTATATTATGCAAGTTTTTCTTTGATTAGAAAAAAATGTCCTTGTATTTCATCCTACGACATTACCATTCATTTAACATGTCCTCAGTTCTTGACCTGTAGGTCCTTGGAGCATTTTCATCACTATCAACACTATTACAATCATATCAAAAAATGGGCAGAAGATATGAACAGACACTTCTCCAGTGAAGACATACAAATGGCTAACAGACACATGAAAAAATGTTCACCATCACTAGCCATCAGGGAGATTCAAATTAAAACCACATTGAGATACCACCTTACACCACTTAGAATGGCCAAAATTAGCAAGACAGGAAACAACATGTGTTGGAGAGGATGCGGAGAAAGGGGAACCCTCTTACACTGTTGGTGCGACTGCAAGTTGGCGCAGCCACTTTGGAGAACAGTGTGGAGATTCCTCAAGAAATTAGAAATAGAGCTTCCCTATGACCGTGCAATTGCACTACTGGGTATTTACCCCAAAGATACAGATGGAGTGAAAAAGAAGGGCCATCTGTACCCCAATGTTTATAGCAGCAATGGCCACGGTCGCCAAACTGTGGAAAGAACCAAGATGCCCTTCAACGGACGAATGGATAAGGAAGATGTGGTCCATATACACTATGGAGTATTATGCCTCCATCAGAAAGGATGAATCCCCAACTTTTGTAGCAACATGGACGGGACTGGAAGAGATTATGTTGAGTGAAATAAGTCAAGCAGAGAGAGTCAATTATCATATGGCTTCACATATTTGTGGAGCATAACAAATAGCATGGAGGACAAGGGGAGATGGAGAGGAGAAGGGAGTTGAGGGAAATTGGAAGGGGAGGTGAACCATGAGAGACTATGGACTCTGAAAAACAATCTGAGGGTTTTGAAGGGGCGGGGCGTGGGAGGTTGGGGGAACCAGGTGGTGGGTATTAGAGAGGGCACGGATTGCATGGAGCACTGGGTGTGGTGCAAAAACAATGAATACTGTTACGCTGAAAAGAAATAAAAAAAAAATAAAAATAAAAGTTTTAGAACATAAAAAAAAACCCAAAATATCCACTATTACATTAAATATATGTATCCACACATCCTTGTGGCATGTGTATCTGTAGGCCAACTGCCTTTCAAGTGCCAGCGGGACTCAATTTCCCCGATTCTGGGCTTGGAGACACCACTGCACCTTTATTTCCACCCAGGTGGCGGGCGAGTGGTGGGGGCACAGTCCATGAGGACAACAGCCATTGCCCAAAACTTTACGGTCTCCAAATCTTCTCCCCTAGGTTACTGACACTCAAGGCCTTTGCCCAGCTCTTCATCTTGGGATGCTCCTGGGTGTTAGGCCTCTTCCAGATTGGACCCATGGCTAGTATCATGGCCTACCTCTTCACTATCATCAACAGCCTGCAGGGGGCCTTCATCTTCATCATTCACTGTCTGCTCAACCGCCAGGTACACAGCATTTGCCCTTCCCAGCCCCAGTCTTCAGGGGAACATGCCTGTGTCAGCCCACATCCCTGCATCTGGGGAATAATTCATCTTCTTGTGATGTGTTTTTCCCTCCAGGTACGGGAAGAATACAGGAGATTGATTACCAGGAAGATCAAACCCAGCTCTGAGACCCAGAGCTCAGGGATATTACTGTCTTCCGTCCCCTCCACTTCTAAAACGGTGAGAGACTGTGTATTTTATGTGGGTTCTGTTCAGATGGAAACACTGCTTCTTAGCAACACGAGATGCCACTGTGCACTGAGTACCTACTGTGAGCTAAGTGTGTCCATGTATATTAGTACATTTGCTAAAGTGTCGTGTTCAAGAGTTGGGGTTCAGGAACCAGGCTTCCGGGGTTAAATCCCAGCTTTGCCCCTTAGTAGCTGTGTGAGCTAAACAAGATAGAATCATGACTCATACAGATAGAACATGAGCATACATTAAATATTTTATTCTACTCATTAATCAGTGCGGGAGTGAGGCAGATGTTAACCTGGCTCAAAAGAGAATGCACAGGGGGCGCCTGGGTGGCTCAGTGGGTTAAAGCCTCTGCCTTCAGCTCAGGTCTTGATCCCAGTGTCCTGGGATCGAGCCCCGCATCGGGTTCTCTGCTCAGCAGGGAGCCTGCTTCCTCCTCTCTCTGCCTGCCTCTCTGCCTACTTGTGATCTCTGTCTGTCAAATAAATAAATAAAATCTTAAAAAAAAAAAAAAGAGAGAATGCGCAGAACAGATACATATATTATGTAATATATATAATATGTTATGTAACATGTATCATAGATATCTTATATATTGCATACATTATATACAAATCATGTAATGTTTTATATATTTTGTATAAATTATATATAGTATATATTATATATGTATTATGTAATATACACATGTCTATACTTTGCATTCTTTTCTGAGCCAGTTAAAACATCTGCCAGGTTCTCTTGTTGATAATTTTTTATAGAGATAGATAGATATAGATATATAGATATATAGATATTAGAATTACATATATAATTATAAAGTTATATAATTAGTACATAATTATATATAATACATAAAATTTCATATTATGTATTTAACATGAATTAAATATATGTTAACATATGAATTACATGAATTATACTAAACATATATAGTTTCAGAGACATTGAAACAAATGTGCAAATGGAGGCAAAACATATTTTTCCACCTCATTCCACATAATTTTGCATTGCTATCATCTCTATTCAAAATTTACAGTTGTATTTAAATTCAGTTAGCCAAGCTATAGTACATAATTAGATTTGATATAATGTTCAACGATTCATTAGTTGAGTATAACACCCAGTGCTCATCGTATTTAAATTAAAAAATAAATGAATGAACAAAAATTAAATAAATAAAATTTGCAGAGTTGTAAAACTTTGCTCTACACAATGGCTCCTCCATCCCTGATTAGGATTTTTTATACTTTCACTGATTTATTCCAAACACAAGTAACTAAGATTCAGTGGTTTAATTAAATAGGAAATTCTTCTTCTTCTCCTTCTTTTTTTCCTGCAAGAATAGAAGCTCAGAGTTAGCTGTTGCTGCTATTGGTTCTGTTGCTGAGGAGTGTTGTAAAGGATCTAGGTTTTCCCTACTTTTCAGTTTTCATGGTTGCGAGATGGCTGCCATAGCTCCTGACATCACAACCATGTTGAAGGCAAGAGGGATGGTGCAGAAGTGGCGAAGCTTTCTCCCTTTCCCAGGAAACAAAAGCTTTCCCAGAAACCCCCTCAGTGGATTCCCCATTCACTTAGGTTGTCAGAACTGTATCATGTGATGACACATTGTTACAAAGGAATTTGACAAACAAGTATTTGGCTTTTTTGCTTCTAGAGTGGACGCTATCCACAGTGAAGAGGTTGAGAACAGCTTTCAAGTTTGCAGTCAGTGCCTGCGGCACTACAGACAAACACACTGCTCACTAGAGACCATCACTGTTAACATTTTAGTGTTTAACCTTCTGGTGTTTGTTGATATATTTCTCTCTCTGTATTTATAAGACCCATGGAATCTCATTTGTAATAATCCTGTTGGTTCTAATTCTGATTTCTCTCTCACAGGGTTAAAGTTCTTTCTTACTTTCAAATGTGCCATGAAGCAACATTTGAGGAAAGCAGGTACCTACAGGAGCCTACTCTGAAAGGCACAGCTTAAGGCACAGAAGCAGGATCTTCCAGCCCCAGAATGCTCTGGAAAACAAGAACTTCTGTCCCAGATGATCAGTTCATCTTCCGTGTTCTGCTCTTTGAGTTTCTAGAATTTTGTGGAAGTAACAGATCCCAGTGCAATGGCAAGACCAAGCTTACCTGGTTGCCATTTTGGTTTCTCCTAAGTTTGTTGGTGCATGGCCACAAGCGTGCCTTTCCGGCACCTGTTGTGAGCCTGACACAGAGCAGCCCTCAATAAATGATTTGTCATATGACTGACTGACTTACTCTTTGACAAAGCCTCCTCTTTCTTTTAAAGAAATGGTCAGTAAAACAGTAATGATGGCCCTAGGGGATGAATAAAACACATGGACTTTTTTTTTGTGCAAACACTTTTGTGCAAACACTTAAAACAGTTATGTGGGGGACTCCTGGATGGCTCAGTTGGTTAAGCGGCTGCCTTCGGCTCAGGTCATGATCCTGGGGTCCTGGGATCAAGTCCCGCATTGGGCTCCTTGCTCAGCGGGGAGCCTTCTTCTCTCTCTGCCTCTGCCTGCCACTCTGCTTGCTTGTGCTCTCTCTCTCTCTCTGACAAATAAAAAAATAATAGTAAAAAAACAGTTATGTGGATGAGTAGGAGTGCTGGATGGAGCAGAATCCCAGCATTTCATGGAGACTGGCCATACTTGACAACTACACCCTTTGGAAAGTGTTTTGGTTTCCTGGGAACTTTCAGGGAAACAACATCTCTCTTCCTTCCAGAAATTCTCTTAGGACTTGGCTAAGATTCACACTGCTCACAAAGTTATCACCATCCCACCTGGCCCTCCATCCTGCATAAAATCTTGATTGCCAGGGAGAGTAGAGGGAGATGAAACTTTAAAATGAAGATATGCTCTGTGCTTGCTTTGGCAGCACATATACTAAAATTGGAACAATAAAATGTATATATCTTCCCTTCTATCTTCCTACTCAAAGTGTGGTCCATAGACCAGAAGTATCAGCATCACCTTGTTAGGAAAGTAGGATCTCAGGCCCCACCCCATAATGGCTGAACCAGAACTTGAATTTTTATGAGAGCCCCAGGAGATTTGTGCTGTACACAGGAATGAATGTTCTAGAATCTTCTGGAATATTCTTCTGTTTGCCATGCTGGTAGCAGAGCTTGTCTTTATTTTGGTTTTTTGTTTTGTTTTGTTTTTGTTTTTGTTTTGAGACATAATTTTTAATTTTTTAAATTAATTTAATTTTTTAAATTTTAATTTAATTTTTTAAAAATATTTTTTCTAGTCTGCTATGGTCACAAAGGATCTCTTAACATTCCTAGGACTGTGACAGAATAAGAGGAATACAATTAATATAGTTTGTGGGAGCCTTCTGGGTTCTTGCTCCGTTCTTGCTGTATCCTGTAGAGATTATACTTTGTCTCTGCCCAGTATATTGTCACATTAAACAAAATCTCTCCATGTGATTTTGCTCCAGAAGTTCATATCCTGGCAGAAATGTCTAACAGAGAGAAGTTCAATTCAGATTTCCCTTTGGCCAGCTTCTTCCTCCTTCACTCTGTCAGGTCCAGTTACCCTCACCAAGGTAGGACAGACCCAGCCTATTCACTGCCCAACCACACAGCCCAAGGTGATCACAAGTATTACAACTGATCACGTCTTTCAAATAGAGGATTGGCCGATCATTATTGGACTCCTTAGTAAATTGAAGTGCAATTTTAAAAAGATAGAATGGTGGCCAAAATATAAAGCCCAGTCTTGCTAGGACAGTTCAACTTAGTGAAATACTTGCCCCACCTGTTATCAAATTCTAGAGAGAATTAAAGTCTAAAATGTATCCTCCTGCTGGTTATAATCCAAATATCTTGGCGTGCAAAAGAATTAAAGTCAATAAATAAAGTCTCTTGCTTCCTTGTGTTAAAATTAAAAAAAGAAACTCAGGAACAAAATTTATCTTGCCTTTCTTATTTGAATCAGAACTTGTCTTTAACCCAGTGAGCCACCCAGGTGCCCCCAGAACTTGTCTTTAAAACCAGAAAGGAAAATATCTTCTTGACTTTTGGACATTCCCTCCTCCTAGGATACCTTCCTCAAAAGCCAACTAATTTTTACCTTTTCTTGAGTACCAGTCATCACTTCCACCAGGAAGCATTCCTTGAATCTCCTGAAGTAGCATTAGATGTCCCTGTGTGTGTCCCTAGGGCTTCATGCTTTCTAACCCTGTATTATAACTTCTCTTTTTCTTAGGCATCTTCAGTGTAGACTGTGAGCTCTACAAGTACAGGTAATTGTATCTAGGAAATTCTTCATAAATATGTTGAATGAATGAGTAAATGAAAGATTACTC
Organism: Enhydra lutris kenyoni; assembly: GCF_002288905.1. Classification (NCBI taxonomy): domain Eukaryota; kingdom Metazoa; phylum Chordata; class Mammalia; order Carnivora; family Mustelidae; genus Enhydra; species Enhydra lutris. The sequence goes on along the minus strand of NW_019154170.1, from coordinate 1,476,549 downwards.
TTCATTTTGAGGATGAGGAAACTGAGGCTCAGAGAGGTTAGGTAACTTTCCCAGAATCACACAGCCATCGGTGACTGAGCTAGGCTGTGAGTTCTTGACCACAGAGCTCCTCTTCAAGACCCTGTGATCTCTTTCTCCTTTTCTTCCTTTGACCCCAGGAATTCTTAGTTTGGGGATACAGAGGAAAGACAAAATATTTACTATGAGTCAGCTTACCACATAAGATGGATTCAGTTAGCTCAGTAATGATCCTGGGTTAGATAGGAGTTGGAGGACAACATTACACTTGGTTGATGGAGGCTCAATCTGTTATTTGTGGCAGCCACAGCTTGAGAGGGAAGCTGACCCACGAGTTCACTTATGATAGCTTGGTTCTCAGTGTTTTGCTTGTGCAGAGAGTTCAGTACGAAGCCACAGTTCTAAGGAATGGTGACAAGAGATGGCATGGCTCCTACCCGTCACAAGTTGTGGTAGATTGATTGCATCGGTGGCCTCAAGAGGGGACTTCCATCTCTCTACACCCCTTCCCTGACACTTTGTGACCTCTTATTGTTCTCACTCAGGCTTGGCCTTGAGACGTGCTTTGGTTAGTAGAATGACTCAAAGACAGGATTTCACAACTGGGTGTGCAGGCCTTCTTGCCCTTTACAAGGTTAATTTTACTTGCCCTCACATCCCTGCCTCCACCCTGAGACCCTACCCAGCTAACCTGCCGGAGGGGTGTGAGAAACATGGAGGACAGCTAGGTCATCCCATTGTACCAGCTGAGGCTATCCTCTGTCAGCAACCTGTTGGACCTACAGCTGACCGCAGTCAGGTGAGCAAGCCCAGCTAGTATGGCCCACCTGCCCAGCCCAGCCAACTCAGAGACCCAGGAGCGGCAATCAAGTATCCCTGTTTTAAGGTAGCGAGTTTCAAGAGTGGTTTACTCTGAAGTATTCTTTGCAGTGGTTACTAACTAATAGAGTAACCAATGGATTATCAACATCTTGTATTTAATTGCAACAATTTGGAACATACGAAAAGAAGGATCGGGGTCTTCATTTTCTCTTAGCTATCAGGATCTATAAATTTGTGATGCTTAAACTTCTTCATGATAGAAGACTTACACAAAGGCTTGTCTTTATGATGATGTTACGTGTGGGTCATTAAGTCGCCTTAAGGAACCATATAATTATATCTATATCTATATCTCTTTCTATATATATTTAAGGGGACATGTGCTCTCATTTTTAATTTGTTTTTTATTTTTTTAGAGAGAGACAAAGTAGGGGGAGGGGCAGAGAAAGGCAGAGAATCTTAAGCAAGCTCCACACTCACCACAGAGCCTGACTTGGGGCTCAATCTCATGACCCTGAGATCATGACTTGAGCTGAAACCAAGAGTCGGATGATTTTTTTTTTTTAGATTTTATTTATTAATTTGACAGACAGAGATCACAAGTAGGTAGAGAGGCAGGCAGAGAGAGGGGGAAGCAGGCTCCCTGCTGAGCAGAGAGCCCGATGTGGGGCTTGATCCCAGGACCCCAAGATCATGACCTGAGCTGAAGGCAGAGGCTTAGCCCACTGAGTCACCCAGACGCCCCAGGAACTCTATATTTCTAAGGTAAGTAAAGGCTGTAGCCTCCACAGCAAGAATTTTTCTTACTCTAAACATCAAGCTACCTTTGGTATGGTCCTTTCCCCTGCCACCTCCAGTGCCTCTACTAGAGGGAGAAAAGGGACTCAAAATAAAAACTCCATCATTCTCCAATCCTATAAAGATCCATTCATTCAAGGAATATTTCTTGACTACCTACAATGTGCTTTCCCCAGAACATTAAAATAATTGAAAGAATGTTGAAAATTTGAAGTTAAGGATATTAGAACTGAAAACATTTCAAGTTTAAATATCTTATTTTTTCCCCAAACCAGAATTTATTAAAAATTTACTTTCTTGGTTTTGATGGCAGTAAACTCAATAATATTTTCAAAATCGAGTTCTAGAAAAAAATTCAGTCTTAAAAAGTACATTAATGGATAAATTAGATAAATGGATAAATTAATGGATAAAATGGATAAATTGTCCATATACACAATGGAGTATTACGCCTCCATCAGAAAGCATGAATACCCAACTTTTGTATCAACATGGACGGGACTGGAGGAGATTATGCTGAGTGAAATAAGTCAAGCAGAGACAGTCAATTATGATATGCTTTCGTTTATTTGTGGAGCATAAGGAATAACACGGAGAACATTGGGAGAAGGAAAGAAAAGTGAATTGGAGGAAATTGGAGGGGGAGAGAAGCATGAGAGACCAGACTCTGAGAAACAATCTGAGGGTTTGGAGGGGAGGGGATGGGGGGATGGGAGAGCCTAGTGGTGGGTATTAAGGAAGGCACGTATTGCATGGAGCACTGGGAGTGGTGCATAAACAATGAATCTTGGAACACTGAAAAAATAAAATTAAATTTAAAAAATAATAAAAAATATAAAAAGTACATTAAGAAAATATATATAAGGGTACACATTTTTCTTTTTTGCCACAGGGAAAAAATGATGACCTGGCATAGTACCGGGTATTTTGGATGTTTGGTTTATCATGCATCTTCTTGCATTGATTTTTGATGTTTTGAAATGTTGAATTGACATAGTATTTATCTTGATTACTCAAGGGATTGCCTCTTTTTCTATTGTGTCTGAGGTGGGCGCTTTCTTCTCCCTACCCTTGTGCTGGCCCTGATCATGACCTTTTGGGGGCAGATTTACAGCTAGTTCTTCAGGAAGTAGGACAATCTCCTTGGCACCCTTTGCCTAAAAACAATTATTAGTAACACTGTGTTAGTTGCACCTGCTTACATGTAAGGCGAAAACTAGAGTGTGACAATGACAGATGTCTCAGGTCACCTGAAGATGACCTAGAGCAGGTATACCTATACTATTCCGAGATCTCTATTTTTTTTTTGTTCTTGTCACATGAACATTTTTTCAACTTATCAAACCTTTTGAAACTAGTTTTGTTTTGTTTTCATGGCTTCAAGGTGGTCTGTGGTATACATGGGTTATAATGTATTTAATCTGAGTTATGTCATCTCCAACTTTTCAGTGTAAACAATGCTGTAAGGGACACTGTGAGCTAAATTTCAAACACTCTACAATTTAAATGCTTTTCAGACCAGTGATAGGTTGTGAATGGGGAGAAGCTTGTATGTCTTGTTTAATGTCTGGTTGCAGAAACACGTAACTCTACCAAAGCTGTCAAAACTCTCTAAACTTCAAATTACTCAAGAGTAATGTATACTCAAGAGAAGCTTTCCATTATTGGTTCTGAGTCATCTGGTCACCTCCTTGCCTTAACTTTCCATTCCATTGTGTCTAAAGCTATCAACCTTTTATTTGTAATACTCAGCATGTTGGATTATAATCAGATGTTCTTGTGTTTTGTCTTCATTTGTCTCTGTACGCCTATGACCAGCAGAAGACTGGGCTCACACATGGAATCTATAACGTTTGTGGAATGAATGCATCAAGAAAGTGTTGTGCCAGTCTGCTGCACAGTAATAGGACAGGGTTCTGATATACTTCCCTCTGAAGGACATGTTCTTCTCGTTTTCCAAATCGTCTTCTGCTCTTGCCCAGCGACTGAAACAGGGTCTTTTCCCATTTCCAAGCACAACTCCATGATAATTCCATTACAAATACTACTATTTCCAAAATGAAAATGGGTGACTTAGGGCAGGTTCCCTAAAGGCAGAGCCTGAGACAGGGATTTTGGTGCTCATGATTTATTGAGGGAATGTTCTGAGCAAAGAGAAGGTAAGGGAAGCAGGATGTGGTAGGAGAAGGATGTGGGTTCAACCAGATCCCACGGTGAGCTCTGGATTGTACCTCAGTGTCTGTCCCCCTTTGAGGCGGATTGAGCAGCCTTTCATAACCCGTGTCAGTCGGTTACTGACACGGTGCTGCCCTCGTGGTGTGGGGGAGGTGTGCTGCAGCTCCTATTCAGCTGAGGCCAATCTGCTGAATGGACAGCTGGACCGAAAAGAGCTTTAACAGCAGACATCAACAATATTGACTACTTCTCCCCATCCCCATGACCATTAAATATGAAAAAGAAAGTTGTGTTAATCACTTCTATACTTGCTTACCTGCTCACTGTAATGAGATTTTGCACTGCATTTTAAAAAGTTTGTTTCAAATGAATGCTTCTTAGACATTAGGATAAGAATTTCCTCTTGACGATTTTAGGGATTGTTTACCATAATTATTTGGCTTTATTGAGTCTAGAATGTAATGGTGTTTGTATTTCCAAATATACCTTTAATCAACTGCTTTCATCTTTTAAAAAGAAAATGAAAAGCTTCAGAAGGAGACATTTCTAATGCTTATCCCGGAAGAGGAACGTCTTTTCTTTGAAATCCTATCATGTACAACGCATGAGAGGACTTGCCACTTTTCTCCCTGACTGTTGCATCCCTTTAAAATCGGTATTAATCTTTGTAATGTCTCATTTCTATGGCCTTACCTCTTGAATAATTCCTAAGTTTAATGAAATTATCCACTGTGTGTGATTTGAAACCCTCAAGCTGCATCTATCTTTGCTACAAATGTGGGCTTACTCAATTTACGTATCTAGTTTTTGACCATAGGATCTCAGATGGTGTTTTTTCCTCTTTCTTACTTCTCAGGAAACCCCTTTTCAGGAATTTGTGAGTGCTGATGAAGTAGACTCCGGTCTCTGCTCCGAATGTGTTTCTCCCATCTTGACTTTGATCTCTTTGTCTAAGTTCCTCATAGGCTTTCCCCAAGCATCTGTTCCATCCAGCACAGTGATCCTTACCCATGGCCAGGTCCATTCCACAGAATGCCGAGGCTCCTCCTGACTTGTGCTGTAGGAAATAGGTTCTGTCTCCAGCATGGAACTGCCATTGTGTCCTGGTCCCCGAAGTTGCTGTACTTGGGCACAGAGTCACTTCTGACTCCTAAATGTGGCACCATCTCTCATCTATCCCTTCACTTAAGGGACCTCCATGTAGCCACACAGGTCTGCTTGCTGGACACACAAACACTCTCTACCTTTTTGTCTTCTCTCTTTTTTCTTCCATGGTCTCTTCCCAAAACCTCCATGAATATCAACTCATGCAGGTAGGTGTTTTAGAGGTGTTGTAAGGGTACATCCTGATCGTTTGCCAAAAGCATCTAAATTCTACCTCTTGCCCAGCCAAAACACCCAGCAACAAGTAGATAAGAAAACTCAGGAGTTTTGGAGATGTTAAAGAATTTGTACAAAGTCATTTATCTATCTTATGAATATTTATTAAGTCTCTACTGTCCAGAAACTGGGGCTGGGTTACAAAGAAAGACATACACTGTCTTTCCTTTCATGGGACTTACATTCCAATGGTAGGGGGAGACTCAATAAACAAGAAAGTGAAATATTTGAAATCTTTATTTTTGCTCTTGTCACAGTGAATATCTTTTCAGTGCATCAAACTTTTGAGATTTATTTTTTTAACTTGTTGTTTTTCTGAGTGGGCTGGCTGCCTTCTGTTGACTCCTTCAAATGCATCAATTTGTCTGTCTGGAATGCTGACATCTTTGGAGTATAACAATAAACTTCCTTGGCCTCTGGCTTTCTGTTGGTTTTAGCCAATGGGAAACACCAATAGGATATCAGAAAAAGGGAGGAGAGTGAGGTCAAAGTATTTGCTCTGTTAGCTCCTTCCCTGTAGGTCACCACAGGCTGTCTGTCCCTTGAATGAAGACCACAGCTCCATGAGCTAGTACACCAACCCTTAACAATTACAGTTTCTTACTCCTAGTCCATGCTGAAATTTTCTCAAGAGCATCACATGTAATTCTGAGACCTCCTCAGCTTATCCTGTGATTTTATTTCTACATAAAATGCAAAGAAAATTTAGAAAGCTTCAGTTATAAAATTTGGGGTATTGATATTTATAATTTTTTGCATGAATTTCAACACATTCTCCTCTCCTACACATTGTGATCACTACATGATCACTGTAAAGATAAAACAAAAGGCCAAAGTTGTCTGGATTTCACAGAAAATAAGTTCCAACAAAATCCACTGGGTAAGGAATATGAGTTTGCCAACATCCAAGCAGGTCAACCATGCACCCTGTTTAAACTTGAATGAGACCAGTAGTTTCTTTATTTCTCTATATTTTATTGAGATTAAAGTCATATAACATAAAATTCACCATTTCAACCACTTTAAAAGTGTACAGTTTGAAGGATCTTAGAACAGTGAGAATGATGGGGCACCTGGGTAACTCAGTTGGTTGAGCGTCTGGCTTTTGATTTTGGCTCAGGGGGTTAGAGGCACTGATGCACCACACAGTCAAAAATCCATTCCTATCTTTTGACTCCAAAAACTTAACTATTAACAGCCTATTGTTAACTGGAAGCTTTACCGATAAAATAAACAATTACTACATATTTTGTATATTATATATATCATAGACTGCATTCTTATTTGTAGTAAAGTAAGCTAGAGAAAAGAAAATGTTAAGAAAATCATAAGGAAAATACATTTACAGTACTGGACAGTATATATATATATATATATATATATATATATATATCCATGTGCAAGTTGACCCGTAACTGTGGGTCAACTGTATGTTCCAAGGGCAAGGTTCAGTTGATTTCCAGGGAACCAGATGCTGACTCATACTGTTTTAGTATTAAGTCTAGACGCCGTTCTGATAGGGCATAAACACTGGGCTCTGCTTGGTTCTTGCATCCATCTACTACAGGGTAGAATGCCTTCACCATATGCCTTCACCATATTTTCCACTTCCAGTCGATGCTTCTATGGAACACCGCCATTTCAAAATGTGGGAAGTTTGCTGAGAAACAACGGTTTCTTTGTTTTTTTAGAGAGAGGAAGAGCTGGGGGTGGTGGTGGGGGGAGGAGCAGAGGCAGAGACAGAATTTCAAGAAACCTGTGCTCAGCGTGGAGCCAGTGGCAGGGCTCATCTCAGGACCCTGAGATCATGACATGGGCCAAAATCAAGAGTCAGACACTCAATCCACTGAGCCACCCAGGTGCCCTAGAGAAGCAACTGTTTTTAAATGAAAGCAAAAAGGCGCACCTGGCTGGCTTAGTTGGCAGAGCAGGAGACTCTTAGCCTCAGGGACGTGAGTTTGAGTTCCATGTTGGGCCTGGAACCTACTGTAAAAAAAAATAAATATTTTTTTAAAAATAGGGGTCTCTGGGTGGCTCAGTTACTTGAGCGTTGGACTCTTGGTTTCTGCTCAGGTCATAATCTCAGGGTTATGAAATCGAGCCCCGCGTTAGCTCTGCACTCAGTGTGGCGTCTGCTGGAGATTCTCTTCTTCTCCCCCCTGCCCCTCCTCCCACTCATGCTCTCTCTCACTCAATCTCTCTCTCCAATAAATAAACAAATAAAATCTTTAAAACTTAAAAAAAAAAAAGCAATGGTTAAATGAGAAGCAAAAGAGGAAGTGGTGCTTGTGTTTTGTGTTTCCTTCTTTTCTTGAAATGTGGTTTCCTCTTGCATGACATTTAATAAGAAAGGCTTGGCTTCTGGTTAAAATGGGTAGAGCCAGTGTAAGTGCCAGGGTGTGTTTTGCCTGGCAGCTTGGTGAAAAGCAGCTGGCTCAGCCAAAGGAGTTAAATGAAGAGGGTTTAACAAAGAGACTATTTATATAGGTGTGGGGAGGCAGAGGGGGGTCTGAACCCAATTCTAGTGTGTGAGTGGGGTTTTTTCATCACCCCAAATGAGGCACCAACATCAGCTGGGTGCTCTACAATTCAACTCCATCGTGATACCATCTACCTGGAACTAGCATAGTGTCAGATTCCATAGGGAAAAAGCTCAGTCCCACAAAACTGCCCCTGCCCCACCTCTAAAGCCAGAAAAGCCAGGTGATCACAATTTCCCCTTGGAGTTTCATTAATTTGCTAAGGTGGCTCACAGAACTCAGTGAAACATCTTACTTACTAGATTACTGGTTTGTTATGAAAGGATATAACTCAGGAGCAGCCAGATAGAAGAGACGCACAGGCTAAAGTGTGGGGAGGGGCTCAGGAAGTCGGGAGGGGACTGAAAGTTCCAACCCTCCATTTTTGGTTGGTTCCCCCTGGCAACCAGCCCCCATCCTTAGGTGTTTTCCAAAAATTAACATAAACCCAGTTGTGATGAAAAGGGGCTCGTTACTCATTTCATTGTCTTGTGATACTACTGTCCTCCAATGTCACAAGAGACCACATATTGTAACAAAAGATGCTCCCATTGCCCTTATTGCTAGGAAATTCCAAAGGTTTTAGGAGCTCTGTGCCAGAAGCAGGATGAGCGCCAAATAGATATTTCCTGTTATAAATCACAATATCACAGCAGAGCTAAGGGAAACCAAGAAAGGATGGGGAAAGGGGAGGGAGGGAGTAGCAACAGGGGTAACTCTTAGCAGTCTTTGTCTTAAACTGGCAAGGGGATGGAACTAGTATAGGAACCTGGAATGCCTTAGCCCGTGACAGAAGAATCTAACCATTGCCCAAATGTGCAGGCACTGCAGGGAAGGAGGACCTTGGAAAATGAATATCCCCCTCTCTCTCTCCTCCAGCTTTACACCTTCCTTCCACAGCTACCACTGGTCAAAAAAGGGTGGAAGGGAGAGCGCAAGGGAAGCCTGATAATGCAGTCCATACAGGACAGCCTCCCAGGGCACAGAGCAGAGTGGAGAAGGATGGAAAACAGATTCTTTCACCATAACTCAAAATGAATTGTTACAAGCTAGGAAGTTTGAAAAGCAGCCATACCCTACTGAACTGTTCCTTAGATTGGACATTTGCTTTCTTGGATTGTCGAACCCTAACCCTAACCCTAGCCGACCGGGCTTCTGTCATGGTGACAGTTACAGTCTACTGCTCCATCAAGGAGAGGTGAGATCAGCAAGTAGGGGTTAAAGAAGAAGATCATCAATGGATTGTTCCTTCTGGTGGCTTCTGCTTTTGTTATTTCTCAGCTTGTTCATTGTCTCACGGACCACTCTACTGTTTAATCTGTGTCTCTCTCTTGGGTTTTGCATTCATATCTCCAAGAGAGAAACCAGCTGAATGGATTGGCCAGTCAGCATCCAATACGGAGAAGTACTCTAAGGTAGACTTCTCTGCTTGGGCCACCTCACTGTTGGCGCCGAACGGACCAACCCATGGTCCCATCAACTGTGGTTAGGAGGGGAAGTCCCATGGTACCATGCTTGACAACACGTGTGTAAAAATTTTCTTTCGGTCCACTTTATGATGTGTATCAGTTTGCCTTACTTGTGTAACAAACCACCCCCAAATTTCATTTGTTTAAAATAACAACTATATTATTTTGTTCATGATTTTGTGGGTCGGTTTTACTTTCCTTCTGGTCTAGTCTAGCCCGGCTGGTCTCTGATGAGCTCATCCATGCATTTGCGGTTAGTTGGTGGGTTAGCTGGTTGCCAGATGGTCTAGCATATTCTCACTGCTCGTCTGGAAGGTTGGCAACCAGAGTGGTGGATTGTAGATGAGTGAGCTTTAGCTCTCTCCCACATGGTCTCTCATCCTCCAGTAGACCCGCTTAGGTTCAACCATATCGTGATCTTGAGGTTTCAAGTGCAGCAAGAGAAGGCAAGCCCCGATATGCAGGCACTTTTCAAATCTCTATTTCCATCCTGTTAGCTGCCGATCCAGTGGCCGAAGCCAGCCACACAGTCAAGTCTAGAGTCAGCACAGGAGGACTACGAAACAAGATGGGGGAGTTCTCTCATCTATTTGGGCAAATATTCTGTCATTTGTAGAAAACAGGCTGTGAGTGCATGAAATGCTTAAAATTTCAGAGATTTCCCATGGATTCAGGAATTTCAGTTTAACATTCAGACAATTTTAACTTCAGCTCAGCTTACAGTAATAGGCTTACACCATCTTTCATTTATCATTCAAAGAAACATTTTGAGTATCACCTGGAACAAATGTTTTGAGTCGCACATGGAGGGACTAACTGCCTGCATACCATATCTAAGTGATTATTTGAATATTTCATTGCACTGACTCTAATTCATTTATAAGTTAAATGGGACACCAAAAAAGGAAAATATTTGTGTTAGCGATAATAAAGCTATGCCTCATGAATGCAACAAAACTAAGATAAGGAGCAAATCACTAGGTGTGTGTTTGGACTTGCTAAACTAGGGTTTTGTTGGAGGGGGTTGCCGTGTTTGTGCTGGCTCTTACAAAGATTCTTCTAACATGAACAAGAAGAAAATTTCAGGCCACCATGCTACTGGGACCAACCAAGAATTTCATCAGCCACGTAGATGAGTGTAATTGGGTGACCCTATCTCTAAGTCCAAGAATATGGATATGTTGTTTTTCCAAGATAGTAAGCTGAGAAGTGATACCTTAATAGGGAACCAAGTCTATACATAGAGACAGTAGTGCAGTGGGTTACACTCTCCCACAGACTGGCCTTCAACTCTCTTTCTAAGAATTTCACCAACTAAAGGAGCCTACTCAACGTCGGATCCATTTTCTTGATGTAGACAGAAATTGGCGCCACTCTCCATTACATGATTTTCTGCACTGAACACTGTCAGGATTTCCAAATTCACTCTTTGAGGCACTTTAATATGATGTACTCTAATGTAACACACTATTTAAGTTGCCCAAACGAAAAGAGAACTAAGGGGCTTTGCATTTTGCCAACTGCCCCATCAACGCCCTTAGCCTTCTCATGCACTCACGAAGCTCCTTAAGAAAGTGGAGCTCAAGATAAGAAGTGATGTACTTCCTTCTTCGTTAGCTTGAGAAGCTACTGGACTGGGTAAGAAACAAGAAATTTTCATCTTGTGGGTAAGAGCTGGCTAGGTCTTTCAAGAGAAAACAGAAAATATTTCATGTGTGTTCTTGGGTACAGAAAAACATCTGGTACTGTAAAAGTGTTCAAGGGGATCTTGTTATATGCCTTTTTACTTTGTTTCTGAGAGGGGCTATATGGGCATCATTTTCCAGCTTCTGCTTGGGCAATGTGTGTATTATGTGGTGCAGAACATACTGAAATGCTTTGGGATTCTTGACAGAGATGATGAGTTGTGTATTAAGGAACTTAAGGTGAATCAAAGTTCAGGCATACCTTGTTTTACTGTATTTTGCTTTATTGTACTTCACAGAAACGGCATTTCTTTTTCTTTTTCTTTTCTTTTTTTATAAATTGAAGGTTTGTATCAAACAAATCTACTGGCACTATTTGTCTGAAAGCATTTGCTCACTTCATGTCTCTGTGTCACATTTTGGTTATTGTGATATTTTAAATTTTTCATTATTATTATATTGTTTGGTGATTTGTGATTAGAGATATGACTCTCTGAAAGCTCAGATAATGGTTAGCATTTTTCACTAATGAAGCAACTTTTCATTAGAGGAAGTACATTTTATTGAGACTTGATGCTATTGCATACTTAATAGATCACAGTGTAATGTAAACATATTTTTTATATGCACTGAGAAACCAAAACATGTATCTGACTTGCCATAGTGAGGGAGTTTGGAACCAACCCTGCAGTATCTCTGAGATATGTCTGTGATAAAGTTCCAAGAAACGGAGTCTGAAGCAAACGTAGTATAGAACCAATTTGCTATTAAAAATGAAGAAAACAAGACCTAGAAAGATGACTAGGTTTATCCAGGTTGCATGGTGAATTGACAAGCTTGTCACACACCACACGCCTCACCTCCATGAGAAACACATCAGCCCGATTAAATGCATTCAGGTATTATTATTGTATGTTTCATTCATGGCCAAAGTGACCTAATATACATGTCAGTGTTCCTCCAGCTGCTGTGACCCACTGGTGGGGGAGCAGAGTCATGAAACCAACTTGATGAGTAATAACCAGTATTTTAAAATAAATTTAAGATGCTATCATCATAAAATGTCAAATGCGGCAGATTGATTTGTGAAACTCGGTTGAGTTCTCTCTCTGCCTGATGGAATACATGGATCTCAGTCAAAAATCTCTCCACGTCAGCATTGCTAGAAATGTAAAGAAAGCCAGACGCAGAAAGACAAATGCCGTATGATCTCACTTACACGTGGAGCTCCAGTACTCAAGTTCATGGAAGCAGAAGGTAGAATGGTGGTTGCCAGAGGTTAGGGAAAATGGGAAGTGATGGTCAAAGGGTACAAAGCTTTGGTTACTCAAGATAAATAAGTTCTGGAGATGTACAATACTATGTGGGGTCCATGGCTAATAATACTCTAATTGTATACTTTAAATTCACTGAGAGGATAGATCTTATGTTAAATATTCTTACTGCATGCACACAACTAACCACAGAGGGGCAGGAGGAAACTTTGGGAGGTGACAGATATCTTTATGGCCTTGATGGTGGTGATGGTTTCATGAGTGTGTACTTGTGTCCAAATTCATTGAGTTGTACACATTAAACATGGACAGCTTTTTACATGCCAATCATACCTCAGTAAAGTTATTTTATAAAGTGAAAAGACCAAATCAGCATTGCTAGAGGTCTCGGCAGTTCTGGAAAACATTATCACCTCTTCCATGTAAAACACTTATTTTAGTTAAACCAGTTTCCAAAGAGGCCTCCAAAAAGATTCATCCTCATCTACATCCAAAACTAATGATGGGGGCGCCTGGGTGGCTCAGTGGGTTAAAGCCTCTGCCTTCAGCTCAGATCATGATCTCAGGGTCCTGGGATCAAGCCCTGCATCGGGCTCCCTGCTCAGCAGGGAGCCTGCTTCCCCTCTCTCTCTGCCTGCCTCTCTGCCTACTTGTGATCTCTCTCTCTGTATCAAATAAATAATAATAAATAAAAAAACTTTAAAAAAAAGAATCATCCTCATCTAGATACAATTTTGATTTTGTTTTTTTTTTAAAGATTTTATTTATTTATTTGACAGAGAGAGATCACAAGCAGTCAGAGAGGCAGGCAGAGAGAGAGGAGGAAGCAGGCTCCCCGCTGAGCAGAGAGCCCGATGTGGGACTCGATCCCAGGACCCTGAGATCATGACCCGAGCTGAAGGCAGTGGCTTAACCCACTGAGCCACCCAGGCACCCCTTGATTTTGTTTTTGTCAAAATTTTTAAAGTTATCTCTAAACCCAATGTGGGGCTTTATCTCACTACCCTGAGATCATGACTCACATACTCTACCTACTGAGCCGGCCAGGTGCCCCGGACACAATTTCTTTACAGTGTATTCTGTAGTAGGTTTTTGGAAGGGAAGAGAACTAAGAATAAAACAGGGGAATGGATGTTGAGAGAAGGGAGTGGACCCAGGAAGTGATCAAGTATAAGTCCTCAAAGATGCTTACGTACAGAATTTGACTTGCAATTAGGTGGTATTGTCCATTGCTGTAAGCTATTTGGCCCACTGGTTCTGCGTTTGTGGAAAAAGTGGAATTGAGTATCTCTAGATAGAGCCCAGGGTTTTCAGTTCCCCACTGTCCTCCTTGCTTCCCCAAAATGGCCCCACTTATTCTTATTACATGTTTTGCACTTAAGAGGTATTGGGGCTTGGGTTCTTGGTGCAAGGGTTATACGGAGGCTTTGGACTCAGCCTGAATTTTCCAAGTCTTAGCTTTCCCTTTTGCTAGCAGCATCACCTGGAGCAAGTGACAGGATCTCTTTAGGTCTTGACTTCGTCATCTGAAAAATGGGAAGATGTTATTCGATCTACATTATAAGGTGGTTGTGAGCTTCAATGAAACAATAGTGTCAGAGCACTTAGTAAGGGACTGGACTCACCATAGCAGTTCCATGAATGTTTTTAGGAAGTGAGAACAGAAGGCTTAGAGAAGGATCTGTAGCAAAATTTGATTTACATGCTAGATGCCAATACCTAATGTGTGACTAGGCTGTTCAGGCCATCAGGAGTAAGAGGTTTTTTTATGGGATAGGCCTTCTCAGGCCACTACTTTGTTTTGGGGGGAGCTTCACGGGACCCTGTTAATTCTCATCACCACTTGATAGTGGATCAGTCAGTCCTTGATACACAAAGTCATGGCTATAACCAGAGTCAGGAAAGAGGCATGGGAGACCTCCATCACTACCACCATGACCACCAACGTCTTCACCAACACCATCACCATCACGTCCACCACCACCACCATCATCATATCCTGTCCACATAACAGTTAACTTTATTCAGCACTTGTCACACACCAGGCAGGTGCCACAAGCTATGAAAGGTTGTCTTCACTGCACCAGCACCAACGTTATTAGGAAGTATATGCTCTTTCTTAGCGCCATTTTGCAGAATGAGAAAACAGGCCCAGAGACAAAGTCACCACCTCAGAGTGACTGAACTGGTAGCTGCCAATTTGCAATCCAAACTTGGGTTTTCCTGGGCACCGAGTTATGTTCTCATCTAACTGCCTATGGCCAACAGCTAACTGTGGGTGAAGGGTTGCAAGAATCGCCCCACAGGCGGACCCCTAAGGATCCCAAACTCAGAGAACAAAGCAGAACCTACACATCAAAGTAAGGGCATGAGAAAGGAAGGACCTGCCAAGAGAATTCATTTTTCATCCATTTTGTTTCCTCTTCTCTGAAACTACCTCATTGCTGTTATTATTTTCTTATTGCTAAAGTCATGTATAAAATGTAGAGCTAGTTAAATAAAAAGAAATTTGAGGGGCGCCTGGGTGGCTCAGTGGGTTAAAGCCTCTGCCTTCAGCTCAGGTCATGATCCTGAGGACCTGGGATAGAGCCCCACATCGGGCTCCCTGCTCAGCAGGGAGCCTGCTTCTTCCTCTCCCTCTGCCTGCCTCTCTGCCTACTCGTGATCTCTATCTCTGTGTCAAATAAATTTTTTTAAAAAACTAAATTTGAATCACTCACAATGCCGTTCTTCTATTAACATTTACAGAACCTCCTTTAAAAGTCAGATCACATATTTTGCTCTATTACCTGCCTTTATCCTAACGCTAGATTACAGTAACCTCCCATGTTATGTTAGTAGCCTCCTACAGCACGTTTTTCATTTATAATATCTGATTACTGGCGTTACACATCTTTTTAAATGCGGTCTTTCTTACATTTTATTCAAGAAAGCATTTTACCTTTACATGCTCCCGCTTACATTTTATGGAACTATCCAGATGCTTCAGTTATGTCTTCCCCATTGGTGCCTTCGTCTTCACTGGTACCACATTTGATGGTTTAACAGATTTGAGGACATGTAGTCTTTGATGATGTGCACTGGAGGTCTTAACCTGAATCTTAATTGCTCCTGGCATTACCTGAAGACAGTGCTTTTTGCATTTCAAAATGATAGCCACAGAGCAAACACTAACAACTTAAAGCCTTCTTTGAAAGGCTCATTTTCAGTGATGCGCATCACTGCCATTGTTTTCTCCAGGAGGGGACTTAGGTTTTGAATATGAAATACCTTCACTTCAAAATTCAAATGGCATTCAAGTGTGAAATGTGAAGTCTCCTTGCTCCTGCTTCCCAGCAGCTCAGTTTTCGAAGGCAATAGGTGGCTTCCAGGAATATTTCATGCAAATGCAAAATCGTAATATGGATATACGTGTGTATGCCTTTATATGTTTGTGCTTAGGTGTGTATGACATACATAAGCTAGGTACACACACATAACTGTATAGAGAACAGCTCACATTTATGCATAGTTTCCCTGCTGTGTAAATGTATTATAAATATACATATGTGTATTTCTGATTGTGTATAATGTGCTAATGTCTTCTTTATTATCTTCCCGTCTTACACAAATGCTAGCACACATACTTCTGCCCCTTGGTATCTATCTACCTACTGAATGGACAATATATCTTTAGGATAATCTCCCCTTTTTTATTATAGGACTTCTCAAACATACACAGATGTAGTGACAATGGCATCAGGAGCCCCATAGACCATCCGCTCAGTTTTAGCAACCATCAACACCTGCCCAAACTTGGATCAAATGTATTCTCACTTGCTCCCCAAACCATTCCCTCATTCCAATTATTTTGACATAAATTCTGCATAGTGTACGATTTTGCCTGCAAAATTTTAGTGTCTATCTCCAAAATACCAGGACTCTGTTTGTAGCCATTTTATCATACCTACAGCTTCCTCTGGAGCAACCGTCTGAGTGGACAGATAAGGAAACGGAAATTGAATTATCATATTCACGAGAATAAACAACCATTTCTTTTTTTTTTTTAAGATTTTATTTATTTATTTGTCAGACAGAGATCCCAAGTAGGCAGAGAGGCAGGCAGAGAGAGAGAGGAAGGGAAGCAAGCTCCCTGCTGAGCAGAGAGCCCTATGCGAGGCTCCATCCCAGGACCCTGGGATCACAACCCGAGCCGAAGGCAGAGGCCTTAACCCACTGAGCCACCCAGGCGCCCCCGATCAACCATTTCTTTAACGTTGTCACGTTGCCAGGCTTCAAACGTTTAAAAAACTTATGTTTGATTTGGGATCCAGTAAGACACTGCAGTTGCGACCAACCAACTGTATTTCTGTGTCTTTTTAAATCTAGGTCTCCCCTATGTTTTTCACCCCTTAAGTTTTTTTGAGGAGGGTGAAGAAATTGGATAGTTTGTCCTGTGGAATTCTTCACAGTCCGAATCTTGGTGGTTGCGATCGACTGGGAGTTTACATTCCAGCAGGATATTTGTTCCACGTTTGCTGGGATGTTAGCTTGTTTCCTAGAATCTACTCTCCTTCGATCCTCCTCTCCTGGAGGTAACTCCCCAGAAGTGGGTCAAAAGATCGGCCGAAATTAAAGGGTTTTGAGAAGCGTTAGCCACCTGGCCTCCAAAGTCTGTGACCAACCGAAATTGACTTTCATGGGGGCTTCTTCATTCCAGACATCCTTGCCACGTCCTGCTTGAGAGAGCTTCTCAGATTGGTGTCCCAGTATCTCAGTGCTATGGGAAGCAAGTGCCTGCCCCTGCTCTCAGGTGAGTGCCCATGAGCCCAGCATCCTAGTTTGGGTTGCTCCCCCCAGTTTGGCACTCTATGCCGAAGTGATTGTGTGCACCAGTCCTATCAGAAACTCTCACGCTGAGTCTCTTAGTTGCTCTCCCCAAGCAGAGCTGAGACAAAGACTTGGGTGTAAGTAGTTTATTTGGGAAGGGATCCCAGGAGGCACAAGGAAGGGAGTGGAGGTTGCCAGACCAAGAGGAGACAAGAGCCGATGAGGGTGTGTTAATGAAGAGTTACGCTGTGGGTAAGTGGCACTCAGTCCTGTTGGGGCATCTCCAAGAGGGAATGCCTTATGTGCTTTAGCAAGGCTAGGAGGCTGGGTTATTTACCCTGGGTCCTCATCCTTTGCTGCTAGATAGCCACTCCCGTATAATTCCCAAATATTTTGGGCTTGCCCTCCACAGTCTGCAGAAAATGCCCTCTTACAGAAAGAGAGCTATTTGCATGCATTGGAACCCCCTCTGGGGAAGTCTAAAGGGGACACTTGAAGGACCTGCTACAATGGTCAGACCACCTAGAGGGGCCATGTTTGGAGTATTACAGTTTAGTAGTTAAATTACCTGGATCCACCCACCGTTCTACTCTGGGATATTGGTTCTTCAAGGCAATACACAAACACCACAAGAGGACTCAAGTACAGTTTAAGGCAGGTTTGGGAAGGAGATCTTATTAGCAAGCATGTGATGTCCAATACTCTATGTCAGGGATGGGCAAACTTTTTCTATAAAGGGCCAGATAATTACTGTTGTCAGCGCTGTGGGCATTTGGTCTCTAAACTCACCGACTCTGTCTGCACTGTCATGTAACAGCAGCCCCAGGCCTTCTCAGACTGATGGGCATCTCTGTGTTCCAATAAAACTCGGTTTATACACATAGAAATTTGAGTTTCATATCATTTTCAAGCGCCATGAAATCTTCTTGATTGTTTTTAGCGATGTAAAAACTGAAAACCATTCTTAGCTCACAGGCCATATAAAAACAAGTCCTGGTCTGGGTTTGGCCCAAGGGCAATGGTTCGTTGACCCTTGCCCCATAGGAATCAAATATTTCTTTTTGTGAAGAGAGCATTCGCAGGGAAAGTACTGATATTTGAGCATTTTTTGACTTACAGACATGGCCATGTCCTGTGAGTCAGCCCAATACCATGAGTCCTTAAAGGTAATGAGTACCCATAATACGGAGCATAGTAAATACTACAGAGGACGTAGGAAAAGCAGGTGTTGACCTGTTCAGGGGACTTGTCCTGTTCTGCGATAATCCAAACGGGCCATAGGCAGATTTCTTACTCCTCCCCGTTCCATGTGATACAAATCCAAATTACCTCAATTTTACTTGTCATACTTAAGCCATTTGGGGGCTGGTGTTAGCTATGAAAGTAGATGCCTCCAGAGAGAGAGAGAGAGAGAGAGAGAGAGAGCATGCATGAGTCATGGCAGGTGGGTAGGGATAGAGAGGAAAGGAGAAGGAGAGAGAACCTGAAGCCTATCCCGTGGTGAGCGGGGAGCTTTAGTGGGGCTCCATCTCACAACCAGGAGATCATGATCGGAGCCCAAACCAAGAGCCCAACATTCAACCGACAGTGCCCCCAAGGCACCCCTAGATGCCTACAGGTTTTAGCCAAGCATCCCAGCACACCCTGCTTGCAATGAAAGGGATGCAGGAAAATCCGTCTTTCAAGTGCCTCATTATTTGCCACCTATGTACCTTGAGGAAGTGATATTAGGAAGTGTGTGGGGAAGTTTTCCGCAGGTCTGATTTCATCCCAGACTTTAATATAAAGCTTTATCTAAAAATGTGGGAGACATTTTTAGATCATTCTACAAAATGGACCATGCCCCAGACAGGCTCATCCTTTCCAAATTCGCCACGGTTTTGGACTCCAGGATTCTTATGGTCTGTGCTATTCAGATCCCCTCTTACTCCAGAGAAAACATGGGTTTTTAGCAGTCAGACCTGTCCTGTGCAGGACGACAGCCACCAACCACCTGTGGCTCCTGAGCACTCCAAACTAGGCCAGCCACCGTGGAGATCAGCTGCACATGCAAAATTCCTACTTGGTTTCAAAGACTATCTTAAACACAGAAAGGATCGTAAAATATTTTATGAGTAATTTGTCAGATATTTAATGCGTTGAAAGGATCACCTCTTGGCTCTATAGGGTTAAATGTAGTGAAACTAATTCCCCCTGTTTTTCTTTGCCTTTAAAAAAAATGTGGCTACCAGAAATTTTAAAAGGACCCATGTGGCTTGTACTTTGTCGCCATCAGACAGGTTGGGGTAGAGGTCTGGACAGGCCCAGAAAGACGACGGCATATGGAGGAGGCTGGCACTTGGCCTTTTGGTACTAGATTTGGAGAAAAAGAGCTTTCTGAGCCACTGGTTTTTCAGAAATTGGGACACACAGCTTGTGATACTGTGATTTATAATAAGAAATACATATTTGGGCTTTGTCCCCATTTCCCGCACACAGCTCTTAGAACCCTTGGCGTTCCCGTTTCCCGAGGAGAGAGTGATAAAGGTGTCTTCTGTTATGGTAATGAGGCGATTTGGGAAACTCACAGCCGGTCAGGGGATAGGGGCGGGGCTGGGAGAGGAGCCAATCCTGTGATTTGAAAGCTGGACCTTTCAGGAGGAGCTGGAGAGTGAATCCCCGGCCAAGGGCCAAAGATCTAATGAACCCTGGGGGTGCGAGGTAGCCTCCTGAGGCCGGGGAAGGCTGGTCTGCTGGAGTTGGTGAAGCTGGAGGCCTGGGGAGAGTGGCCACCCAGAGAGGGAGGGCATGGAGGTTCTGCGCTCCTCCCCAGTGCCTGGCCCCGCCCCTCACCTGCCTCAGGTGTTCCCAAGTGATACCTTTCCCTAATAAACCAGCAATCTAGTAACCGAACTGTTTCTCTGGAGTCCTGAGTTGCTCTAGCAAAGTAATGCAACTCAAGGAGGTGGTGATAACCTAGGCTTTCCATGGCTTCTAAAGTTGGAGGCAGGCTTGTGAGAGGGAGCCCTTAACCTGTGCCATCTGATACTGTCTCCAGGTAGATGGATTTGGAATGGAGTTGAATTGTAGGACACCCAGCTGGTGTCAGAGCACTGATTGTTGGTGTGAGGAACTCCCCTCCTGGAGTACCCCCACCCCCGCCCCAGCTTGAAATTGGTACAGACCCTCTTACAGCTGCAGCCAGATGGCCCTGGCATGCTTCAGTAGTAGATGCCCCCTGGGACTCGGGTGTTTGTAGTCTGCTTGGAAGGACCTACGGTGAAGTTAGCTCACATATGCCCCGGCAGTGGGAGACAAAACCCCTAACCCCATGGGCTTCAGCCAAGCTGAACTGTCCTCTTCTCTCTGTGCCAGGTCTCAGCGTCCTGCTGGCTTTGTCAGGATCAGATACCAAGAATTCTGGAGGTGAGTTTACTTATAACCAAATGCCAGGGAAAGGAAATTAGGATCCGACAACCTGCCGGGGAGGGGGGGTGGGGAAAAGGCCCTTTCCAAGGGAGACTACATGAATCTCTTCCGCCTTCTACCTTTTCCTTGCAGCTCCCAAGCACTGCTTGCCCTTCTCCATCATCACCACCACTTACGTAGCCTTTGCACCAGGCTCCATGCCAAACAAATTCTGCATGTATCCCATTCAGTCCCGGCATTCCTGCAGAGAAGGTCTGGACAGTATTCTCACTTGACCAACAGAGCTCTAGGGAAGTAGCTGGCTCAAGGTTGCACAGCTGGTGGATGGTGGATTCTGTCCTTTCTTTCCCAGAGCCTGTGTCTAAGTCATGGCAGGAGATACTTTTTTACCCCATGTCTTGGGTTTGGTGCCCGCCAGAAGCACACCCTGAGAAAAGGACCTGAGAGCAAGTCATTTGTCTGGGAAGTGATCCTGGGATTCCAGCTGAGAGTAGGAAATTTCCTGGGAAGGTGAGGAGCCCTAAGGGTCCATTGTCAAGCAGTTGAGGGGGGGAGGGGACATAGAGTATGCCCTCTAGCACCCCAGCATGAGTCCCCACTATGAGCAAGGAAGCTGTTATCTTCTTATCTTTTTAAACTTTCGTAAAATATACATAACATAAAATTCACCATTGTAATCATTTCTCTGTGCACAGCCTCAAACACATTCACACTGCTGTATAACCATCCCCACCATCCACTTCCAGAACACGTTTCAAACTCTTGCCAGACTGACATTATTCCCCCTAAGAAGCAGCAGTCCCCCATTTCCCCTTCCACCAGTACGTTCGTCTTTAGGACTCTGACTCCTCTAGCGGCCTCCTGTAAGTGGCATCAAACAGTAGTTCTCCTTTTGCGACTGCTTTATTTGTATACCTTAATTTCTTCAGAGTTCACCCATGTGGTAGCAGGTGTTGGAATTTCCATCCTTCTTAAAGCTGACTAATATTCCAGTGTATGGATGGACCACATTCTGTTTATTCATCTGTCAATGGACACTTGGGGTGTTTCTACCTTTTGGCTACTGTGAATAATGCTGCTATGAACATGGGTGTGCAAATATCTCTTCAAAACCCTGCTTTCAGTTCTTCGGGCTATATACCCAAAAGTGGTATATGGTATTTTTAATAAAAAAAAATTGTTAAGACTTTCCAAGCTGCTTTCCACAATATGTGCACCATTTTACATGCCTACCAGCCACGCACAAGGTTATAGTTCCTCCACGTCTTGCCAATACTTATTTTCTTTTTTTTTTCTGATAATAAAAAAGCCCACCCTTTCTTCTAACACATAATCCGTCATCGATTGAGGGAAATGCTCCACTGCTAGCACACCATGTGGTGAGCACAGAGGACTCTGGTGGCCAGAGAAAGCCCTCAGGGAAAGACACACAGGTGCTGACAGTTGGAAGTTCTACGGTTGAGCAGAAGTGGTGTTGGTGGCAGAGGCTAGATGTGGGTGAGGCAGGCACACAAGCATGTGGCTGGCAGTGGGAGGGGTGCATGGTAGAGGCCAACGGAGCTATTCCTAAAAGGGCATTTTTCTGACTACAGCATCTGGGACATCGCATGTACTCAAGGAATGTTTCTTGAATGAATGAGTAAATTAATGAAAGAATCCTGTGTTCCCTGCAGCTTTCTGTCCCATGTGCCCCGAAAATGCCAGCTGTTCCAACAGCACCCACTGTGCTTGTAACAATGGATTTCAGTCTCTGTCTGGGAGGAGCTACATCAAGCCCCACGAGAAATGTGAAGGTAGAGACTCAATCCACGACATCCTGAGATCTGGAATGGGGGTGGGGGCATGTGTGGGGTACTAGTGAGGCAAAGGTGCAGTTGTACTACAAGACAGAACATGTCAGAGCTGTCTCAGTGCCCTTAGAGAAGTCCCTATCCCTTGTGTCCCCTTCACTCTCCCTGAAGCTTGTTGGATGTCTTTAGAGGAAGGTAGAGTTCCCAGGACCCTTGAAGTTTCAAGCATCAATTTTGTTGGTCTGTCTGAGAATCCCACAAGAGTGCGGACCATGTCTGTTTTGTTCATTACTGTAAGCGGAAGACAGAGACTATGTCACATAACAGAGGCCCAATAAAAAAGTGTTGTCCAAGAGAAGAAATGAGTAACTTACTATCTTGATAGACATCTTCCATGATCTGACCCCAACTCAGATCTTGACACTTAATATCTTCTATGATTTGGCCTCAACTATTCGTCCAAGAGAACAAACGAATAACTTACTATCTTCACACTCAGTATCTTCCATGATCTGACCCCAACTCTATTGCAGTTTCCCTTATCACCACTCCCCTCTACTCCAGCCAAAATCCTATCTCATTTCCACAAATTCTAAAGGTCCATTTGACTGCCAAAGAGAAAAACCACTCCAGAATATCTGATTGGTGGAATTGTGTAAATTCAGAAGGCAAAGCAGACCATGGTAAATGACTTAGGATTTATTTTATTTGATCGTGGCAAAATACAGATAACATAAAATTTACCAGTTTAACCATTTTTGTGTACAGCCCAGTGGCATCAAGCACACTCACACTGCTGTGCAGTCATCCCCAACATCCGTCTCCAGAACTTTCCCCAAACTGAGACTTTTGTCCCCATGAAGCATTGACTGTCTGCCCCCTACCCTACTTCTGGCTCCCACCATCTACTCTGTCTGTGGACATGACTCCTCTAGGGACCTCCTATAAGTGGAATCATACAACATTGGAGATACCTATTTTTGAAACTTTTTAAAAGAGTTTAGGGAATTCTCTATTACCCCTTCACCAAATGCCCCGAAGGTTCACCAACAACATGGCCACACTACAATGATGAGAGCTAGGGAACTGATATTTATATAAGGATGTTAAACAAAAACAGACTTTTTCCCGAGTTTCATTAGGTTTTTTCCCCAATGCTCCCCCTTTTTTTTTCTGTTTCAAGAATTATTTCAGGGTCCCATTTAGTTGCCATGCTCCTGAGTCAGCAATCTGTCTTTTCTGGTCTTCTGTGAGACACCAGACATGCCCTTTTGCACTTTGCTTTTTTCACTTAACAGTACATCCCAGAAATTATTCCAAATCACCCAGAGATCTTCCCTTACTCTTTTATGTAGCTGTGTGGATGAAGCATAGTTTATTCAACCTTCTTCTGCATGGGGACAATTTACTTGAAACCTTAGGCTTTTTCCAGTATTTGTGGGAGATGTGTCTTTAGAGTAAAGTCCTAGTGCTGTGAATCGTGTAAGACTGATGATTCATGGACCTGTACTCCTGACGCAAATAATACATTATATGTTAATAAAAAAAAAACAAGCTGAAGTAGAGTCCTGAGGGTGAGGTGCCTTAGTTAAAAGGTAAATCCATATGTAGCTTGATTAGCTATCCCAAATTTAATTCTAGAAAAGTTGTACCAATTGGCATTCTCACCAGCAATGCATAAAAGCACCTGTCTCCCCACAGCCTTCCTGACAAAACATGTTGTCAGAACGCATTGCCAGTCTACTTGGTGAGAAATGGTATATCAGTAGATTTTTTGTGATTTACTCTGAATGATGAACAATTTTTCTTATTAACATGTAATGTATTATTTGCCCCAGGGATAAATGTCTGTGAATCATCAGGCTTACACATTTCACAGCACTCACCATAGCACATATCCTCCCCAATGTCCATTACCAAGCCACCCTATCCCTACCCCCCACCCCTCAGCAACCCTCAGGTTGTTTCATGAGATTAAGAGTCTGTTGGGGTGCCTGGGTGGCTCAGTGGGTTAAGCCTCTGCCTCTGCTCAGGTCATGATCTCAGGATCCTGGGATCAAGCCCCTCATCAGGCTCTCTGCTCAGCGGGGAGCCTGCTTCCCCCTCCCTACCGCCCCCACCCCCTGCGCCTGCCTCTCTGCCTACTTGTGATCTCTCTCTCTCTCTGTCAAATAAACAAATAAAATCTTTTAAAAAAGGAGTCTTTTATGGTTTGTCTCCCTCCCAATCCCATCTTGTTTTGTTTTTTCCCTCCCTACCCACCACGACTCCCCACCCTGCCTCTCAAATTCCTCATATCAGAGAAAGCATATGATAATTGTCTTTTACTGATTGATTTATTTTGCTTAGCATAATACCCTCTAGTTCCACCCACATCATTGCAAATGGCAAGATTTTGTTTCTTTTGATGGCGCATAGTATTCCATTGTATATATATATACTACATCTTCTTTATCCATTCATCTGTTGATGGACGTCTAGGCTCTTTCCATAGTTTGGCTATTGTGGACATTGCTGTTATAAACATTCGGGTGCACATGCCCCTTTGGATCATTACATTTGTATCTTTAGGGTGAATACCCAGTAGTGCGAGTGCTGGGTCATAGGGTAGCTCTATTTTCGACTTTTTGAGGAACCTCCATACTCTTTTCCAGAGTGGCTGCACCAGCTTGCATTCCCACCAACAGTGTAGGAGGGTTCCCTTTCTCTGCATCGTCGCCAACATCTGTCATTTCTTGACTTGTTAATTTTAGCCTTTCTGACTGGTATGAGGTGGTATCTCATTGTAGTTTTGATTTGTATTTCCCTGATGGCGAGTGATATGGAGCATTTTTTCATGTGTCTGTTGGCCATTTGGATGTCTTTTTTGCCAAAACGTCTGTTCATGTCTTCTGCCCATTTCTTGATTGGATTATTTGTTCTTTGGGTGTTGAGTTTGATAAGTTCTTTATAGATTTTGGATACTAGCCCTTTATCTGGTACATCATTTGCAAATATCTTCTCCCATTCTGTCAGTTGTCTTTTGGTTTTGTTGACTATTTCCTTTGCTGTGCAAAAGCTTTTGATTTTGATGAAGTCCCAGTAATTCACTTCTTCCCCTTGCTTCCCTTGCCTTTGGCGATGTTTCTAGGAGGAAGTGGCTGTGGCTGAAGTTGAAGAGGTTGCTGCCTGTGTTCTTTGATGGATTCCTATATCACATTGAGGACTTTCGTCCATTTTGAGTCTATTTTTGTGTGTGATATAAGGATATGGTCCAGTTCCATTCTTCTGCATGTGGCTGTCTAATTTTCCCAACACCATTTGTTGAAGAGACTGTCTTTTTTCCATTGGACAGTCTTTCCTGCTTTGTTGAAGATTAGTTGTCCATAGAGTTGAGGGTCTATTTCTGGGCTCTTTATTCTGTTCCATTGATCTATGTGTCTGTTTTTATGCCAGTACCATACCGTCTTGATGATGACAGATTTGTAATAGAGCTCGAAGTCTGGGATTGTGATGCCAGTTTTGGCATCTCTTTCAACATTCTTCTGGCTATTTGGGGTCTTTTCTCGTTCCATATAAATTTTAGGATTATTTGTTCCATTTCTTTGAGAAAAATTGATGGTATTTTGATAGGGATTGCATTACATGTATAGATCGCTCTAGGTAGCATAGACATTTTCACAATATTTGTTCTTCCAATCCAAGAGCATGGAATGTTTTTCCATTTCTTTGTTTCTTCCTCAATTTCTTTCATGAGTACTTTATAGTTTTCTGAGTACAGATTCTTTGCCTCTTTGGTTAAGTTTATTCCTAGGTATCTTATAGTTTTGGGTGCGATTGTAAATGGGATCGACTCCTTAATTTCTCTTTCTTCTGTCTTGCTGTTGGTGTGCAGAAATGCAGCTGATTTCTGTGCATTGATTTTATATCCTGACACTTTACTGTATTCCTGTATGAGTTCTAGCAGTTTTGGAGTGGAGTCTTTTGGGTTTTCCACATAAAGCATCATATCATTTGCAAAGAGTGATAGTTTGACTTCTTGTTTGCTGATTCAGATACCTGTTTTTTCTTTTTGTTGCTGAGACTAGGACTTCTAGTACTATGTTGAATAGCAGTGGTGATAGTCAACATCCCTGCTGTGTTCCTGACCTTAGGGGAAAAGTTCTCAGTTTAAATAACTAAGAGGCATTAAGTGTCCAAGATACACAATATAAGCAAAATACACACAAGCACTTAATATGTAATAGGTTAATTTGGTCACTCATTGGTGACTATCATTCTGGCACATATAACCCTCTACCCGAAACATACCCAGAGCTTGATATAACCCACAGACTAATAAGCAAGTTGCAACTATTGGTTCAATGCACTTACTCGTCCTGAGTCCTTCCAACAGAGAGAATATGTGTGTCATTGGCTCAGGGCAACTTCTGTCTGTGGGTCCCTTTGCTTGAACCTCAACACTGGTTCACCAGATAGATGTGGCAGATAGATGCAGAACACATGAATATTGCCTGTGCCAGGACTTTGACAGTGGGATCCTCTTGCATCTCTTGCTCTATCTCTTTCCTTGCTACTTGCTGTGTGTGTTTTTTTTAATTTGCTGTGTGTTTTAAATTGATTAAACAAACCTTGTGATCCGAGTATTGAAAGAACCACTTGTCCTTCATTCAGTGGTTTGACATATCACCATCATTATACTCTAAAGCTCCATATGTACTTGGGTCTGTTTCTGGACTTTGAGTCTATTTCCCTGGACTCTTTGTCAATTCATGTGCCAGCATTCATTTTATTGAGGCTTTAAAGTGTGTTTCGGTGTCTCATTAGACCAGTCCCTACTGCAGTTTTTCTGGCTATTCTTACATGATTGTATGTACTGTCTTACTCCTTAAAGTCTAGCTAGATGTTTTTCAGTAGGATTGTATTGTATTTATACATCAACTGGAGGAGAACTATTACCTTTATGATATGGAGTCATCTTCTCCAAGAACAGATGCTTATGAATGAGGGTGGGTACTGGAGACTCCCTGTGCAAGGGAAGATAGTATAGTTTGATGAGAATGAAAAATGATGTTTTTCTCTTGATTTGCAGATATTGATGAGTGTACAGCTGGGCTGGCAAAGTGCAAGAAGGAATCATACTGCAGAAATGAAATTGGAAGTTACTATTGCAGCTGTTTCTCAAATCGTTTCTTCAACTGGCTGGCTAGATTCTTCAAGTCAGATCAAGAAGCGTGTTATGGTAAGGATTTCCAAGTAGTTTCCACCATGAAAAAGGAGTGGGGGAGAGTAGACTTTGAGAGCTCCATTGATTTCAGGCCAGAGTAAGAGAACAGAGATTTGTCCTGGCCCTTGTCCTGCATCCTACTCTGGTCCCTGGTAATCTTTTCCCAGAAGGCACCACCCAAGCCTCCAGTACCAATCAACGACCTTATGCAGCTGCCTTGCAAGAGTATGTCTCCTGTCTGGGTCCCTTTCTTGAGCTTCCAAAATGACATCTCAGATTTTCTGCTGGACTTCCCTACTTGTTTCTTCCTCTCTCACTTTAAATTCAATTTCTACATCTATTTATCTATCTATATACTAAATCCTGTGAGTTCACACTGATACCTCAGATTCCCATCCAACACCAGGGCTCCTTCTAGCCTTCCCTCTGTCCTTGTTTGTCGCTGCTTCTGCCACACTGAGAACATGGCTCTCAATGACCACAGCATGTTTACCTATTTGCTCATTCCTAGTATAATTCCATGTTTTGAGTTCAATAGATTGGACTTAATTTCTGCCTCTACCACTTATCAACTGACTTTTGGGTAATAACTTTTATATGCCTCACCTATAATTGGGAATAATAACAGCATCTACTGTATGAGTTATGTATTACTACATAACAGTTACCCTAATGGTAGTGGCTTAAAACAACGATATTGTCTCACAGTCTCTGTAGGCCAGGAATCTAGGTATAACTCCCCTGTGTCCTCTGTTCCAGGATTTCTCACAGCTACAGTCAAAGTATTGGGTAGGGATGCAGTCTCATCTGAAGGCTCATCTAGGGTCAGATCTCCTTCCAAGCTCACTCATGTGGTTAATGGCCGGATTTAGTTCTTTCAAAGCCACTGGACTGAAGGCCTCAGTTTCTTCCTGGTGGTTGGAGAGAGACCACCCTCAGTTCCTAGATATGTCAGCCTCTCCAGCTTTCTTTGTTGTAGCAAGCACATGAGAATAGCCAGAAAAAGAGTGTGAAAAAAGTAGAAGTTGTAGTCTTTTATAACCCAGTCTCAGCAGTGACATCCTAACACTTTTGCTGTGTTCTGTTCATTAGCAGTGAGTCACTGGGTCTGGTCAGGGGGAGGGGGGGTTCCAAGGAACAGTAATTGTTGAGTCACTTCAGAAACCTACTTACCTTACGTTCTGGGTGGAATAGAATCTCCCCAAATTCACATCCATCTGGAACCTGGGGATATGATCTTATTTGGAAAGAAAGTCTTTGCAGATCTAATAAAATTAAGAAGAGGTCACACTAGATGAGGTTGGGGCACTCAATCCAACATAACTGGGGTCCTTATAAGAAGGGGGAAGTGAGTTGTAGGGACACACACACATACCGAGGGACATGCAAGGGCAGACACAGAGGCTGGGGTTCTGGTACCACCAGCCAAGGGACACCAAAGATTGCTTGCAACCACCAGAAGCTAGGAGATGCAAAGAAGGATCTTCCTTAGAGGCTTCCCGAGGGAGTATGGCCCTGCCAATAATCTTGATTTTGGACTTTTAGCCTCCAGAACATGAGGAAATAAATTTCTATTGTTTTAAATCCCCTTCGTTTGTGGAACTTTGTTACAGCAGACTTAGGAAACTAATACACCTCACCTACCCATTTTGACTTTTTTTTTAAAAGATTTTAATTTATTTATTTGACAGAGAGAGAGAGGTCACAAGTAGGCAGAGAGGCAGGCAGAGAGAGAGGGGGAAGCAGGCTCCCTGCTGAGCAGAGAGCCCAATGCAGGGCTCGATCCCAGGACCCTGAGATCATGACCTGAGCCGAAGGCAGAGACTTAAACCACTGAGCCACCCAGGCACCCCCATTTTGATTATTAAGGTGTGTAAAACATTCAGTGCAGTGCTAGCTACCTAGGAAGGCTCAATAAATATTAGTTATCGAGCTACATAAGCCTGTTCTAGAAACTTCTGTGTTTCTTTGCATGAGATAGTGTGTATTAAGGCACTTTATATGCCATGTGTGTAGACAACTACAGGTGTTATTACTGCTTCTGTATTATTAACCAAGTGAACACCCATTCCTTTAGGAAGCCTCCTCTGCACCCTCCACATTC
This sequence comes from Enhydra lutris kenyoni, assembly GCF_002288905.1. Lineage (NCBI taxonomy): Eukaryota > Metazoa > Chordata > Mammalia > Carnivora > Mustelidae > Enhydra > Enhydra lutris. The sequence goes on along the minus strand of NW_019154170.1, from coordinate 1,447,092 downwards.
TAAGGCTTCTCTGTGGGCTCCCAAGGTATCTTGTCCTATATATTAAGAAGATGCTGGACCCTTGTAATCACTTAATCATTTATTTGTCATTATTTAACTAGTGACTTTCCCACCAGACTGCAAACCCCACAAGGGAACACCCTTTGTTTCTTTGTCAACTTACTTCCATAAGGTTTAGTATTGTTCCTGGCTTTTAGTAGGTATGCAATAAATACTATTGACTTAGTCATTGAACTGGTGGCCCCGCCCTAATCCCCTTTTAAATTTCTACTGTAGAAGACATTTGGGACTTCTTGGAGGGGACTTGGGCAATGATGGGAAGCATCAGGGAAAGACCCAACTCAAGAGTGATTGGAAAGGGATGTGGGCCAGGCCTGTTAACCTTCCACATACCACTCAATGGCTACTTTTTTTTTCCGCAGAGGGCTCCAGTGAGGAGACACCATTCTTAGAGAATGGTCAGGTGAGTGAAGTGAAGCTTGGGTCTGGGAGGCAGCTGGCCAGTCTTGCCATATTATTCTCCTGCTCAAATAACTACCATGGCTCCCTCTGCCTTTTAGGACACACCAGCTCCCATGCAGGAATGATTTGTCCTTTCTCCCAGGGGACATCTGGCAATGTCTGTGGATGTTTTTTGGTTGTCACAACTCAAGTGCTACTGGGCATCAAGTGGGTAGAGACCAAGGGTGCTGCTAAATAGTTATGCCCGGGGACAGCCTCCCACATTATCTGGTCTCAGATGTCAATAGGCATTGAGAAACCGTGGAGAAGGTTTTTAGTGCCTCAGCTGTTGTTCAAAGACCAGCATCAGAAATACAGAGCTTCACTCCACCCCTGTCACCACTTCCCCTCCCCTGTCTTCCTCTGTAAGGTGCTCTTCATGGGTTCCAGACACCTCATCCTTCAGGCCTTCCTGCTCCCATAAACACAATGGAGTGAATGACACGCCCTTCACAGGGCTGTGTGTGGTCAATGAGAAGATACCTATCAGGCTGAGAGTGCAGAGCCTACACCTTAATCAATGTTACTGCCTTCTGGACTCACCCAACTACACACAAGATATTCCTGCTTTCTCAAGCTTCAGGAAGAGCCTACCTAATTAGCCTTATTTCCTTGAAAGGAAATTCTGAGGAACAAAAGAAACAAGGAGCACACTGCAAAAATGGCTACCCAAATGTTTCAAAAAATGGAAGAGATCATATGGACTGAGGATTTAGCTTCTCCAGGGAAGCATGAGAATTCTACTCTTGGTATAGGTAAGAAACATAGAACATTTTCCTTATGACCAAAACATTTTAGGAGGCTGATGTTTTGTCAGACCTTGTGTTTATGTTTCTGTGACATGGAGAATTCAAGGGGTTCTTTCCAAATGCAGACCTGCTCCCAGGTGACTTTCCCCAGAAAACTTTTAAATGTTTAGCCTCTCTTGCTTAAAAACTCAAGTCACCCCTTCACCAGGTACTCCAGTATACATTTTTTAAAGTTTTTTTATCTTTAAATATTATATGTAAAGGCTGAGCTTGTCCACCTGGTTGCAGCTCTGGGAAGCATGGCCATCCCCTATCTTCCCCTGGGTTGCTGTGGCCAGTGGATGCTGCTTAGACCCTTTTGACCATCTCATCCCATCAGCCAGAGATGTGGAAGGGAATGCCATCTAGTCTACCTTGCATGCAGAAAAGGAAATCATCAGTAGGGGACCTTTCAAAGAAGAGAGTTCTTCAACAAATTTCTTTTGCTTGAGAAGCGAGCAAAGCAGAACTAACTTTCTTAATGTTTCCAGTCTATGAAATCAAGAGGTGCAATGAGACAAGTGAGAAGACTTTTCTAGAAGCTGGAAATAACACTATGGATATCGACTGTACTGATGCTTTCAAAGGAACTATAGAAGGTACTGTGTTTAAGATGAATTCTCCTGACCTCCAAATCCTAGGCACTATTGTCTCATTTCTAGGTGACTGGGCCAACTTACAAAGCCTTCAAGGCAGGGGGTACTCTACATGGTGACCACTAACCAGGCAATTTGGGGAACACAGTTGTGGGTCTTTTGTGACAGGCTGAGGTTCAAACAGTGATCCCTTGGCATGCTTCCTTAAAAGGAACAGGCTGTTCCATGCTCTGTTTCCATGTGATGGTCTGAAAAGGAAGCACTTGAAAGCAACAGATCCTTGTCGCCTTAAACACTCTTTCCCTTGAGAAATGTTTCACGATCACCCTATTTAAAATAGTCCCTAGCCTTCCTCTGTCCTGTGAGTTGGCAAACTTTTTCTGTGAAAGGACCAGATAGTAATTTTTTTCTCAAGTTCTTATTTAAATTCCAGTTAGTTAACATACAGTGTAGTACTGGTTTCAGGTATAGAATTTAGTGATTCATCACTTACATACAACACCAAGTGCTCATCACAAGCGCCCTCCTTAATACCCATCACTCATTTAACCCATCCCTCTACCCACTGCCCCTCCAGGAACCCTCAGTTTGTTCTCTACAGTTAAGAGTCTGTTTTATGGTTTGCCCCTCTTTTTTGTTTTTTTCCCCCATGGTCATCTGTTTTGTTTCTTGAATTCCACATGTGAGTGAAATCATATGATTTTGCATAATACACTCTAGCTCCACCATGTCATTGCAAAATGCAAGAATTTATTCTTTTTATGGCTAAGTAATATTCCATCATATGGATATAGATATAGATATATCTCCCACAGCTTCCATCTTTATCCACTCATCAGTTGATGGACACTGGGCTCTTCTCATAGTTTGGCTAATGTTGATAATGCTGCTATAAACTTCGGGGTGCATGTATCCCTTGAGATCCGTATTTTTATATCTTTTAGGTAAATACATAGTAGTACAATTGCTGGATCATAGGGTAGCTCTATTTTTAACTTTTTGAGGAACCTCCACTCTGTTTTCCACAGTGGCTGCATGAGTTTTCATTCCCACCAACAGTGTAAGGGGGTTCCTCTTTCTCCGCATCCTTGCCAACATCTGTTGTTTCCTGTGTTGTTAATTTTAGCCATTCTGACAGGTGTGAGGTGGTATCTCATCATGGTTTTGATCTGTATTTCCCTGATGCTGAGTGATGTTGAACATCTTTTATGTGTCTGTTAGTCATCTATATATCTTCTTTGGAAAAAAGGTCTATTCATGTCTTCTGCCCATTTTTCAACTAGATTATTTGTTTTCTGGATAAGTTTCTTTCTTAAGTTCTTTATAAAACTAATCCTTTATCAAATATGTCATTTGCAAATATCTTCTCCCATTCCAAAGGTTGCCTTTTAGTTTTGTTGATTGTTTTCTTCACTGTGCAGAAGCTTTTAATTTTGATGGGGTCCCAATAGTTCATTTTTGCTTTTGTTTTCCTTGCTTGCTTGGGCCAGATGATCGTTGCTATAACTACTCAACTCTGACATTCCAGTGGGAAAGCAGCCATAGATGATATGTAAATGAAAGGGCATGGCTGTGTGCCTTATGTACGAAAACAGGTGGTAGGCTGGATTTGATTCTCAGGCCATAGCTTGCCATCCCTGCCTTATTCCACCATCTCTTTTAAATTTCTGCACAGCACGTACACTATACAATTTTTCTTAAGGTGTTTGTGGTCTATCTCTCCCACTATAATATCAGCTCTCTGATGGCAAGAACTCGGCCTGTTTTCTTCACTGTTGTATGTATTGCAATGTCTGGAACACTGTCTGGCACATGCTAGATGCTCAATAAATATTTCTTGAAAGAGTGAATAAATATTGGGGCACCTGGGTGGCTCAGTGGTTTAAAACCTCTGCCTTCGGCTCAGGTCATGATCCCAGGGTCCTGGGATCAAGCCGCGCATCGGACTTTCTGCTCAGCGGGGAGCCTTCTTCCCCCCTCTCTCTCTCTGCCTGCCTCTCTGCCTACTTGTGATCTCTGTCTGTCAAATAAATAAATAAAAGTCTTTTAAAAAGAGTGAATAAATACAATAATGAAAGAGTGCATGAAAAATATTTCAAAGAGAAAGACCTGGTTCTCTGGAGAGAGTGAAATACCTGCTCTATTTTCTCCAGAAAATTCCCAGCTACTGATTAATCTTCACTCCTGATGGTGAGCTGTCAGATGGAGAAAGGGGAGGGAAAAGAGCTACAAATGAGTTGGTGTTCAAAATGGAGTAAATAATAATAGAGGTGGAAAGTAGCTTTGACTAAAACTGGGGGTGGTGGTTCACAAGCAGTTGCAGTTTAAGAAATACTACATTGTGCGACAGAGCATCATATGCGAATTTGCCTTCTGTGAATTAAATTATTCTTGCATGAAAAGGGGAGGGAAGGAGGATGGGAGAGGGAGAAACAGAGAAAGATGGAGGGAAGGAGAATGAAAGAATTAATTAAAAGAATGTGTCATCCTGCATACCTTTCCTTACCTTTCTAAATTAGGTAGCCCAGGGGCACCTGGGTGGCTCAGTGGGTTAAACATCTGCCTTTGGCTCAGGTCATGATCCCAGGGTCTTGGGATCAAGTCCAGCACCCAACTCGCTGCTCAACAGGAAACCTGCTTCTCCCTCTCCCTACTCCCCCTGCTTGTGTTCCCTCTCTCACTGTGTCTCTCTGTCAAATAAATAAATAAAAATCTTTTAAAAAATAAATTAGATACCCCAGAGTGGGCTTGAGATGGAAGATGGGAATATGTGATCTCCTCACTCCCACCTAAGTTCCACCTGCTCTTTTGAGAGCCTCATGGCTCTGATTTTTATGTCTAAGGGCTCATATATATTTTTACAATGCACTAATGGATATTTTGCAAACATATCTCTTATAAGTTGTGATACATTATAATATGTATTACATATACAAAATGTCATACCCCAAACCATACACAAGGTATTGAAGGGACAACATAAAGGATTTCCAAGGGCGATTTTGACTACATGTAATGTTTACCTTATGACTCTTAACAAGACACTGATTTCCCATAATATGGATGCCCTCTAAAGTGATTTCTCTCCTGTTTTCTCAGATAGAAGTGCAGTTGCACTTGTCACTTACCAGTCTCTTCAGGATATGCCGAATGGGTCCTTTTTTAATGATGGAAGAGGGACACAGGAAGTGAAACTGAACTCTCATGTTGTGAGTGGCACCATTAGTACGAAGAAAAAAGTATATCTGTCTGAACCTGTGTTCCTGACCTTCCAACATGTTCAGGTGAGCAAAATCCAGAGCTGGTTCTCAGTACATTACCTCAAAGAGGTGTGTTATGGTCCTGCCAAGAAACTGAATCCAACTCTGCTCGCTCGGAGTTAACAGAACCAACAAGAAATGTTGAGGCATCCAGAGATTGGCACAAGGGGAAGCTATTATCATGTTTTAAGGCCAAATAGGCAATGGAGAGATGGGCATTGTTGAGCCCAGTGAGAGCTGGAGAAATGCAGGAGGGTTGCCCTGCTGGAGACGGCGATATCCTGAAGCAGAAGAAGCATCTAGAAGAAATGCCTGACTTCCTCCTCCTCTCATCTAAGGACTTTTCACCTGTTCCTCTCATTGGTTGTCCCAACGACAAGGAGCTTGGGTAAAACAGTTCATATGGGTCAATCCCTGGGGCTCTGAGATAACCAGAGAAGGACAGGATAAAGGAAGAATAAAGCCCACAGCAGGTGTGGTCATATCAAACTCTTCCCCACAAGTGTTCTAGATAATGGGATTTTCCCATTCCAGTTTCCAATGCAATGCATCCATAACTAACCAGTAAAATTGAGATAATAAAACCAGAAAAAGCCCTACTTTCAGGCTATTCTCTTTCAGCCTGGTGGTACAAGAACAAAACCTTTCTGTGTCTACTGGAATGGATCAGAAGAGGGGGGCATCTGGTCAACAGAGGGCTGCCATCATGTGGGGAGCAACAGTTCACATACCGAATGCAAGTGCTTCCACCTCTCCAGCTTTGCTGTCCTCGTGGCTCTTGTTTCCGAGGTACCAAGATTCATGGTCCCCTCCTGGTATCTGACTGTATCCCAGAAACTGTGAGATTGTCCTCTCCCTGTCTTAGAAAAGAACTCTGAGATAAGGAGTCAAGTGGGAGTAGTTTACTTGAGAGGTAATTCCAGGAAGCACAAATAAGGAGCTGGGAAATGAAACAAGAAAAAACAGAAGCTAATGCAGACAGCATTATCACACCGCTCATCACTTTGGGCATCTGGAACCTAATTCCCTCTAGAGTACTCTGGGAGTTAGTGTAGGAGATGCAGCTGAGTCATCCTAACTGAACTGCAAGAGAGATAGGCTACCTATACACAACCTGCTCTCAGGCATTGGTTGAAAGCTGCATCTGGGGTGGGGCCATTAATTCTGGCAGAATTCTGTCCATGGGCATGGGCAGAGTAAGCTCAAGCTAGCAGAGAAAGCCCTCAAACACTAGGAAGTTGGGTTGTCAGCCCCTATAGTGGCCGAGTCTGGGGTCTAAGAGGATCAGAAATCAAGCATCCGTTACTCTGCAAGAGACAGTTACAACGGGTCAGACAGGAAAGAAGGCAACTGATTATCACCAATGAAAAAGTATAGGTCCTTGAACTTCCCAGGTCCCAACCACATCTAGGATAAGCCAGATTTTAAAGAAGTTTACCTAACTTCTTATCCTATTTCTTTTAAGTTCTCAATTATTGAACATTCACTCTATGACAACCATTGTATTACACATTTAAATGGATGGCCTCGTTTTCTTCATTCAACAAATTTGCATATGAATGCCTACTATATGCTAGATGTTGTTCTAGGCATTGAGGATACAGCAAAGAACAAAACAGATAAAGAAATTCCAACCTTCATGGAAATGGCTTTGGAGAGCTATGTTGTCCAATAGGATCACCAGCCATATGACTGTTGGGCACTTGAAATGTGGCTAGTGTGTCTTGAGAATGAACTCTTTAATTTTATTTAATTTTAATTTATTTAAATTAAGAAGCAGTGTAAAATTTTTTTTTACAAAAATTTACAAGTTTCCATCAACTACAAGTTCACTGGTAGGGCTTCATTTTACTTTTATCGTTGAAAATAAAAGTATCTGAATTCAGATGTGTTGTAAGCCTAAAATACACCCTGGACTTCAAAGGCTTAATTATGGAAAAAAGTATCAAATATCTCATTAATAATTATTTTACATTGATTGTAATTTGAACTGATTGCATTGTTGTTATATGACTATATTCAATACATTGGACTGATAATATTTTAAATAAATACTATTAAATTAATTTGACCTGATTCTTTTCACATTTTTAAAGATATGGCTACTAGCAAATTTAAAATTCCACATATGACTCGCATTTTCCTTTTGGACAGCACCAGGCTAGTGGTTTTGGTTTTTCAATAGCCTTGTGCAGTGAATGTTATTAGTGTACCCATTTTGAAGATGAGAACTTCAAATCTCGGAGAGGTTAAGTCAAGCTGTTTAAAGGACTGAACTGGGAAGCCCATCAGACTCCCCATCAGAAATACAACTGCAGAATTGGAAACTGTAATTTATTCTTAACTTGGTGGCTCATAGGTGGACCCTGTGCTGACTGTGATCACCTATGTGGGGCTGAGCTTCTCCCTGCTGTGCCTCCTCCTGGCAGCCCTCACCTTCCTCCTGTGCCGACCCATCCAGAGCACCAGCACTTCCCTCCACCTGCAGCTCTCCATCTGCCTCTTCCTGGCCCACCTGCTCTTCCTTACAGGGATTGATCAAACTGAGCCTAAGGTAGGTGATTTAACCAAATCACCTTGTTGTCATCATCAAATCTAGCCATCTTGTCTTGAGGAAGGATGGGGAGAAGGCAAGAGCCAGCAGCAATGGTAACAACATGGATGGAACTAGAGGAAATTATGCTGACATAATGAGTCCATCAGAGAAAGATACATACCATATGATTTCACTCATATGCAGAATTTAAGATATAAAACAGATGAGTAGGGGAAGGGAAAGAAAAATAAGATAAAAACAGAGAGGGAGACAAACCATAAGTAACTTTTTAATTTTTATTTTATTTTTTATTTTTTTAAGTCATCACATTTTTAGTATGTTCAGTTAGCTACCATATAGTACATCAATAGTTTTTGATGTAGCATTCAATAATGTAGTTGTGTATAACACCCAGTGCTCATCACATGTGCCCTCCCCCAACCCTCCTCCCCTCTGAAACCCTCAAGTTTGTTTCCTGGAGTCCATAGCCTTTCATGGTTTATCTCCCTCTCTGATTTGCCCCCCTTCAGTTTTCCCTCCCTTCCCTTATGGTCTTCCATGCTATCCTTATGTTCCACATATGAGTGAAACCATATGATAATTGTCTTTCTCTGCTTGATTTATTTCACTTAGCATAATCTCCTCCAGTTTCATCCATGTTAGTATGAATGATGGGTATTCATCCTTTCTGGTGGCTGAGTAATATTTCATTGTGTATATGAGACTGACACGCTACCTACTGCACTAACGAGGCACCTGATTTCATTGTATATATGTACTACATCTTCTTTATCTATTCACCTGTTGAAGGGCAGTTTGGCTGTTGTAGACATTGCTGCTATGAACATTGTGGTACATATGGCCCTTCTTTTCACTACGTCTGTATCTTTGGGGTAAATATCCAGTAGCGCAACTGCCAGGTTGTAGGGTAGCTCTATTTTTAATTTTTTGAGGAATCCCCACACTGTTTTCCAAAGTGGCTGCACCAACTTGCATTCCCACCAACAGTGTAAGAGGGTTCCCCTTTCTCCACATCCTCTCCAACACTTGTTGTTTCCTGCCTTGTTAAACTTTGCCATTCTAACTGGTGTAAGATGGTATCTCTATATTTTTTAAATTATTTTTATTAACATATAATGTATTATTCTTGATGTGGTTTTGATTTGAATTTCCTTGATGGCTAATGATGATGAACATTTTTTCATGTGTCTGCTGGCCATTTGTATGTCTTCATTGGGGAAGTGTCTGTTCATGTCTTTTGCCCATTTTTTTATTATATTATTTTTTAAAATTTATCTTATTTTTTCAGTGTTCCAAGATTCATTGTTTATGCACCACACCCAGTGCTCCATGCCCTCCTTAATACCCATAACCAGGCTCACCTAACCCCCAGACCCCCTCCCCTCCAAAACCCTCTGTTTCTCAGAGTCCACCATCTCTCATGGTTCATCTCCCCCTCCAATTTCCCTCAATTCACTTTCCTTTCCTTCCCCCCAATGTCCTCCGTGTTATTCCTTATGCTCCACAAGTAAGTGAAACCATTTCATAATTTACTTTATCTTCTTAACTTATTTCACTCAGCATAATCTCCTCTAGTCCCATCCATGTTGATACAAAAGTTGGGTATTCATCCTTTCTGATGGAGGCATAATATTCCATTGTATATATGGACCACATCTTCCTTATCCATTCATCTGTTGAAGGACATCTTTGCTCTTTCCACAGTTTGATGACTGTGGCCATTGCTGCTATGAACATTAGGGTACAGATGGCCCTTCTTTTCACTACATCTGTATCTTTGGGGCAAATACCCAGTAGTGCAATTTCAGGGTCATAAGGAAGCTCTATTTTCAATTTCTTAAGGAATCTCCACACTGTTTTCCAAAGTGGCTGCGCCAACTTGCATTCCCACCGACAGTGCAAGTGTTCCCCTTTCTCCACATCCTCTCCAACACACTTTGTTTACTGTCTTGTTAATTTTGGCCATTCTAACTGGTGTGAGGTGGTATCTCAATGTGGTTTTGATTTTAATCTCCCTGATGGCTAATGATGATGGACATTTTTTCATGTGTCTGTTAGCCATTTGTATGTCTTCTTTGGAGAAATGTCTGTTCATGTTTTCTGCCCATTTTCTGACATGATTATCTGGTTTTTGGGTGTTGAGTTTGAGAAGTTCTTCATAGACCTCGGATATAAGCCCTTTGTCTATTGTGTCATTTGTGAATATCTTCTCCATTCCGTGGGTTGCCTCTTTGTTTTGTTTACTGTTTCCTTTGCTCTGCAGAAGCTTTTGATCTTGATGAAGTCCCAAAAGTTCATTTTCCCTTTTGTTGCCCTTGCCTTTGGAGACGTGTCTTGAAAGAAGTTGCTATGGCCAATGTCGAAGAGGTTACTGCCTATGTTCTTCTCTAGGATTTTGATGGATTCCTGTCTCACATTAAGGTCTTTCATCCGTTTTGAGTTTATCTTTGTGTATGGTGTAAGAGAATGGTCCAGTTTTATTCTTCTATATGTAGCTGTCCAATTTTCCCAGCACCATTTATTGAAGAGACTTTTTCCATTGGATATTTTTCCCTGATTTGTCAAAGATTAGTTGACTATAGTGTTGAGGGTCCATTTCTGGATTTCCTATTCTGTTCCATTGATCTATGTGTCTGTGTTTGTGCCAATACCATACTGTCTTGGTGATCACAGCTTTGTTTTAAAGACTTTTTAATTTTTTTGAGAGAAAGAGTGATTGAGAGAGAGAGAGAGAGAGAGAGAGAGCAAGCAGGGAGAGGGTCAGAGAGAGAGGGAGAGAGAGAATCCCAAGCAGACTCCCTGCTGAGCACGGAGCCTGATTTGGGGCTTGATCCCATAATCCTGAGTTCATGACCCGAGCCCAAACCAAGAGTTGGTTGCTCAACCAACTGAGTTACATTGTGTCCCAAGAGACTCTTAACTATAGAAAACAAACTGAAGGTTACTGGAGGGGAGGTGGGTGGGGTGATGGGGTAATTGGGTGATGGGCTTTAAGAAAGGCACTTGATGTAATGAGCACTGGGTGTTATACACAACTGATGAATCACTAAATTCTACCCCTGAAACTAAAATACATTATATATTAACCAAATTAGATTTAAATTTAAAATTATTTATCTTTTGTGTATGTTGTAAGAGAATGGTCTGATTTCATTCTTCTGTATATAGCTGTCCAATTTCCCCAGAACCATTTATTGAAGAGACTGTCTTATTTCCCCATTGGATATTTTTTCCTGTTTTGTCAAAGATTATTTGACCATAAAGTTGAGAGTCCATGTCAGGGCTCTCTACTGTGTTCCATTGGTCTATGTATCTGTTTTTGTGCCAGCGCCATGCTGTCTAGGTGATCACAGCTTTGTAATAAAGCTTGAAATCAGGCAATGTGATGCCCAGCTTTGCTTTTCTTTTTCAACATTTCCTTGGAGATTCAGGGTCTTTTCTGGTTCCATACAAATTTTAGGATAGTTTGTTCCAGCATTTTGAAAAATGCCTTTGGTATTTTGATTGGGATGGTGTTGAAAGTATAGATTGCTCTGCAGCATGGACATTTTAATGATGTTTATTTTTCTGATCCATAAACATGGGATGTTTTCCCATCTTAAAATTTTTATTATGTTATGTTAGTCCCATAAAGAATCAGAGTCAGCAGTGATGGTGTTAGGGGAAAAAGCAAGTTTCCATTTCAACTCTCCTTCATCTGTAACTCTGAATAAAATGTGTACTTTTTGAGAAGGTATTTAGCAAGCTGACTGAGAGTCAGACTGGTGGCATTAGGTAAGGTAAAAACAGTTCCTGTAACATATAAACTAAAATGTCATTGACTGAGGCACCTGGGTGGCTCAGTGGGTCAAAGCCTCTGCCTTCAGCTCAGGTCATGATCCCAGGTCCTGGGATTGAGCCCTGCATCGGGCTCTCTGATCAACAGGGAGCCTTCTTCCCCCTCTCTCTCTGCCTGCCTCTCTGCCTCCTTGTGATCTCTGTCTGTCAAATAAATAAATAAAATCTTTAAAAAAAATGTCATTGACTAAGCACAAGAGTGGTTAATTTCCCCCTTCTTTATCAGTAGAGGGTGGGCAAACAGGTTTGAAGGGTGTCTATCCTCCAACCTCAGGCTGATGGAAGCTCTTCTGTCTTGTATGTACAGCTTTCGAGGTCATCAAAGAGTCCTTTCCATTTTTGCCAACTGACAAGAGAAAAGAACCTGGCAGAGTTCCATGAGGGAGGTTTATAAGGGCTGTCTTAAAAAATAGTGCACATCACGTCCCTTCATGTTCTACTGGCTATAAATCCGTCAAGCGGTCCCACCTGACAGCAAGGGGAGCAGGGATATGTAGTCTCTGCCTGGGAAGTTCCATCCTAGTGGCAAGTCTATAGTCTGGAATCAAGGGTGGAGGAAGTTTTGAATTCTGGGTGGACAGTGGCTTTGCTACACTAATTATGTTAGCTTTTGTCTCCATTATGATCACAGTCATCATCATATCCAGGAAGAATTGGAACTAGATGTTTTCCAAAGCTCCTTTTAACCCTAAAAGACTATGATTTCACAGACAGAAGGTTGTGAAAGCACTATTCCCTCCCACCCCCCAGACCCCCAGGAGGCTGTACATTGCTATGGTTAAGAGTAAGTATAGTGTCTGGAGACAGTTTGGGTTTCAAATCCATTTTTATTTTTTGCCAGCTATGTGATCTTGGATGAGAGTCTACCTTTTGGGGCCCAGTTTCCTCATTAGGAAATGGACAGTGTTGGCAGAGTACAGTGCTGATGCTGATTCCGGCCTACCCTCTGTTACTGTTTTTATAAAAAACAAAACAAAACTCTGTTTTGTAAAACAGTCTGTTTTTGTTGTTCTTGTTGTCATTGTTGTTGTTTTATTGGAACCACAGCCACCAATGGCTGAGAGCTGGCTGTTTTGTAAAACAGTCTGTTTTTGTTGTTGTTGTTGTTGTTTTATTGGAACCACAGCCACCAATGTCTGAGAGCTGGCTGTCCCAGCTCAAGCAGAGAGCAATTTCTCCCTTCCTCCACATAAATATTTTTTAGACCCTCAAATGGATTGATGATGGCCACTCTCAGTCTCCTGACTCAAATGCTAATTCGTAATTCCTGAAACACCGTCACAGACACACCCAGAAATGATTTTTTACATGTTATCTGGGCATTCCTTAGCTTAGTCCAGTTGACACATAAAATTAAGCATCAAGGGTATCCAAAGAGCAAGGGCCATGGACTATTCATCTACCAGCACTGGTCTGTCATGGATCTGAGGACTATTCAGAACATTCATTCCTCTGCATTACTGGACTGCTCCATACATAGGGTAAGCATGGGACCAGTGAAAGCTCCCCAAAACTGTGTTGTCCCCCCCAGCAAAATGTCACAGGTGTTAGAATTGAAAATGCAGGCCAATATCCAGGAAATGCTAAGTGCTAAGAACATGATCAGGTACAGACCACATTCCTAACTCTTGTCTCCCCTCCAGGTGCTGTGCTCCATCATCGCTGGGGTGCTGCACTACCTCTATCTGGCCTCCTTCACCTGGATGCTCCTTGAAGGGCTGCATCTCTTCCTCACCGTTAGGAATCTCAAGGTGGCCAACTACACCAGTGCAGGCAAATTCAAGAAGAAGTTCATGTACCCTTCAGGCTATGGGATTCCAGCTCTCATTGTGGCTGTGTCTGCAATAGTAGGACCCCAAAACTATGGCTCACATACTCAGTAAGCATGCTCTGTGCCTTTCTGGTGGAAATGTGTCCATGACTGATGCATGATCTGAAATCAAAAACATTTCAGTCCTTTTCCTATTGTGAATTATACTTCACAAAACCAGTCCCATTTTATTTTTATTTTTATTTATTTATTTTTATTGTTTACCAGTCCCTTTTTAAGTCAGAATGCTATTTGTCCTTAGAAATTCCTAGAGCAATGATTCTCAGAATCTTTGGGGTTGGATCCTTTTGAGACTTTTGGTGAAATCCAGGGCCCAATTTCCCAAATAGGGATGTACCTTTCAGACAAATGTACTTACAATACAATTTTGAATACAACTTCAGGACATTAGGGACAAAAAAATACACTCAGGAAATTCAGGGATGGAAGAGCTCACCTGTGGCCTCTGTGTTCTGGAAGATTCTGAAAGGGTATCCTGAAGAGCTTGAGATTCATCCCAAAATATAGAAAGTAACTACAATGACAACAAATATTGAAGGACTGGGATGCATCAGAAATAGTGCATATATTATGTCTCAATCTCCCCCTGATCCTGTGGGGTCAGCACTGTTAATTACCTCATACACAGGACATCTGGGACTTAGTGCGTCTAAGAAACTTTCCTAAGGTGTCAGCTGAAAAGAGAATTAGTCAGAATTCCTCACTAAAGGCATTGCTGCTGCACTGAAGAAGTTTGCAAAGCCCTGCAAAGTTAGTTGAGGACGTTAGTATTTTGGCAGTGGGGCTTTGGTTAGAGAGTAGGCACACATGTGCAAAAACAACATGATGAAGGTGTCTCTCTTGAAGAAGAAATGATGTCCTTTCTTCAGCCTGAACCCTATGTCCAGGTTCTGACATAGATCCTATGTCCTGCCAGAACAATTCTGGAGATCTCATGGTAGCATATATCAGTGGTTGGCAAACTATCTATAAAGGGCCAAATGGTAACTATTTTTGTCTCTGTGTCCATATGGTGTTTGTGGCAATTACTCAATATTGCCTTTGTTGTGGGAGTGCAGCCAACTCATAGACCATATATAAATGAATTGATGTGGCTATGTTTCAATAAAGCTTTATTACAAAAACAAGGAGTGGGCTGGGTTTAGACTGTGTTAGTAACATCTGGAATAGAACTTAAGTGTGGGAACTTTTCTGCTCACTGAGTGTGGGCAATTGCTTGTCACATTTCCTAGTTTTATGCTGCCAAGTCTTTGTTCAGCGTAATTTATACACTCTTTGCCAACATAGGGCATGACTTAATAAAAAGTATTTGAGCAACAGAGTACTTGGTACATGGAAAATATTTAGTGTTGGCAGGTTTTCTTGCTGTAGTTAAAGTACTGCTTTTATTCTCTTTCTGATAACAATCATTATTTTGGGGTATAATTTATTGAGCCTTACCTGTTTGCCAAGAACCATACTCAAAAACTGTGTACACATTATCTCATTTGATGTTTCCTACAAGATCTATATGAGGAAAGCCGCAAAAATCTCATGAAAGAAATCAAAGAAGATTCAAATAAATGGAGGGATAGTCCATGTTCATGGATAGGAAGATTCAACATTGTCAAGAAGTCAGTTCTTCCCAACTTGATCTATAGATTCAATGCATTTCCAATCATAATCCCAAAAAATTATTTTTTAGATAATGATAAACTGATTCTAATATTTATATAGAGAAGAAAAAGATCCTGAATAGCTAACACAATATTGAAAGAGAGGAGCAAAGTCAGAGAACTGACCCTACCTGACTTCAAGACTTGGCATATAGCCACTGTAATCATTTAATCTTTTCAATACTTCTGTTTGCCCTCACTTTACACTTGAGGGAATTGAGGCTTAGATTATATAGCTTGTGTCAGATGAGGACCCATGTCTGATTGCATCTAAAGTCTAGGTTCTGAACTAAATGGTTCTCTGCACTGGTTGGATCTTGCTACAGGAGTCTGAATTCAAGTTCTCTGCCTTCTGAGAAATAGGCAGCTCATGCATACCCCTCTCTCAACAGCTGCTGGCTCAAGCTGGATAAAGGGTTCATCTGGAGTTTCATGGGACCAGTGGCAGTCATTATCTTGGTGAGTAACTAGTGATAGTTATTTATGGGTCTGCCTGCCCTGAGTTGGCCAAGCATGGAATGTGTGTTTTTTTCCATGAAAATTGAAATGAAGTGAAGGTAAGGAAATAGAGCCTAATATGATTAACTCCTCTTCCTTGAAATACTGTCATCATGTCTTTCCCATGCTCCCTTATAGATTACTTGTTGCTTTGATATAACTCTACGGGGTATTCCAAAAATCCCATGTTTGTTCATTCAACAAACATTTAGCAAGTATCTCCTCTGCACAGAGTGCCATGTTCTCCTGTTTGCCAACAACTTCCTGATCACATCCATTGTCCTGGTATAGAGATGAATAGTAATCTTTCACTTTCAAGTTGTCTTGATTTGAATGATATATTATATAGACAGCCTAGTCAAGCACCAAGTGTCACAGGTCATATACACGCAATGTGCTGTATAAAAGAACAGAGCATATGTGCATAGCATGCTATGAAGCCTGTATCTTTTGGGAAAAGATATTTTTAGGTCCACCTCAAACTGGGTTGCATGACATGGCCTCAAAATAAAATTCCAAGTCAATATTTCATTCTGTGCCCACAGATAAACTTGGTGTTATACTTCCAAATTCTATGGATTTTGAGAAGCAAACTTTCCTCCCTCAATAAAGAAGTTTCTACCATTCAGGACACCAGGTAAGAAGGTCCCAGAATCAGTGGTATCCATAGATTTTCCTACAGGACTACGTTTCTTTCTGCCTGGGAAAAAAACCTATACATGAAAAACCATTTCATGGTTGGATATCCATGGTATTGTATAAAGCGTGTATGAGGTGCAACTTCTAGAAGTAAAAACTATAATTTTCAGGTAGCTTAGTGTACTCCTTGATCTCTTTATTCAACAAATATTCATTGGGTGGCATTTGTGAAGCAAATACTTTGTATAGCATAATCTTCATATGAAATTCATGCCAAGAGTGTTGACATTATCCTCCCTCCTCCAACCCCATGAGTCCACCCACTTCTGGGTACTCCATTATCCTTGGTTGTAGGCACTCAGTTCTTACTGTGTTGATCTAAATGATTAAAAATAATGGTAAGAACAACTAACATTAACTAGGAACTTGGTAGATGTTGGGAATTTACCAATATTCTTTCATTTTTTATTGTGTTATGTTAGTCACCATAAAATACATCATTAGTTTTTGATGTAATCTGGTCCAAGATTCACTGTTTATGTACAACACCCAGTGCTCCATGCAATATGTGCCCTCCTTAATACCTACTACCAGGGTATTAAGGAGGGCACATATTGCATGGACCAATATTCTTTCACTGAATGCTCATAACTCCAATCTATGTGGTGGGCACAACTACCATCCCCCCATTGATAAGAGAAGCAAGTGCTTATTTTTCCCAAGAGTGGGCAAAAACCTTACATTGGTGATGAATCATGTGGACAAAACTTAAAGGAATATCTTTCCAATTTCAGACCCTGGCTTTGATTTCATCTACTTATCAGACCAACCTAACATCTCTTTGTCTTAGTGTTTTCAGTCTTGAAGGGTCACAGCTCACCCTTCTTGGCATTTCTTCATTCCTCTACACGTGTTGAATGAATGCAGGATCACACACACACACACACACACACACATTCACACATGTCATCTCTCCTAGACAGTTGCCACGAACAACCCCATTCATTTTATAAAACACAACTTTCATTTGAAGAAACACAACAGCATGTTATATTCTAAAGTCATGATAGCATCATCAACACATTTTCAATACAAATTTCTAGAAGGCACTTCCACACATCTCCCAATAGAACCAGGTAAAAGACTTGCAGATAAATCACTTCCAAGAATAGGAGAAAGCATTATTCTCAGAAATATCTATTGAAAATGTGGGTTCTGCCTCATCTTTGAGTCATATGACTTTGCCTAAGTCACTTACGCACATGTTTAAATCAGGTAATATGTGCAGAGCATTTAGCACAGCGCCCAACACATAGTGAAGAGTGATACTTATTACTGCTCTTGTTCCTTTTCAGAGTCATGACATTTAAAGCCATTGCTCAGCTATTTATCCTGGGCTGTTCTTGGGGCCTTGGCTTTTTTATGATTGAAGAGGTTGGGAAAGTGATTGGATCAGTCGTTGCATACACATTCACCATCATCAATGTCCTGCAGGGTGTTTTGCTCTTTGTGGTACACTGTCTCCTTAATCGCCAGGTAAGGCTAATTATTTTGTCTCTCACCAGCCAAATCCCTAAGTCTTATTGAATGGTCGTTCACATTCTCACCCTTCTCTGACCTTTCATATTTGTATTTGGGGTTGCCTTCATTCTGAAAGGAGGCTTTAAATAATGACTTGGTATGCTATATGCTCTGAGTTAGCATTGGCCTAACCTTCACATTCCAACCTATATCTTAAGAGAGTGCTTCTGTCAGTGGAGATGACATATCAATATACCATAGACTGCGGGGCTTGGGCAACAGAAATTTCTCTTATCATTCTAGAGCATGGACATCTGAGTTCTGGGCACCTGTGCAGTTGAGTTCTGGTGAGATCTCTGTTCATTTTTGCAGATGGCCACCTTCTTGACCCTTACATGGGAGAGAGAAGGAGAGAGAGCTTTTCTGTCTCTTCTCATCAGGACACTAATCCTATTGGACACTTATCCTTCTTATCAGGAACTAATCCTATTGGATGATCCTATTCAGGGCTCTACCCTTATGACCTCATTTAATCTTAATCCTTCCTAGAAAGGATCATCCTATCTTCAAATACAGTCGTACTGGGAATTTAGGGCTTTAACATGCGAATTTTGGGGGCGCCTGGTTGGCTCAGTGGGTTAAGTCTCTGCCTTCGGCTCAGGTCATGATCTCAGGGTTCTAGGATCGAGCCCTGCATCAGGCTCTCTGCTCGGCAGGGAGCCTACTTCCCCATCTTCCTCTGCCTGCCTCTCGGCCTACTTGTGATCTCTCTCTCTGTGTCAAATAAATAAGTAAATAAAATCTTTTTAAAAATGTGAATTTTGAGGAGACATAGTTCAATCCATAGCAGAGCATGTATCAGTCAGCATAAGGGAGGTTATGCTGCAGTAACTTATAGCCACCACCCCCTAATTTCAGTGGTTTTAACAATAAAGGTTATTTCTTGCTCATACTACATAGCCATGGCTTGATCTACAATATCTTTACTCTGGGATGCAGGTTGAAGGGCAGCCCTTATTTAGAACATTGGTATTCTTCTGGCAAAGGGAAAGGAAATCTTGGCAAAGTGTAGCTTAATTTCATTGGGTAGAGCAAGTTCCTTGGCCATGTCTGAGTTCACCAGAAAGAGGATACATAAGCCTCTTATAGGGAAGTGCCCTTTAGGGAAGGATACTAGAATATTTGGCATAATATGCCAAAAACAGAGGGACTGTACCTCCCATGTCAGGTTATCCACTGAGTAGGTGGCTGTGTGAGCTTGGCCAGTCTTCTTACCCTCTCTGAGGTTCAATCTTCTTACATCTGTACATGACAACACCTGCCTCACAGGGCTGAGATTAAAAGAGATATTGCAATATGAATCTCCAAGCATAGTCGTTGGCACACATTAAATTTTTGTGAGGGTCGTCATTATATTTTTTCATCCACTTAGAAGATTGGAAACAGTTCTCCCCCTTTGCTATTGAACAGAACTACCAGCAATTATGATGCTGGTGTCAAAAAGACCATCGTAACACTTCATTAATTTCTCTTTCATCTTCTAGTGCCTTCTTAATGCTTGGTACTCCTCATGCCCAGAAATGAAGTACAACTTAAGTGCTTTGGTGAAATAATGTTGAATATTAAATATTTAAATACCTTTTTAAAACATTTTAAGCAAGTTTCAGGAAGGAATCCATGCAATCACAGGGAGTGGTTCAGCATGTGGTTAGTGTCCGGGCTCTGATGTGAGAATGATGCAGTGCTGAGTGCTGGCTGTATGACCTTGAACAAGTCCATACTTCCAGCAGTGTCAGCTTCTTTACCTTTCATTGGTAGTACGAGAAAATCCTTTGTCATTTGATTTATGTAAGGATGAATTGATATATTGTGAATAATAAAGTGTATTGAAGGTTGCCATTGTTCAATAAATGGTGACTTATGTCGTAATCACCACCATGACCACCATCACCTGCACTGTTTTTGTCATCATTGACCATCATCACTTCTGTGATCACCACCATCATCTTCACCATCCTCCTCCACCTCATTGTCAGGATCATCACCACCCCCACCACTCTGTAGACTCTATAGAAGCTTTGTAATGCCTGACATTTAGTAAATACCTTTTCTACAATGAAGAAGTTGAATTTTAGAATGAGCCAAGGAGAGGATGTCCAAGACTATACAGGAAAACAATGAGGGGGTAGTCATGGGGCCCCACAAATGGGGCTTGGCATGTATATCTTTAGCATCCTATTCAGGGTCCTTTCTTCCCTAAGCTAGCTCCTGATGTGACACAAACCTCTGTGTTCCTCAGGTACGAATGGAATACAAGAAGTGGTTTAGTGGGATCTGGAAAGGAGTTGAAACTGAAAGCACTGAGGTGACACGCTCTACAACCCAAACAAAAATGGTAAGACCAGCTTCTCTGCAATGTCGTATACTGGCTGAACCTAACCTCTTCTACTGCCACGAGTTTCCTGGTCTCTTGATCTGAAAGAAAAGAGAAATTACATTACTTCCTCCATTATGCTGGTGGTTTTTAGTTTTTGAGGCCAAAACTAGTAGAACTCTTTTCTTTTGTCTTTTCTTTTTCCGTTCCTTCCCTTCCCTTTCTTTCCTTTCTCTTCCCTTCCTCCTTCTTCCTCCCTCCCTTCCTTTCTCTCCCACTCTCTCTCCATTTTTTCCACAAATATCCAAATGATTTTCATCAAAAATTTAAATTTATTTAACAATGTTCATTTAACAAATATTTACTGAGAATCCAGTATATGCCAGATGCTGTTTTAGGTGCTGGGGAAACAGCAGAAGATACACTGACAAAAATCCTTGCCCTCACAGAACTGATGTTCTGGTAGGGGTGGCTGAGAATAAGCCCCCAAACATGAATTATGCACTATTTTACAAAGTGATGTGGGCTGTGGAAAAATACAGAGCAGTGAAGAGAAATCAGGACTCATGAGGTGGGGGAGTTTGGTTTCCAGTAAGGTGGCCACAGTGACAGTCTTTTACTGTCTATCACCACCTTCTATTTAATTCTCTGTATGTTGTGCCTCTCTGTGTGATATTTCTCTTACTCTGAAAAATATGACAGTGTTTACCTTTGGTCAGTCTCTGCCCCCATGTAAGTTTCAGAGCTATGGTTATTATCATTTTCCTTCTACCTAGAGCAATGCCTGGCCCACAAAAGATGCTCACTTAACTTGTTGAGTGTCTAAGGTCCTTGTTTATTGATGAGGACACAGACTGGGAAAGTCCACATGATTGGCCTGAAGCTACTCAGCTGGGAACAGGGGTTCAGACTCAAGTCTGTTTTCCTCTGAAAGTTGACAGCGTTCCTTGATTGTCACCAGAGTTGTTTGTCACTCCAGATCATCAAAAACTTTTGGGACCGGCTTCCTGGGACATGCACTTTCAGACCAAGGACAATTCTGTTTACTGGCTGCTGACTGTGTCCTAAGAGTATATGCCACTGGTTCACTCCTTGGCTAAAATCACCAGTAGTCAAAGGATATGTCAATCTAAACTGTGAAAAGGAACTGTCCCAACACATGTCTCCAAAAACATGTCGCATAGTGGAATCCATTGCATGGATTCTGGGGTTCACCAGATTTGAGTTTGAATCTTGGTCCTTTCAGGTTCCAGCTGGTAGATGCTGGGCAAGTAGCTTAACCCCCCTGCACCTCAATCTGCTCATCATTGAAATGTCATATTGAGGGAAAAAAACAATGTACATGAAAGCACTTTGCTATACTCTGAACCATGTCAACACTACTTGTATGAACACCACATTATCAAGAGTCAACTATATAGAAGGCCTCAAACAGTAATCCTATCCCCTTATCTATGGACAATGCTTTACTTCTAAAAAGCACATGCTCAGGGGGGCACCTGGGTGGCTCAGTGGGTTAAAGCCTCTGCCTTTGGCTCAGGTCATGATCTCAGGGTCCTGGGATCAAGCCCCACATCGGGCTCTCTGCTCAGCGGGGAGCCTGCTCCCCCACTGCCCTGCTCTCTCTCTGCCTGCCTTTCTGCCTACTTGTGATCTCTGTCAAATACATAAATAAAATCTTTAAAAAAATAAAATAAAAAGTACATACTTAGGCCGCGTAGGTGGCTCAGCTGATGAAGCATCCCACTCCTTGTTTGTTTCGGCTCAGGTCATGATCTCAGGGTTGTGAGACTGAGCCCCGCATTGGGTTCCATGCTGAGTATGGAATTTGCTTGAGATTTTCTCTCTATGCCTCTCTCTCTTCCTCTCCCCTAACTCGCCCTCACACTCTCTCTAAAAGATTAAGTACGTAAATATAAAAAAAAAGCAGATATTCAACCTTACAGTCTTCACTGATCCTCTATAGCATTTAGTGATAAATGCTATCACTATAATAACTATAAATGTTTGTGAGAAGAGCAGATAAATAAAAAGACTGTCATAGGTGGTGTTTGGGGGAGGAAAGACTGTAAAGTCAGATATGAGGACCTCTTTACTGAGCTTTGGACCTTAGAGAGATTCTGGCTTGTCATTTCCTGAGGTGTTAATTTCTCTTCAGCTTGTTCTACATATTATCTCCCCAAATAGGAGGAACCAGCGATGTCATCAGCAGTCTTCCGCAGAAGAGACGTTGCTTCTGTGCAACCACAGCCTCAGACTCTTGTCTCTGTCTCTTGGTTAAGAACAGAAAACTGAGCCGCTACTGGACAGCGCCCCCTGTGGTCACATGTAGATCGGACAAATGCCACCATTTGCATCTTCCTTCTGAAAGCAGTTGAGGCTTTCCTCTATTTTGGCTTCTAGCTCCATAGAAAAAAAGTGCACCAGGGGGAGACCTCTGAGTCCCATACCCAGTATTGTTTATCACACGCCATTAAATGTTCAAGGAATAATTTTTAATAATGAAGGAAATAAAGAGTTTTTCTTCTTCCAGCTCTCGCTTCCTTGCCAGGATTTATTGGCCAACATCTAGATTCACCTGGCAGTTTTCTCTCTCTCGGTATTCGGTTGCATTTTATGCTCTGAAGATTTTGCAAACCCGACATTTTCAGAATTCAATAATTCCCATATGAATAAATATAAAGAAGGGGGTTGCCTTCTTGTGTTGCAAAATTCTACCACCATCCCACTTAGGAGTGCCTTGTCAACAGGAAGTGTCTTGTGTGCAGAGAACAGCACTATCTCCTTTGCTTGATTATTTTCAAACCTACTCATTTATTGGGTTAATTTTGTTTTCTTAGTGTCCTCCAATGTATTTTTGTGGAAATACTTCCAAACCAATAGCATGAGGGTCACAGCAGTTGTTTGTCCTTGTATGTTTTCTTTTTTTTTAAATTACATAGTTATATGTATATTTTTAACATCTTTATTTTTTTTTCAGCGTTCCAAGATTCATTGTTTTCACACCACACCCAGTGCTCCATGCAATACGTGCCCTCCTTAATATCAACCACCAGGCTCACCCATCCCCTCACCCCCGCCCCTCCAAAACCCTCAATATTTCTATTTCTTTTTCATACTAATTGGATTCTAGAAGTGTTTTTCAGCACTGGAATTAATAGATGCATGGCTAACTTTGTTACCAGAGGTGTTTCAAAAACAATTTTACATGATAATAACAGGAAATATAAAAAAATAGCAGTAAAGGGTTCCCATGATTCATTTGAAGAGATTTCGTGTGCAGTTTTTAGGTGGTGGACCAAAGACTGTGTCCCTTTTTCTGCTTAATCAGCTCAAGTGCCTCTTCCACATGGCAGCAATGCAACCAAAGTATATAATTCACTCCACTTGCTGCCCTTAAAATGATGTGATTCCTCTTGAACAGTTAAAGTTTTGGGAGATTCACATGGTTTCAAAAGGTGTACACGAATAAGACTTCCTGGGCTGTTGGAAATCCTTAAGCCCCACAAGTGTTGTTGCTGTTTTTATGTCCAAGACAGTTGCAAGAAGAGGATAAACCAGACAAATGTTCAAGGTGCTGTGGGTTTGGACTTCTCTATTCAATATTTTTCCTCCCTCCCAACATGAAGTCTGCTTTCTTTCTCTTTTCTGCCTCTCTTACCCCTTTGCTTTCTTTAAGAACTAGCTTCCACAACCTTCAAGAGCCTTTTCTTCTTCTAGCTCTTGGAAATCCATCTCCCTTACTTGCTTTATTACCATCCATGTGACTTGACTTATCCTGTATTATGTGTGCTGTTGCATACCTAATGTGTGTGCTTGTAAGTCATGCCTGCTTGGATCATAAACTTCTGGAAGGCCAGAATGATAAATGTTTTAATGATAAATTAAAAAGGTCATAAATGAAATGTTCCTTGCCTCCATTTAGAGCATCACTTTTCAAGCTCTGCACTAGTAACACTTTGGGCTGGATAATTCTTGGTGGTGGGCGGCTATCCTGTGCTTTGCAGGATGCCGAGCAGCATCCCTGGCCTCTCCCAGCTGGACACCAGTAACCACCCCACCCCACACACCCATTGCAACAATCAAAAATGTCTCCAGACATTGCCACTTGAGAATGTTGAGAATTACTGGTCTAGGCATTAGTTCATAGTGAACAGGCAACTGCTGAAGAATTTCTTTGTGGTCAACCAGCTGTTCAGGGAAATGAATAATCAACCAGAAATCAGAATGTAGTTGCTTGGTGCCTAGTCTGTACTCAGAGTGGCGGTATATATGAGGAACACCTCTTCTGTTGTCTGCCCAGCTTTTCTTTTCTGGGAACTGCTTACCCCACTGAGGCAGAGGCCATTCACCAAAACCCACTTCTGCTTCTAGGCAACATGAACTTTTGCTTAGAAGAGCCCATGCTTGTGTTAGTGCCCCAGAGGAATGGAAAGAAAACTAAGGGTCTCCAAGCTGGGAATGCTTAATATTTTCTTTTATTGGATCACAGAATGGAAGAGGCCTACTGCTGCCTCAGGAATGGTAGCGAGCTTATGTTCTCTCTCAGAGTTTTCTCTATCCCTAGTGTCTCCATGACATTAGTCTCTCTCCACACACTGCACTGTCTGTCTTCACACACCACCTTGGCAAGGAAGCTGTCCCCGGATCTCTTTCACCTTTTCTACTTTATCATCCTGGACAGTACTCAGCACTGTTGCACAAATATTTACTTATTATTCAGATTACTTCTTGTGTTACTCCACTGGAGTGTCCATACCACATGGACAGGGGTTTTTGTCTGTTTCATTCACCACTGTATCCTCAATGTTTAAAATAATATCCAGCACATAGTAAGCACTCAATAAACATTCTTCTTTTATGATGAACTTGCTGATTGGTCCTTCCTGTTACTGGTTTAATTCTTACACTGTCTGCTACTGTCTGTCTTGGTCATCGTTTCTCATCCCCACACCTCCTTATATTTATGCTATATCTATATGTACACACAGATATACACTCGGTAGAAAAGACAAAAGGCCCCCCACTATGTCTACAATCAGAAGACAGCATTATTAGTGTGTCAGCTTTCCTCCATGATACCTTTGCCTTTGGTGAAGAAGGTACACCCCCCCCCACCCTGCCACGTGCCACATAACTTTGTCCCTACTGGCCATCACTGATTGCAACAGTGTGGCCACCCAGGAGGGGTCAATTCATTCACATGTCCTCTAACCCGTCAAATTTTCTCTCTTAAGCATTTGAATTAAGAGACCAGAATTGACCTGGCAGCTATTCAAGTAGTAATAATATTTGAACTCCTAGAGAAAAGGTCATTTAAGGGCACTTGTCAGGGAATAGTAAGGCGGACCTTATTCAAGGAGGAACACTGAGATGGGTGTAAGGACCAGAGCAATAGGGTCTTGGTGTCAGGAAGGAGATTGGACTCAGTTCTGATTCCAACAGTGACAACTGGAGATTTATATCCAAGGAGCAGGGTGGGTGTTAGGGTATGTAAATCATCAAGAGAAAACATCAGGGCCAATAGACTCCTTAAGGAAGGCAAGCCAGTGTAGTAAAACAATGGATCGTGTTTGGATACCAAGGGAGGGGGGTTTTTGCTAAATTGATTTAGCAGGATTCTTGCTCAAACTGGATTCTACAAGGACAGAGAATACCTAAGGTTGAACCTAGTCCAGCAGAGTCCAAGGAGAGAGTCTTTGTCAGAGGTCCCATTGAGATGGCCATAAAAGGACCCTGTTCACCAGTTAGAGAAAGTCAGCCTACAGAGGGAAGAGGACAGACTGAACCAAGTTGTCAGAAAAAGGAACAATAATTATGTGATTCTTCGCACAGAGGTCAATGGTTAGAGCTGAGGGTCAGAGGGACCCAAGTGGAGAATCCCGGTTCCCCAGCCTTGGGCACATGGCTCAACCTTCCCAAACCCCTTCCTCCTGCCACAATGTATGAAATCTCAAGGTTCTTGCTGCTTCTCTTCGAATATCACTGTTGATCCCACAATATTGATGTGAATCCCAAATTTACTGTCTAGGAAATAGACAAGATGTGTAATCTCTATCCTAATGTATGACATTGACTTCATTTAGCTTATTAGGAGAATCAGCCATTCTCCACCTGGAAATGGATGCTCGAGGCAGGGTGTGTCTAATAGGGATCTGGGCTGGTGGGCAGGTGAGGTCAGTCAGGGGCAGTTCCAAGAAGCGAGCCCTTAAAGGCTAAGGAAGTGAGAAATAAGAGCTGGTATTTCTATGTCTGCTTGCAACAGGCAAGGTCAGGGTCAAGGATACGAAAATCGACTTCAAAGTAATTTCTGCATGGCAGAAATACCATGAAAACCAGAAAGAAAAGCAGCTTCTCAACCTCACAGATCAAATCCTAAAAGTCTAAAGCGTAGAACTGAAATGTTCCTATTTTACTATTATATGTTATCTCAGTCCCTCACTTACTTATAATATTTCATATCAGTTTATGTGGCTTTGATTCAATTTCTTTTTTTCTCCCCCCCCCATCAAGTTTTATTAAGGTATGATTGACAAATAAAATTGTATATGTTGAAGGTGTACAATGTGATGTTTTGATATATACACACACTGTGACATAAGCACAATGGTCAAACTCATTAGCACATCCAGCCCTCCCATAGTTACCATTTATTTTTGAAGAGAACGCAGAAGATGCGCTGTCAGCATATCTCAGGTACACAAGCCCATATTGTTAGCTCTAGTCCCCATGTCATACACCAGATCCCCCGAATTCACTCATCTTACACAACTGAAAGTTCACATCTCCTGACCAGGATTTCCCCATTTCTCCTTGCCCCCGGTTCCCTGCAATCGCCATTCTACCCCCTGCTGTTCTGTACTTGTCTTTCTTAGATTCCACATATAAGTGAGATCATGCCATATGTGTCCTTCTGTGTCTGGTTCATTTCCCTTAGTATCCTATCCTCCAGAATGACCCATGTTGTTGCAAATGACAACATGTCCTTCCATAAGGCTGGATAACATATGTGCCTCTATATTTCCAGCCCATCTTCTTTATCCATTCATGCTTTGATAGGCACTGAGGTCATTTCCATACCTGGCTATTGTAAATAATGCTGCAATGAACATGGAAATGCAGATAGATTTTATTGTGTGTGTGTGTTTAGTTTTATTTATTGATTTATTTATCTGGTTATTTATTTTTATTTCTCATTATGTTCGGCTATCCACCCTATAGTACAACATTAGTTTTTTATGTGGTGTTCGACGATTCATTAGTTGTGTATAACACCTAGTGCTCGTCACAGCACGTGCCCTCCTTAATACCCACCACCCACCTACCCTATTCCCTTACCCCCCTTCCCTCTGAAAGCCTCAGTTTGTTTCCCGGAGCCCAGTCTCTCATGGTTTGTCTCCCTCTCTGATTTCCCCCTGTTCAGTTTTCCCTCCCTTTGTCTATGCAGATGTGTTTTAAAATGTTGCTAAGCATAAAGCATTGGCAGATTGGTCGCTGGCTTGGCTGATTAGTGCCCCAAAGTCAGCGATGTCCTACTTCTTGGTCTTTATTTCTGGCTCTGACATGTGACTAAGTGACCAGAGAATTCTGCAGTGAGCATGGTGTGGATACCGATGGCCTAAGAGGCTTGTATTCGTGATGCTGCCTTTAATTAGACTTTGACTTGATGCATGGAAATTACACCAACAGATTGTGGTCCTCTTGAAACCACCAAGACTCCTTGAGAAATAGGATATAAGACTCTACTGTTCCCTCTCTGTTATCAGTCATCAGTTAGAAGCTGGGGGAGCTATGGCCAAGAAGACAAACTTTCTTCTGTGTGGTGAGTATTCAACATCTTATTTTCTTTGGTTCTAGAACAGCTATAGCATTCAGTTGAGCTGGTGGAGGGCTGGCCTGAGGGGCATTTCCTGAAAGGGGCAAGTCCGGATTTCTAAGTGTGTGTTCACACAGATATAGCCAACATCGCAATGCTTTTTATTTGTTTTCACTTATAATGCCTAATGTTCTTGGAAGTAAAAACAACATTGAAAGTAGTGGTTCTCAACGGGGGGGCAGTTTGGCGTCCCAGAGGAGACCCTTAGTAATGTTTGCAGACCGTTTTGGTAGTTGTGACTGGGCGCAAGGGTGTGCCTGGAATTGAGTGGGTGGAGGCCAGGGGTGCCACCCCACACGCTCCAGTCCAAGGGCCAGCCTTTGTGAGAGGAATTATCCAGGCTAAAATGGCATTAGTGGGGCGCATGGGTGACTCACTTGGTGAAGTGACTGCCTTAGGCTTAGGTCATGATCCTGGAGTTCCAGGATCAAGTCCCACAGCAAGCTCCCTGCTCAGCAGGGAGTCTGCTTCTCCCTCTGACCTTCCCCCCTTTCTTGCTCACTCTCTCTCTCATTCTCTCTCTCTCTCTCTCTCTCTTAAATAAATAAATAAATAATATATTTTAAAAAATAAAATAAAATGCCATAGTGCCAAGACTGAGCAACCCTACCTAAAGGAAGGCATAAGTATTTTTTTTTTAATTTTTAATGGCATGAATTAAAACAGCAACAACAACAACAATGCACTAAACTGGGGTGGGGGAGGGGAGACCCTCATGGGGAGATTTACTGGCAGCAAACTCAAAATCTCCATGAAATTTTTGACCATTGATGTTGTTGATTTTTTTCTTAAGTTCCAGGATGTAGTATCTCCCTTCTCTGGACTTGTCAGTATGTACATATGAACATCTGAAGTTGACAGAGGATTATGGAATTTGGGGAGAGTTTGGGGCCAGCCCATGAGGCTCTTCAAGGAATCCCGAGTCACGTAGCAGAGTCTAAAGAGAATTGACTTCTCTGTGTCCTGTTGACAGAATCTGTTCCAATTGGGCAGTGAGGGAGTCTTACCACCCATGTTCTCTCCTCTCTCTGTGGCACAAAACAGGACACTTTCTGGTCCCTGGGACTGTTGGTGCAGTAACTATAGTGTTAATAAAAAGGGGGAGATCTCACAAACCAAGGTTGTGGAAAGTGCTTAATGAAAACAGCGAGTGGTCGTGTAGTCTAGTGAAGGGTTGGGCTTTGTTGTTTCCCCATTGTGTTATCTTGGGCAAGTTCTGGAACCACTGTGACCCTCAGATTCCTGTGCTGTATAATGGGGCTCTGAAGAGGTTCTGCTTCTTGAGAGTGTCAGGGGGGATCCATGAGATGGTTGTACCTGGAAGGTGCCTATCAGAGGTTAACATTTACTCAACACTGGGTATCACTGTTGGTGATATTGCTTCCCTGTTCACCCACTCTACTGTAGCTTTCAGCATAAATGCCACTACTACACTATTTTTAAATTTAATTAAAAAAAAACTTATTAGGATAGGGCAGCTGGGGGTGCCTGGGTGGCTCAGTGGGTTAAAGCCTCTGCCTTCGGCTCAGGTCATGATCCCAGGATCCTGGGATTGAGCCTCACATCCGGCTCTCTGCTCAGTGGGGAGCCTGCTTCCTCCTCTCTCTCTCTCTCTCTCTCTCTCTCTCTCTGCCTGCCTCTCTGCCTACTTGTGATCTCTATCTGTCAAGTAAATAAATAAATAAATAATCTTTAAGGATAGAGCACCTGGATGGCTCAGTCATTAGGCATCTGCCTTTAGCTTGGGTCGTGATCCCAGGGTCCTGGGAGCCCCACATTGGTCTCCCTGCTTAGTGGGAAGCCTGCTTCTCCCTCTCCCACTCTCCCTGCTTGTATTCCTTCTCTCTCTGTCTCTCTCTCAAATAAATAAATAAAATCTTTTAAAAAATAAAACAAAACATTATTAGGACATAATTGGCACATAACATTGTGTAAGGTTGAGGTGTACCCCATGTTCATTCAGTACATTTACATATGGCAGTGTGATCTCCACCTTAGCTTTTGCTAACATCTCGTGGCATCATATAAGCACCATTTCTTGTTTCTCATGGGAACCAATGAGATCTAGTCTGTCAGCCACTTTGAGGTTTATCCTATGGTTCTGTTGTCTATCCTCACTATGCTGTGCATTCAATCTCCAGGACTTACCTCTCTACTAGTTCCAAGTTAGTGCCCTTAAACATCCCCCCAGATCTGCCCCTGTGCCCCCAGCCCCTGGTAACCACCATCCTAATGTCTGTTTTCATGAGGTCAGCTTCAGAACCATGATTGAATTGGATGGGTGTGAGACTGGCTTCAACAGAGAGGTTGAATTTGGGAACCCACACAGTCAAAGATTCCGAAGAGGACAAATTGCTTCTTCAGCCTCTGCAGAGCCTCGCTCTCACTGATGGGTCCACATGTTCCACCTTCCCCCCTATGCTCTCTTATTTTTTTCTCCTCTTTCCTCTTCCCCTGGTGAAATCTAAGCCAGAGTTTCGGGGCAATGTGAGCAGGGAGGAAAGTGCTAGGGAGTGGTAAGTCTGTTCAGTTCCATTGGAGTAAAGCACTCTGGCTATGAGAGAACGACACCTATCACTGATACCTGGGTCCAGCTGCCTCTCGGGAACACTGAGCTGGCCCCCACCTGCTGGGTTGTAGGGGAAGGGACTGTTCCCCTTATACTGACTGTGGAGTTAATATTGGTTCACAACCCTCCCTTTTGGGAGGTTCTTGGGTGTCCTCTGAACTGGCCCCATTACTTCAAGGTAGAGAGACTAAAGGAGGAGACTGGCCAGTCCAGGTTGGGAGGTGGCAGTTTCAATAAGCAAAGGGAACTTACATAGAGGGTTTGTCTTGCAACAGCAAGACAAATGGACCCCCACATCCATCCACCAAATCTTGTAAGTCTACATATAGAGAGAGGGGCCTTAACAGGGCTCAGTCATGCATACACCACATCACTATCTCAAGGAGATGTCCTTAGAGCAGCCTCTGAAAGCAGGAAAGGCAAGGAGAACCCACTCTCCAAGGACGGGGAGGGGACCAGGAGCCTCTGAGTGTCCAGCTCATAGGTCAGTTGGCGGTCATGTCTTTTTGATAAACTTCCTCGGCACTTGGGTTGGCAGACCTGGGAAATAGGAACAGTCTGGGTCTAACAGTTTCATCAGAAAACCAGAATGACTCATACAAGAAAGATAAGGTGGAGTTTTCACTGCTAGGGCAATCAAGCTCTTTGCTTAAAAAGCAGAACTTCGGGGCACCTGGGTGGCTCAGTGGGTTAAAGCCTCTGCCTTTGGCTCAGGTCATGATCCCAGGGTCCTGGGATCGAGCCCCACATCGGGCTCCCTGCTCAGCAAGAAGCCTGTTTCCCATCCCTCTGCCTGCCTCTCTGCCTACTTGTGACCTCTCTCCTCTCTCTCTCTGTCAAATAAATAAAAAAATATCTTGAAAAGAAAAAAAGGAAAAAAGCAGAACTTCGCCTTCAAAATAATCAGGCAGTCACCCTGGTTAAAATTCATGAATATCACCAAAATGGCAGGATTTCTGTGTTCATGGGGCTGGTGGTGGTGGTGATGCATATGATATTTTTCTCAAAAGGTGAATACTCTCACAGCTTCTATTCTCCAACATCATTTTATATTCCCTGAGAGGAGAATATAAGTCGCTACGTAAGTAACCCATATTTACTCTAGGAAAAGTTAGAAAATGCCCATGAGCAAAATTGAAATCTACCTAGAAATGACCACTCTTCACGTCCTGGTCTATGTTTCCCCACACCTTTTCTCTCCAGTATTTATGAGTAGTAAACATTTATTTTGTGTTGGTCTTTTTATTTTATTTATTTATTTATTTATTTATTTGACAGACAGAGATCACAAGTAGGCAGAGAGGCAGGCAGAGAGAGAGGGGGAAGCAGGCTCCCTGCCGAGCAGAGAGCCCGATGCAGGGCTCCATCCCAAGACCCTGAGACCATGACCTGAGCCACCCATGAGCCCCTGTGTTGGTCTTTTTAAATTGGCCTCCAGCCACAGCAGCTTAAACCTGATATAACTGTTGAGCAGCTTCCGAAGAAGAGACCATTTTATTAAGTTTGCTAGCATTTGTCAGCTTTATAAAATTGATTAAAACCCTTAATGAATGTATCCACATATTGTTAGGAAAGAGGGAACTGAATCTATTTAAATGAACAAAACATTCTGCCTGGTATGAGTGGGGTATATGGTATATGGTATATGGTAGGTGATAATGATAAATTTATCTCTATTTAACATGCTGCCCTTCGTTATAGTCAAGACAATAAGTTCTGTGTTGTAAATCAAGTACTAGCCCTGGAAGAAACAGGTGGGTGGCCAGGAGTATTCAGAAGGATTTAAGGAAGATTCCTGAAATGTTAATTCCTTTCTTTTATTTTTCTTAGGGCTTTCCTGCTTGGTCTTTGTTGTGAGGACATACAATGGTATGTTGGCACTTGGAACCAAAAGCAAGCTCTCTTTATTATTTTTTATTATGTTATCTTAGTCACCATACAGTACGTCATTAGTTTTTGATGCAGTGTTCCAAGATTCATTGCTTAATACCCAGTGCTCCATGCAATACGTGCCCTCCTTAAATCGGTATATTTGGATGGGAATGCCCAGTGCATCAGGGCACAATCCTTCAGGATGTGGTCTTTCCCCACAGCCTCAACAACAAATGCAAAATCAACCATCATTTCTAAAAGCTCTGCGACTCTTGGTTAATTAGGATAGGCTACATTGATTGCCATTTTGTAGGTCCAGAGTGGCCAATACTGACACTTTTGTGCAGTTCCATTGACATTATTCCACAATTTCTATACTGTGTTCATATAAAAGACTATGCCCAGATTCATACAAGGATGGAATGAGAAGATAGTTTTCCATTTTGTCTGACATTTTCTTTTTTTTTTAATTTTTAAAAATCAATATTATTAAATAGACACAATAGCAATAATTTTATCCGTGTCAAAAGACTGCCAGTTAGATATGAACAGAAACATACACATGATAATAATCTTCCTATGATGTAATTGAATACAGTAAACATTTTAATAACATTTACACAATCTCTTAGGAGCCCAGAATACCCCTTTTGATCATTTGATAATCTTAGCACTTTAATATTATAATTACAGCATGTCAGTACTCTATTTAAATTGTAATTATCAAAGCTCAGAGGAAACTGATTCTTGTGCATCCGTAATTTCCTACAATATAATTTTAAAGCTTAAGCTATTTTTCTGTTATCATTTCAGTCATAGAAACATACTTGGAAGTCTAGGGACTTGTAGTTTTCATGCTTCAAAGGCTATTAAAAAAATTTTTTTATGTTCAGTTTGCCAGCATATCATTAGTTTTTTTTTTTTTTAAGATTTTATTTATTTATTTATTTATTTGACAGACAGAGATCACAGGTAGAGAGGCAGGCAGAGAGAGAGAGGGAAGCAGGCTCCCTGCTGAGCAGACAGCCTGATGTGGGGCTCGATCCCAAGACTCTGGGATCACGACCTGAGCCGAATGCAGAGGCTTTAACCCACTGAGCCACCCAGGTGCCCCATATCATTAGTTTTTGATGTAGCATTTAATGATTCATTAGTTGCATATAACACCCAGTGTTCATCACAACACATGCCCTCCATATACCCATCACCTGGTTACCCCATCCCTCCCCTTCTGTAACCCTCAGTTTGTTTCTCAGAGTCCAGAGTCTCTCATGGTTTGTCTCCCTCTCTGATTTCCTCCCAGTTTTCCCTCCCTTCCCCTATGGTATTCTGCGTTATTCCTTATATTCCACATATGAGTGAAACCATATGATAATTGTCTTTCTCTGCTTGGCTTATTTCATTTAGCATAATCCCCTCCAGTTTCATCCATGTTGATGCAAATGATAGGTATTCATCCTTTCTGATGGCTGAGTAATATTTCTTTGTATATATGAACCACATCTTCTTTACCCATTCATCTGTTGAAGGACACCTCAACTCCTTCCACAGTTTGGCTATTGTGCACATTGCTTCTGTGAACATTGGGCTTCCTTCTTTTCACTACATCTGTATCTTTGGGGTAAATACCTAGTAGTGCAATAGCTGGGTTGCAGGATAGCTCTATTTTTAACTTCTTGAGGAACATCCATAACTGTTTTCCAGAGTGGCTGCACCAACTTGCATTCCCACTAACAGTGTAAGAGGTTTCCCCTTTCTCCACAACTTCTCCAGCAATTGTTGTTTCCTGTTTTGTTAAATTTTTTAAAATATTTTATTTTTTTATGAACATATAATGTATTATTAGCCCCAGGGGTACAGGTTTGTGAATCACCAGGTTTACACACTTCACAGCACTCACCATATCACGCACCCTCCCCAATGTCCATAACCCCACCACCCTCTCCCTACCCACCCCCCACCACCCTCAGTTTGTTTTGTGACATTAAGAGTCTCTTATGGTTTGTCTCCCTCTCGATCCCATCTTGTTTCATTTATTCCTTTCCTACCCCCTAAGAACCCCACATTGCCTCTCAACTTCCTCATATCAGGGAGATCATATGATAATTGTCTTTCTCTGATTGACTTATTTCGCTAAGCATAATACCCTCTAGTTCCATCCACGTCGTCGCAAATGGCAAGATTTGTTTTGTTAATTTTTGCCATTTTGACTGGTGTGAGGTGGTATCTCATTGTGGTTTTTATTTGTATTTCCATGATGTCTAGTGATGTTGAACATTTTTCATGTGTCCATTAGTCATTTGTATGTCTTCTTTGGAGAAATGTCTGTTCATGTCTTCTGCCCACTTTTTGACTGGATTCTTTGTTTTTTTGGGTGTTGAGTTTGAGTTCTTTATAGATCTTGGATACCAACACTTTATCTGTAATGTCATTTGCAAATATCTTCTCCCATTCTGTGGGTTGCCTCTTAGTTTTGTTGACTGTTCCTTTTGCTGTGTAGAAGTTTTTATCATGATGAAGTCTCAAAAGTTCATTTCCCTGGTCTTTGGAGACATGTTTTGAAAGAATACATAAACAGAGGACCTACATACATTTGTATACTCCATGTATGATATATGGTATAATAATTTCATACATGCACTGCATATATGTATAGATATATAATACACAAACACATAATTTTTTTTTCTAAACTACTTGAGAAGAAGCTACAAACACCATAATCCTGCACTCCTTAACACTTCAGTATGCATATTCTAAGAACATGGGCATGCTCTCAAATAATCACAGACCAATTAACAAAATCGATGCAACTGACCCATTAGTTATGGGGCAGGTACTTAGCCTAATCTTTGGCTACATTGTTCCATTCTCACTTTAAAGATGAGGACAAGGAGGCTTGGAGATATTTCAGAAATCAGCTGAGGTCCCAGCTATGTAAATGGTACAGCAATAAGGGCACTTCATTCCCCCATAGTGCAAAGGTTAATGGGAAGGGACAAACAATTTCAACGTATTAATGTCATCACCTTAGTTTGAGCTACAAACACTTATTGGTAGGGGCCGAAACAGGAGAATGTGGAATTCGGACAGGATAATGTCTCCTAATAAAACATGGCACGACAGTTTTCTTTAGTTGCCTTTTTATTTTGGACACTTAAATCTATAGAACTATTGTAATGATAGTAAAAATGATCACCCTATACTTTTCACCTGGATTCATCAACTGCTAACATACAGCTACATTTCCTTCTGGTTTCCTAGCTACCTCTCTAAACACACAAGTATCTATTAGCAAAAATAATTAAATATATCTATCAGTGAAAATTAATTAAAAGGAAACCTCACTAACATGGAGTCTGGAGGTTCAACAGGAGTTCTCCTGCCCTGCCACTTATGGTCAATTACAAACCCAACAAGAAGAGATGGACCTTGCGAGCCAATACGATTCCTCTCAGCCAGTAGGAGGAAGAAAGTCTCCTCTAACCTGCTCTCCTCCTTCACCTCCCCGCAGCAGACTAACCAATGAGAGGTAGTCACAGACCAGCCAATGAAAGACAGCCACAGCTCAGCCAATGGGAGACAGTCACAGCTCAGCCAATGAGAAGCCACTATACTTCAAACTCCCAGTTTAGTCCAATGGACATTTTGCGTAGAATAGCCCTGCCCAACTTCCTCTTTCCTCTCTAAAACAGAAGTCTCCTTTGTTTAGTGGGCAGGGGACTTGCCTCTGCCTTGTGGGCTGCCTTGTGTTTCCCACTTTGCAATTCTCTTCCATCCCAAATAAACCCATTTTTCCCAATAAAAAACTGGCTCTTTTACTTTTAAGGTTAACATACCTATATACAATATAGATATATCTTCAACTTAGTTTTGTGTCACATTGAGATTATGTAATGGTTATAAATATTCATATAATATGTGTGTATTTATTTTTCACTAATCCATTGGAAAATAAATTGTGGATATCATGCCCCTAAATCCCTTAGCATTTATCTACTTAGAATATGGACATACTCTTACATAACACAGGGTCAATTTAGGAAGTTTGTCGTTGATTCAATTCTATAATTTAAGCCTATTGTCAAAATTTTTTCAGTTGTTCCAGTAATACATTTTTTTTCAAGTTTGGGATTTATTCTTCAATCACGTAGGCATTTTATTTAGTTACTATGTTTCTTTCATCTCCTCTAGTCTAGGATAATTACTTTAAGCCTTTCTTTTTCTTTCATGACGTTGACATTTTTGTTGAGGCGAGGTAGTTAGATTAGAGCATGTGCACCAATTGCGTTTGTCTGAGATTTCCCCATATTTAGGTCTGGTTATGCGTGTGGGGCAGGGAAATGGCACATATGCTGTTCTGTCTGTCTTTGTGTATGATATTGGAAGTAGCACATGACGGAGATGGTTTAAGTTGTTTGTCTAATATATCAACAACAGAATTACACTGACTTAACTAGCTTATTACCTAAATCCTGGTGATGGGCATTAAGGAGGGCATGTATTGCATGAAGCACTGGTTGTGGTGCATAAACAATGAATCTTGGAACACTGAAAAAATAAGATTAAATTTTTTAAAAACCCAAGAAACTTTTAAAGTGCATCTGGGAAGAGTCCTAGAGGAAAGAATTATTTTTAACTCACGAGTGAGTGAAGTCATTTGTTGACATTTTAAGAGACAGGACTTCAAGTGGGGATTAGATTGATTAAATATTGAATTAAATAGAGAATGCACAGTGCTGCCTTCTTCTCTCTCTCTCTCTCTTTCTCTACAGATCCATGCGCAAGCCATCCCTGCCCTGCTAAATCTTACTGTGTCTCCAAGGAACAAAAATACTTCTGTTATTGCATAGATGAATATGTTTCGAACACAGGAGAAAGGAGTTTCACAGACCGGAACGTCACTTGCAGAGGTGATTCTGGGCTTGGAGAAAGAGTGGCATTACTGCAAAAGTATGCAAATCTTGGAAGGGAAGCTGGCCATAGGATTCTCAGAGGGGAAAGGCTTCAGTGTCCTGCCTGAAGGTCATGTCCCTTTACTCTGTAGCATCATTCATGTGAGAGTAAGAATTTGAGATCCAGGTGAAATTGACTTGTGTTCCATCTCAACTCTAAATAAGCAGCTGTGCGACTTTTGGGGAAATTGCTTGAATCCTCTATCTCAAGTGTATAGCCTGTAAAATAGGAGTAATCATCCTACCTTCTGCAGATCAGAGAACTTAGGTCAGAGGAATATGTGTTTGTTTAAAGGAGTCAATCCCAAAATTAATGAAATGCCCAGTTTAAAAAATAAGTCCTCCTATGCATCCAATGTCATGCTGGGCATTTTTCTTATTTAAACCACACTCCAACTCCCTATGACATGGATGTCTCTCTTTTTCTTTTCTTAAGATTCTATTTATTTATTTGACAGACAGAGATCACAAGTAGGCAGAGAGGCAGGCAGAGAGAGAGAGGAAGGGAAGCAGGACCCTGGGATCATGATCTGAGCGAAAGCAGAGGCTTTAACCCACTGAGCCACCCAGGAACTCTCTCTTTTAAGATGGAAGTTAGCAAACTTTTTCTGTACAGGGCTATCTAGTAAATATTTCAGGCTTTGCAGGCCATATGGTCTCTGTTGCAACTATTCAGCCCTGTCTTTATAATGTAACCATAGCCACAGACATAAATGAATGGATGTGGCTGTGTACCAATAAAACTTTATTTACAAAAACAAACAGTGGGCCAGCCCAGGGCCACAGTTTGCAACCTTGGCCTAAGTAATGAGAATACTTGCTATCCCCCCAAATTCCCCAGTACTTACAGTAGGATATAGTCATATTTATTTGAAAAGGAAAATAATTTGTTTTGCTGAGTTTATCTCAATATATTTTCTAGTGGAATAGTTTCTAATAGAAATCTAACAGAAGCCACTTATGGGAGTCACACAAGTAATTTTAATTTTTCTGGTAGCTACATTTAAAATGTAAAAACAGGAAATTATTTTTAATAATATACATTTTTCAAATTTTATTTTATTTCTTCAGTGTTCCAAGATTCATTGTTTATGCACCACACCCAGTGCTCTATGCAATCCTTGCCCTCCTTAATACCCACAACCAGGTTCACCCATCCCCCCCACTCCCCTTCCTTCCAAAACCCTCAGTTTGTTTCTCAGAGTCCACAGTCTCTCGTGGTTCAACTCCCCCTCTGATTTTCCCCAATTTACTTTTCCTTTCCTTCCCCTAATGTCCCTCAAGTTATTCCCTTTGCTCCAGAAGTAAGTGAAACCATATGATAATTGACTTTCTCTACTTGACTTATTTCACTCAGCATAATCTCCTCCAGTCCCATCCATGTTGACAGAAAAATTGAGTATTCATCTTTTCTGATGGAGGCATATTCCATTGTATATATGGACCATATCTTCTAGTAATATACTTTAACTCAGCATATCAAAAGTATCATTTCAAGCTGTAATAAATATAAAAAGCACTAATGAGACCATTTATGTATTTTTTTCATATTGTCTTTGATTTCCGGAATGCATTTTATGCTTACAGTACATTTCAGTTCAGACTAGCCATAGATTCAGGTACCTGGTGGTTCCTGTTTTGGACAATGGACTTCTTGGACCTGACTCTCAGTTGTTGTGACATTTTTTAAAACTCCAGCTCTTTACATTTTGGAATCCAGAATGAGATGGAAGTAAAACTCTTGATTTACAATCATTTTCTCTCAGGAATTCTTAGATATCTCTTCCTTATTTTTAATATCTAACATTCTCAATTTGAATCTTGTTTTCTTTATAACAACTGTTTTTTCCCTCTTTCTGGTAGCTTGTAAGATTTCCTCTTTTTCCTTGGAGGTAGGACATTTCATTTTATTTTTAGTATATTTTTATATATTTTTTCTTACATAGATGCATATACATATATCTAATATTGATATAGAGATTTATTCTCTTCTCCCTTACAAAATCTCTTCTTGGGGTTATCTTTTTCATTATTCTTTTTTTTCCCAGTGTTCCAAGATTCATTGTTTATGTGCCACACCCAGTGCTCCATGTAATCCATGCCCTCCTTAATACTCACCACAGGCTCAGCATGTTCTAGCTTCTGTTGATCTAAAAGTTGTTCCTTTTCACTGTAGGGAAATAGTTGATTGGATTGCATTTCTTCTTGTCATCTTGAAAAAATTCCTTTTGGGTGGGTACTGGCCTTCTTGGATAACTCCTTCCTCTTTACTTTTCCCTCTAAATCCTCAACTTTCTTTTCCTGACTAATAATTTGGCCTTTTGCATATTCATTCTGTTACTGAACATTGTCATTAAAATTTCAGAAACCACAGCTTTAATTTCTCAGAAACTTTTTTGGTTATTGTTCTTTTATTGTGCCATTTCCATAACAGCTTCTTCTTTCTTTTAGTTGCTACAAGATATTTGTTGAGATGAAGAGCTTTGTCAAAGGCAAAGACAGTTGTTAGATATAGCACATGTATCAACACACAATATACATAAGCAAAAGTTAAAAAGCAAAATATGAAAATATCTAAGATTAAAACTCTCTGTAGCTACACAATATTATTTATTTGGTATGATTCCTACTCATCTTTTCAAATCAACACACAAAGTCATAACTTATGTAAGTATTAGTCAAATTCAGTGTTATAACCTCTTTTTGTGTCTCAGACAAAAGATTGAAATATTCCATGATAACAGGCTGTTCCTATAATATATTGCTACCCATGACATAATAATAATGAAAAATATATGTAATATACATAATAATATAATATAGTAATAATATCTTCATGTATTTTCTATATAATAATTAAGTGTTATAATATTAAAATATGAAATGTTTGATAATAATTAAAAGCCAAATCATTTGCCTTAATTAAAATGTAAAATGAGAACTAGAAAGAGAAAGGATACTTTTTTGTTGTTGTTTTAATATTAAAAAAATAATTTACCTCCAGTCATAGAGAGGTATAATCGACATATAGTTCCGTATAAGTTTAAATTGTAGAATAACTTGAAGAAAGCCTATTCTTTTATTATCAAACAAATGAATTCTTGAATCTTTTTGGAGATCCTGAGGATTTTAAGTTCTCTCCTGTTTCCTGTATTAACTGTGTACTTAAGTCCAGATTTTCCTAGAAAACAACCTGAGGCACAACATGTATCCAGGTTTTAAGGGGTTGTGTGTGCAATCTTAAGCCAGCAAGGATGAGGAAGGAAAAGAACATGAAACAGGGAAGAAAAGAAAACAAATTAAAGATGGTGCATCCCTTTGCTGGGTGCTGCCTTATAAGACAATGCGGATGGTGGTGTGGCCATGCAAGACTTTCCAGAAAGGCCACTTATAACTGTTTCTTGGGACTGGACAGACTCTTGGCAGGAGGATAAAGGGAGAAAGAGAGAGGCCAGCTCCTTTTCATCTTGTCTCTCTCCTTGGTCAAGCTTTGCCTCACCGGACTTTTCCTGACTTCTGTGTTGATCTGACTGTCTGGGGAAACCAGATCCTATATCCCACAGCAGATCAGTTCATCTGAGTCCAGGTGGGAGATCCCAGAGCCTCCATGTGTATGATGAGATCAGATCTGGTGCTGGAGCTGCTATGATGCCCACCACACCAGGGGAACCTCATCTGGGGGAGGTCAAGTCAATCTGTGCTATCAGGAGACAAGGCACCTGAGGTAATCTCAGGAAGCTGTGGGTGGGCAAAGATAATGTTGGTTATAAACTGGGTCAAATATAATTCGCTGTCATTGCTTCCTGTCTTGCTTTTCCTTCAAGCTGTAACATTCTAGTGTATGTGTGTGTGTGTGTGTGTGTGTGTGTGTGTGTGTGTGTGTGTATGTATGTGTGTGTGTGTGTGTGTGTGTGTGTGTGTGTGTATATGTATGTGTGTGTGTGTGTGTGTGTGTGTGTATATATCTCACTACATCTTCTTTATCCATTCATCTATCAATGCACATCTGGGCTCTTTCCACAGTTTGGCTATTGTGGACATTGCTACTATGAACAATAGGGTGCAGGTGCCCCTTCAGACCACTACGTTTGTAACTTTGGGGTAAATACCCAGAAGTACAATTGATGGGTCATAGAGTAGCTCTATTTTTAACTTCTTGAGGAACCTCCATATGTTTCCCAGAGTGG
Source organism: Enhydra lutris kenyoni (assembly GCF_002288905.1). Lineage (NCBI taxonomy): Eukaryota > Metazoa > Chordata > Mammalia > Carnivora > Mustelidae > Enhydra > Enhydra lutris. The sequence goes on along the minus strand of NW_019154170.1, from coordinate 1,405,576 downwards.
CTGTACCAGCTTGCATTCCCACTAACAGTGTAAGAGTTTTCCCTTTTCTCCACATCATCGCCAACATTTGTTGTTTCCTAACTTGTTAATTTTAGCCATTCTGACTGGTATGAGTGGTACCTCATTGTGGTTTTATTTGTATTTCCCTGATGGCGAGGGGTGTGGAGCATGTTTTCATCTGTCTGTTGACCATTTGTATGTCTCCTTCAGAGAAATGGCTGTTTATGTCTTCTGCCCATTTCTTGACTGGACTATTTGGTTTTTTGGGTGTTGAGTTTCATAAGTTCCTTACAGATCTTAGATACAAATCCTTTATCTGATATGATGTCATTTGCAAATATCTTTTCCCATTCCATAGGTTGCCTTTTAGTTTTGTTGACTGTTTCTTTGCCACGCAGGACCTTTTATCTTGATGAAGTCCTGAAAGTTCATTTTTCCTTTGGTCCCCTTGCATTTGGAGACATCTCTAGCAAGAAGTTGTTGTGGTTGAGGTCAAAGACATTGATACCTATGTTCTCCTCTAGGATTTTGATGGATTCTTCTTTTTTAAAGAATTATTTCTTTATTGACAGAGAGATCACAAGTAGGTAGAGAGGCAGGCAGAGAGAGATGGGGAAACAGGCTCCCTGCTGAGCAGAGAGGCCAATGTGGGCCTCGATCCCAGGACCCTGGGATCATGACCTGAGCTGAAGGCAGAGGCTTAACCCACTGAGCCACCCAGGCACCCCCTCTTTTTTTTTTTAAAGAATCATTTATTTATTTGAGAAATCACAAGTAGGTAGAAAGGCAGGCAGAGAGAGATGGATTTTGATGGATTCTTATCTCACATTTAGGTCTTTCATCCATTTTGAGTTTATCTTTGATATATGGTGTAAGAGAATGGTTCAGTTTCATTCTGAATGTGGCTGTCCAATTTTCCCAACACCATTTGTTGAAGAGACTGTCCTTTTTCCATTGGATATTCTTTCCTGCTTTGCTAAAGATTTGTTGACCATAGAGTTGAGGGTCCATTTCTGGGGTCTTTATTCTGTGCCATCAATCTGTGTCTGTTTTTGTGTCAGTACCATACTGTATTGATGATTACATCTTTGTAACATAATTTGAAGTCAGGTATCGTGATGCCACCTGCTTTGGTTTTCTTTTTCAACATTCCTCTGGTTATTCAGAACCTTTTCTGGTTCCACACAAATTTTAGGATTATTTATTCCAGCTCTGTGAAAAATGTCAATGGTATTTTGATAGGAATTGCATTGAATATTTATAATATTTTGGGTACCATAGACATTTTAACAATATTTATTCTTCCATTCTATCAGCATGCAATGTTTTCCCATTGCTTTGTGTTTTTGTCAGTTTCTTTAATAAGTGTTCCATGGTTTTTAGAGTACAGAAACTTTACCTCTTTGGTTAGGATTATTCCTAGATATCTTATGGTATTCAGTGCAATTGTAAATGGGATTGATTCTCTTTTAAAGATTTTATTTACTCATTTGTCGGAGAAAGAGAGCATAAGCAGGGGGAGCAAGAGGCAGAGGGAGAAGTAAATTCCCCACTGAGCAGGGAGCCTGATCCGGGACTCAGTCCCAGGTCTCTGGAATCATGACCTGACACGAAGGCAGAAGCTTAACCAACTGAGCCACCCATGCATCCCAATGGGATTGAGTCTTTAATTTCTTTTTCGTCTGTCTCATTGTTAGTGTATAGAAATGCTACTAATTTCTGTGCATTTATTTTGTATCCTGCCACATTCCTGAATCACTCTGTGAGTTCTAGCAATTTGGGGATGGAGTCTTTTAGGTTTTCCACATAGCGTATCATGTCACTGTGAAGAGTGAGACTTTGAGTTCTTCTTTGCCCATTTGAATGCTTTTTATTTCTTTTTGTTGTCTGATTACTGAGGCTGGGACTTCTGGTACTATGTTGAACAACAGTGGTGTGAGTGAACATCCTTGTCATGTTACCGACCTTAAGGGAAAGGCTCTCAGTGTTCCTCACTGAGAATGATATTCACTGTGGGCTTTTCATAGATGGCTTTATGACATTGAGTTATGTTCCCTCTATCCCTACACTGTGGAGAGTTTCAATTAAGAAAGGATGCTGTATTCTGTCAAATGCTTTTTCTGCATCAATTGAGAGAATCATATGGATTTTGTCCTTTCTTTTATTAATGAGATGTATCATGTATCATGTTGATTGATTTGCAAATGCTGAACCATGCTTGCATCCCAGTAATAAATCCCACTTGGTCTTGGTGATTCATCCTTTAAATATACTGTGCAATCCTATTGGCTAATATCTTGGTGACTATTTTTGGCATTCATGTTCATCAGGGATATTGGTCTGTAATTCTCCTTTGTCTTTGTCTAGTTTGGGGCTCAGAGTAATGCTGACTTCATAGAAAGAGTTTGGAAGTTTTCCTTCCATTTCTATTTTTTGAAACAGCTTCCGAAGAGTAGGTATTAGTTCTTCAAATGTTTGGTAGACTACATCAAAAACTAATGATGTATTTTATGGTGACTAACATAACACAGTAAAAAAATTAAAAATTAAAAAATGTTTGGTAGAATTCTCCTGAGAAGCCATCTGGCCTTGGATTCTTGTTTGTTGGATGATCTTTAATTACTTCTTCAGTTTCTTTGCTGGTTATGGGTCTGTTCAGATTTTTTTTATTTCTTCCTGTTTCAGTTGTTTTTGTTTTTATTTATTTATTTATTTATTTATTTGACAGACACAGATCACAAGTAGGCAGAGAGGCAGGCAGAAAAAGAGAAAGAAAGGGAAGCAGGCTCCCTGCTGAGCAGAGATCCCAGGACGCTGGGATCATGACCTGAGCCAAAGGCAGAGGCTTTATCCCACTGAGCCACCCAGGCACCCCTGTTTCAGTTTTATAAGTTTCCAGGAATGCATCCATTTCTTTCTGATTGCCTAATTGGGACAGAATCACTCAGAATTGCTCATAATACATTCTTAAAATTGTTTGTATTTCCTGGTACTGGTCATGATCTCTCCTCTTTCATTCATGATTTTACTAATTTGGGTCCTTTCTCTTTTCTTTTGGATAAGTCTGGCAAGGGGTTTATTCATCTTATTAATTCTTTCAAAGAACAAGCTGCTGGTTTCATTGATCTATTGTTTTGGTTTCTACTTCATTGATTCTGTTCTTATCTTTATTATTTCTCCTCTCCTACTTGGTTTAGGCTTTATTTGCTGTTATTTCTCCAGCTCCTTTAGGTGTAAGGTTAATGTGTATATTTGAGACTTTTCTCCAAAATTTTGAGAACTTTTCAAGAAAGGCTTGTACTGCTATGTACGTCCTTCTTATGACAGCGTTTGCTATATCCCAAAGGTTTTGAAGAGTTGTGTTTTCATTTTCATTTGTTTCCATGAATTTTTAAAATTCTTTAATTTTCTGGTCGACCCATTCATTCTTCAGGATGCTATTTAACCTCCAAGTATTTGAGTTCCTTAGAAATTTCCTGTTGTTGTTGAGTTCAAGTTTCAAAACTGTGGCCTGAAAATATGCAAGGAATAATCCCAATCTTTTGGTACTGGTTGAGACCTAATTTGTGACCCAGTATGTGATCTCTTCTGAAGAAAGCTCCATATGTACTCAAGAAGAATATGTATTCTTTGTTTTAATATGGAAAACTCTGTATATATCTGTGAAGTCCATCTAGCCAGTGTGTCCTTGAAAGCTCTTGTTTCCTTTTTTTTTTTTATTTTATTTTTTTCAGTGTTCCAAGATTCACTGTTTATGCACCACACCCAGTGCTCCATGCAATATGTGCCCTCCTTAATATCCACCACCAGGCTCACCTGTCCCCTCAACCTCCTCCCTTCCAAAACCCTCAGTTTGTTTCTCAGAGTCCACAGTCTCTCATGGTTCATCTCCCCCTCTGGTTTCCCCCAATTCACTTTTCCTTTCCCTCTCCTAATGTCCTCCTTGTTATTCCTTATGCTCCAGAAGTAAGTGAAACCATATGATAATTGACTTTCTCTGCTTGACTTATTTCACTCAGCATAATCTCCTCCAGTCCTGTCCATGTTGATAGAAAAGTTGGGTATTCATCCTTTCTGATGGAGGCATAATATTCCATTGTATATATGAACCATATCTTTTTTATTTATTCTGAAGGGCATCTTGGCCCTTCTTTTCACTACATCTGTATCTTTGGGGTAAATACTCAGTAGTGCAGTTGCAGGGTCATAGGGTAGCTCTATTTTTAACTTCTTAAGGAATCTCCAGACTGTTTTCCAAACTGGCTGCAGCAACTTGCATTCCCACCAACAGATTAAGAGTGTTCCCCTTTCTCCACATCATCTCCAACACTTGTTGTTTCTTGTCTTGTTTCCTTTTTTCAAGATTTTTATTTAATTATTTGACATTGCTGTGAGGGGGTTTTGAAGTCCCCTACTCTTCTTGTATTGATATCAATGTATTTCTTTAATTTGGTTATTAATTGGTTGATATAATTGGCTGCTCCCAAGTTAGGGGCATAAATATTTACAATTGTAAATAGGTCTTCTTGTTGTATAGACACATTAACTATGGTATAAAGTCCCTCTTTATCCCTTACTACAGTCTTGGTTTAAAATCTACTTTGATATGAGAATTGCTAACTCAGCTTTCTTTTGAAATCCGTTAGCATTATAAATGGTTTTCAACTTCCTCACTTTCAGTCTGGAGGTGTCTTTAGGTCTAAAATGAGTCTCTTGTAGACAGCATGTGGATGGGTCTTGCTCTTTTTATCCAATCTGATACTCCGTGTCTTTTGATTGGAGCATATAGCCCATTTATTTTCAGAGAGACTACTGAAAGATACGAACATAGTGCCATTGTATTACCTGTAAGTGCCTGTTTCTGTAAATTGTCTCTGTTTCTTTCTATGTCACTCCTGGGCTATCTCTTTGCTTACAGGATCCCCTTAATATTTCTTACTGGGCTAGCCTAGTAGTCACATATTCATTTAATCTGTCTGTCCTGGAAGCTCTTTATCTCTCCTTCCATTCTGAATGAAAGCCTTGCTGGATAAAGTATTCTTGGCTGTATGTTCTTCTCATTTAGTACTCTGAATATATTATGCCAGCTCTTTCTGGCCTGCCAGGTTTCTGTGGATAATTCCTTTTTTTTTTTTTAAGTTATGTTGTTAGTCACCATACAGTACATCAATAGTTTTTGATGTGGTCTTTCATGATTCATTCTTTGCATATAACACCTAGTGCTCAATGCACTACTGTGTATTTACCCCAAAGATACAGATGTAATAAAAAGAAGGGTCATATGCACCCCAAGGTTCATAGCAGCAATGTCCACAACAGCCAAACTGTGGAAGGAGCTGAGATGCCCTTCAACAGACGAATGGATAAAGATGTGTTCCATGTATACATTGAAATATTACTCAGCTATCAGAAAGGATGAATACCTAACATTTGCATCAACATGGATGGATCTGGAGGATATTATGCTAAGTGAAATAAGTCAAACAGAGAAAGACAATTATCTGTGGATAGTTCTGATGTTAAGTCTGACGTTGCTCCCTCTATAAATAAGGAGCCTCTTTTCTCAAGCTACTCTCAGGATTCTCTCTTTTTCTCTAAAATATGCAAGCTTCACCATTATATGTTGGGGTGTTGAACTATTTTTATTGATTTCAGGAGACATTGTATCTTTCTCTTGGACATGAATGCTTGTTTCCTTCCCCAGATTATGGAAGTTCTCAGTGATGATTTGCTCAAATATACTTTCTGGCCTCTCTCTCTCTCCACCCTCAGGCACCCCAATAATTCTGACATTGGCTCATTTCATGGCCTCATTAATTTCTCAAAGCCTCTCTTCATGGGCTGTTAGCTGTCTTTATCTCTTTTCCTCAACTTCCTTCCTTTCCATCAACCTGTCTTCTAGATCACTTACTCTCTTCTGCCTCATTCACCCTGGCTGTTTGAGCATCCAATTTAGGCTGCATCTCCAATATAGCATTTTAAAGTTTGGCGTGATTAGATCTCATTTCTGTGCTAAGAGATTCTCTACTGTCTTTTAATGTTTTTACAAGCCCAGCTATTAGCTTTATAATTGCTATCCTGAATCCATCACTGACATCTTACTTATATTCATATCAATTAGGTCTGTGGCAGAGAACATTGCTTCTGGTTCTTTCTTTTGTTTTGAGTTCCTCCTTCTAGTCATTTTGTCCAGAGAAGAATGGGTGAGCAAGTGAACAAAATAAAAAAATATCAATCACCAGCCAAGCAAAATACACATTAGACAAATCCAAAGTGGTCAAAAACCAAAACAGAAAAGCAAACAAAAACAAGAGAAAACAAAATAAAAGGAGAAAAAAGGGGGAGGAAGAGATTAGTCTCAGAGGGTGAATAAAGAAGTGTGATCCACTTGTTCCTGGGTGAATTTTGGTTTTTGTGTTCAAAGACACTAAATCCCAAAATTGCAAAGAAAGCAAAACTTGTATATATAAAAAATTAAAATTATATAGAGTACAAAAAGGCCAAAAATGAAGTGAATCTCTATAAAATATAGATGTAAAAAATAAAAGTTAAAAAATGAATTAAGGGGCACCTGGGTGGCTCAGTGGGTTAAAGCCTCTGCCTTCGGCTCAGGTCATGATCCCAGGGTCCTGGGATCGAGCCCCGCATCGGGCTCTCTGCTCGGCAGGGAGCCTGCTTCCTCCTCCCTCTCTCTCTGCCTGCCTCTCTGGCTACTTGTGATCTCTATCTGTCAAATAAAATAATAATTTAAAAAATGAATTAAAATATGGAGTTGATAAAATAAGAAACTAGTTGAAATGGGAAAAAAGAAAACAAAAAAAAGAAACAAAATTTTAGACGTAAAGATAAATGGATCATAAGAAAATCCTCAAGTTCTATATAATATTTTCCCCTAGCACTGGAGTTTTACAATCTTGTGGGATCCCTAAGCTAGTTGTGCACCTGTTCCTCCAGTTTGTCTTCTGGGGGAGGGGCCTGCTGTATTGCTTCTCAGGTGTCTTTTTCTGGGCTGAGTTGTTCCTCCCCTTGCCAGGGGGCTGGTCTCAATGTAAGCTGGTCCTCTGTGTGGGTTTGTTCCCTGAGGGCTTTCCACACCTCTTTAGAGGATCAGAATAAAAATGGCCATGCCCCAATCTCCAGCCCCAGAGCTGAAAGATCAAAGTCCACCCCCCAACTTCAGTAAACCCTCCTGGACAAACAGTTTTCACATTTGTGTGTGTCAAACTCCGTAACTCCTGTGGTAGGTGTCCATGGCAGTCTCCTAGGGGGATTCTGAGGGACTTGCATTACGGCCCTTTGTGTACCATGGGGCTGAGAGAGGTTGCAGGCTCATGCATGTACCCATTCCACCACTCCCAGAGGGATGACTGACTGTCACCCTACTGTCCTTTCTGAGGCCGCACCCAAGAGCTGTTGCCTGGTCATGGGAATACCTGTTTAACTCCTCTCAAGGGATGGCAGGCAGTGCACACGTTCCACTCTTTTTAAAGGTGCTCAGGTGGAGAACAGTCACCCCATTAGCCTGGTTCTTGGTTTATGGCAACCTGAGTTAAGATTCCCCTCCTGGGCTCCCCAGCTATAACCAGTTTCCCCGCTCCAATGCTTGGGCACTCTCCCAGTTCAGGCATCCCGGTTAGTTCTGTGACTCCTGGGATCCCGAGACCACATTTACTCACCTGGAAATCTGTCCATTTCATCCCCTGAGCCCCTTTCAGACAGGGATGTCTTTCACTGGAGCAGATTTCTAAGGGTTCTGATTTTCCCCCCCAGGGCTCTATCACTTTCCAGTAATCAGCTTATGGAGGCTCCCTACCCCTTCCGTTTATCTCTGATATCTCCCCTCAGATTTGTTTCTCCATACCTCCTACTTTGCAAAAAAGCAAGGAGAAAAAAGTTTTCTACTTGTAGAGTTCCAGATTTATGTCCTTACATCTCAGGCTGGATTCCTGGCTATTCAGAATGGTTTGATAGTTATCCAGCTAAATTCAAGGGACCAGATGAAACAAGGTCCCCTACTCTTCCACAACCTTGCCTCCTACCCCTCAGTGATTGTTTTTCTATTTGTAGAATTGCAGCAATTCTTTTCTTAGATCTCAGATTTCATTGACAGTTGTTCAAAAGGATGTGATAGATAACCAGTTGAATTCAAGGACCAGATGAAACACGGGTCCCCTATTCTTTCCCATCTTCCCTCTGATCGAAACCTATATTTTACAAGCCCTATTAAGGGTCAAGCTACAACCTTCCCAACTACTTAAAAACCAAAGTAGAATTGGAGACCCATTTTTTATTTTGGGAATTATGGGATCCTCCGATTATGGAGACAAATCTCTCCTAATTAAAGTAGACATGACATTGTTTCCTGTGATGAATCTATGATGTTAACCCAACTTACCTATTTTCTGTCCTAGAAATCGACGTTGTGAACTGCTCTAATTTCAGTAGTGATCCAACATTTCAGAACTGTCAGAAGCAGGTAAGGTTCATCACTTCATGGGTTTGCACAAGTGTACAGAAGACCATCCTCAGAATAGAGTGGGTAATGTAGGGAGGGATACCTCACCATGGTGTGCAGGTGTATTTAATATATATTGTCATGTAACAAGTGACCCCCAAACTTAGTGACTTAAACAACATTTACTGTGTCTAAATTCCTATGAGTCAGGAATCCAAGGAGTGCTTTGCTGGACATGTTGCCATGGGATATCTAACAAGGCTGTCATGAAGGCATGAGGATGGAGAGTAAGCAGAAACCTCATCTGTGCTGACAGGAAAGGAAAACCATGGAGCTGCTTTGGTAAACATCCTGGCAACTCCTCAAACAGTTAAACATAGATTTATCGTATTCCCAGTAATTCTACTGCTAGGTATATAACCAAGAAAATTGAAAATACATGTCAACACAAAAACTTGTATACCAGTGTTCACAGTGGCATTATTCACAAGAGCCAGAAAGTGGAAATGACTGACATGACCATGAACTCCTAAGTAGACAAAAGAAATGTGGTCCATCCATACAATGAGCTCCTCCTCCACCATAAAAATGAATGAAGCATTGACACACACTACAACATGGATGGACCTTGAAAACACGATGCTCAGTGAAAGAAGCCAGACAAAAAATGTCACAGAGAGCATGATTCCTTTTTTTTTTTTTTTTGACAGATCACAAGTAGGCAGAGAGGCAGGCAGAGAGAGACAGGAGGAGGCAGGCTCCCTGCTGAGCAGAGAGCCCGATGCGGGACTCGATCCCAGGACCCTGAGATCATGACCTGAGCCGAAGGCAGAGGCTTTAACCACTGAGCCACCCAGGCGCCCAGCATGATTCCTTTTATATGAACTGTCCAGATAGGCAAATCCTGAGACACAGAAAGTAGACTAGGGGTTGCCATGGACTAGGATTGGGGGTGATTGCTCAAGAATACAGATTTTAGGGGAGAATGTTGAAAATGCTCTAAACTTTATTGTGGTTGTAGTGATGGTTGTACAAATATGTGAATATACTAAAAGCCATTGAATTATATACTTTAAATGGATGAGTCTTATGGGTGAATTATATCTCAATGGAATTGTTAAAGAAAAAAATGTTAGTTGAGAGGCACCTGGGTGGCTCAGTGAGTTAGAGCCTCTGCCTTCAGCTCAGGTCATGATCCCAGGGTCCTGGGATCAAGCCCCACATCGGGCTCTCTGCTCAGCAGGGAGCCTGCTTCCCCTCCTCTCTCTCTCTGCCTGCCTCTGCCTACTTGTTATTTCTGTCTGTCAAATAAATAAATAAAATCTTTAAAAAAAAAAAAAAGGTTAGCTGAATTGGCCAGTGTGCATAGTTGGTCTCCCAATATAATTAATCAAAGACTTTTAGTACCTACAGAAAATGTTAAGACCATATATTCTGAGCTCCTTTGTTTTTAATTAGGGATCCTGAGGCCCAGAGGATTTAAGTGACTTTTTCAAGGTCACAAGGCTTGTTGGTGCCAAAGCTGTTTTAGCGACCAGTTTTAAAGTATGTTTGGCAAAGCAGAGGATCATAGAGAAAGAGAGGAAAAATAAAACAAGAAGAAATCAGAGAGGCAGACAAACCATAAGAGACTCTCAACCATAGGAAACAAACTGAGGGCTGCTTGAGGGGAGGGGAGTGGAGGATATGGGGTAACTGGGCGATGGGCATTAAGGAGGGCATGTGATGTAGTGAACACTGGATATTATATAAAACTGATGAATCACAGACCTCTACCTCTGGAAAAAAAAAAAAAACAGTACATTATTGAATTTCAATACATAATTGAATTTAAATTTTAAAAATTAGGAAAAAAATTATATATGAAATTGGGGCTCATCTATCAAAACTACTAGACAACCAGCCCAAGCTGATTAAAGGAAAAATAACAAATCCTTCTTTTCTTCTTTTCTCTTAGTTAAATTTGAGCAGTTCTATAGACAACAGCAGAGAGATCTGCACCCGTTTTGCAAAGCTGTCCCGCAGCTGTGGAGAGAGAAAAACTACTCTGTCCCTACAGGTCTGAGCTTCTTTTCCTTTGGCTCCAGGTTCAGGTGGATGCCTTCTCCTCCACCACCTCCCTTTTAAGTAGACTTGTATGGTGTATATACAATGAATCTTGGAACACTGAAAAAATAAAATAAAATTGAATCAGAAAAAAAAAAGCAAGTAGGCTTCGTCTTTCAGAGCAGTTTTAGATTCACAGCAATGTTGAGCAGAAATAGAGAGTTCCCATATATTCTCGCCCCCTTCATATGCACAGCCTGGCCTGGTATCTGGCACCAGATGGTGCTTTTGTGAACCTACAATGTCATGTCAATGTCACCCCAAGGCCAGAGTTGTTGACATTAGGCGTCATACTTCATGCTGCCCATTCTGTGAGTTTTATCAAATGTATAATGACATGTGTCCACCATTATAGTATCAAACAGAATAGTTTTGCTGCCCTAAAACTGCTCTAAAAATCTCATCTCTATGAGTTTTTATTAAGGAGGGCATGCGCCGTGGTGAGCGCTGGGTGTTACATGCAATTAATGAGTTACTGAACACTACATCAAAAACTAATGAGGTAGTATATGTTGGCTAACCGAACATAATAAAAAATGTATTTTAATAACGATTTTATATATCCAAGGAGTACATGATGATATTTTGATATACATATATGTAATGAAATGATTACTACAGTCAAGCTAATTAGCATATCCATTTCCTCACATTTACCTTTGTGTGTGTGTGGTGAGCATTCCTGAAAGCTCTTAGCAAATGTACAGTGTATTATATAGTATTCTTGTTTAAAAGATTTTATTTATTTTTTTGTCAGAGAGAGAGAGAGAGAGAGAGAGAGAACAAGCAGGGGGAGTGGCAGGCATTGGGAGAAGCAGGCTCCTCACTGAGCAAGGAACCTGATTCAGGACTCTTAATCCCAGGACACTGGGATCATGACCTGAGCCAAGGGCAGATGTCTAACCAACTGGGCCAACCAGGCATCCCTATTATATAGTATTTTTAACTAAAGCCATCATACTATACATGAGAGGTTGAGACTCATCCTATATAAATGCAACTTTAGAATCTTTGACCAATGCAGATGGATACTTAACCAAATCAAAACCAAACACAAATATAATACTGGAAAGTATTAAAAGACATACTAAGGAACTGAGTCTACTGAGACTTACCTTCTTAGGATATGACGTATGTGAAGATTCTCAGAATTGGGCTCAACCAGCATTTGCCAGTTCAGGAAATCTCATTTCACACAGTTCCTTTGGAGTCTGTGCATACAAGGTTGTGGGATGTTCCCAGAAAAGATTTAAGGTCCCTCGAACCTCTGTCAATGAGAGTAAATACCTCCTCTTTTGTGCTTCTTGTCAAATTTAATTTTGAATTTATCACATGGCAAAATGTTGTGGAAAGGCAATGAAAACCAAAGTCTTCTCCCAACATAGAAAAATGCACCAAAAAAGTCTAAGAGAAGGAAAATGGTTTTATTATGGAATAAGTATTAAACCAGCATGCTTTTGCTTTTACAGTGCCAGATCCTGGGCTCAGGGCTATTGGTAGATTTATCTGGCCCAAACACAAGCTTGAATTTGTTCAGTTAAAGGACTTTGGTCTTGCAAAGCCTCCCATTCATCTAACAAGCCTTGTTTCTAACAGGAAATCGGGAACTCTTACCATTTTCTCACAAACCTCACTTCCCAATTAACCCCTGGAAATCAAAAAGAGAAAGCAAGGCTAGTGACAACCTACCTGCAGAGTATAGAAGCGGCCGTCCTTGCAGCTGCATCCAGAAATCCAAAGGAAACACAGAAGGAGGAAGGGCCTTTTATGGGTAAGGAATCACAAGGATGGTAAGTACAGCTCCCCTTCCCTGTTGCCAGGCTCTGTTCTACCGAGTTTGTGTATCACCTCACAAAATCCTCCTAGTAGTGCTGGGGTAAGTGTGATTACTTCTATCTTATAATAAGGGGGCTGAGTCCCAGAAAATGTGCCTGAGTTCCTGGCATCCTAAATGGTGTAAGAGTCAAGAGTCAGACTCTGCACCCAAGTCTGAGTCCACAGTCTTCTCTCTCAACCAGTACACAGTCAGTGTGCACTGCCTGGTATAATTTTGCATTTCATGGATTTGATTTTTTCCTACATGGACCCACCGTCAAAAGTTTGCAGGTAGCCAATTTCATAAAGTACTACTATGACAGAGGAAATGAATAGGGTGTGGTTTTAATTTTGGATTGGACATACCTCTCTATTTCTTATAAACATTCACAGAAATACAGATCAGCAAGTAGAAGAAAGTATACACCATCTATAATCCTGCAGATTCAGAGAAACCTACTCTAGGTTAGTGTATTATTTAGTGATTGCTGCATAACAAGCGATCACAAACAACACATATATAATTCATAGCTTCCATGGGTCAGGAATCAGGGCATGGCTTAGCTGAGAACTCTGCTTGGGCGGGTCCCCCAAGACTGCAGTGAAGGTGTTGGCTAGGGCAGGAGTCTCATCTAAAGGCTTGAAGAAGGGAGAATTTATTTCCAAGCTCGCATGGTTATTGACAGGATTCAGTTCAGTTCTACTGCTGATTTGGAAACGGTTCTTTCTCTTCTACCTTCCTTCCTGGCCTGTGAGTCAGTGCTGGGTTGAAGAGCAAAGGAATAATACCTCACATCCACTTGGAAGGCTATTAACAAAAACCAGAAAATAACAAGCACTGATGAGGATATAGAGAAAATGGAGACCTTATGCACAGCTGGTGGGAATGTAAAATGGTACAACGATGTGGAATTTCTTGGTGGTTCCTCAAAAAATTAAACATAAAATTACTACATGAATCAGCAATTCCACTTCTGGGTCTGTACCCCCAAAGAACTGAAAGCAGAAACTCAAAGAGATATTCATATATCTGTGTTCACAGATTCTTTATTCACAGTAGCTAACAGGGGGATGCAACTCACGTGACCATTCATAGATGACTAGATAAACAAAATGTGGTGTATCCAGACAACATAGTATTATTCAGTCTTAGAGGAAAGACATTCTAACATGGAGGAAAGACATGCTACAACATGGATGACCCATGAGAACGTTATGCTCAGTGAAATAAGCCAGAAACAAAAGAACAGATTCTCTATTATCCCACTCATAGGAAGTCCCTAGAGGAGTCCCATCCATGGAGACAAGAAGCAGATGGTCAGAGCCAGGGGTGGGTGAAAGCATGAGGAGTTTGTGTTTAATGGGAACAGAGCTTCAATTTGGGAAAATGAAAAAGTTCTAGAAAGGGATGGTGAGGGTGTGATTGTGCTTAACACCACTGAACTGTATGCCTAACCATGGTTAAAATGGTAAAATTTATGTTATGCGTATTTTATTCCAATAATGATAAAGAAAACAGTGAAGGTGCCTGATTAATTCCTAGTTCACTTTTTGAATTTGGCTAAATGCCCATGGAGTTTGGCCATTTCTTTTCCACACTAATCAAGAGTTATCAGTTCAGGAGTGTGTGGGTTTTTCTTATTGGTGTCCAGTGCAGAGGATTATCACATTGGAGCAGGTGGGCAAGTGGATGTTGCTGTTGACCAAACATTCTCTGTTTTTTAGCCATCAACACACAAAGGGTTGAGGACTGCCGGGTGAAGACACTCAGTTTGAAGGCAGAAAAGCAGACCATGGATATTCACTGCACCACCAATAAGGAAGAAATCTTGGGAGGTACTCTATATGGTGGCCCTAGAACTTAGACTATCAGTCCAAGAATTTTCCCAGTGGAATTCCATGTTGCTCCAATAAAACAGTTCATAGAAGCCTTTTATTGTTACTTGAGTACGTTCCATGAATGACACTGATAAAGCCAGAGTCTGGGAAATTCACTTTGGATTCTTACAGCCAGAAATAAGAAAAAGAAAAGAATCCTATTTTGTTTACCTTGGATGTGTTGGAGCAGGATTAGAGTTGAGATTTTTTAATGGCTTCCCATGTCTTTTCCTTGCTTAAATCACCTCCACCCTATGCAATGCTTTAGGCTGGTTTCCTTAAACAGCTGTCTTTCCCTTGCAAATGGACAATGAGTGGCTCCCTATTTCCTGGAGGAAACCAATCAGCCTTTTAGCTCTTTCTCTCTTTTTAAAATTTCTGAATATTTGTGTTTATTTTTATTCATTTATTTTTTTTTGCTTTAAGTTTTAAATTTTTAAAAAAATTTTTACTTGAGATATAATTGACATATAACATTAGTTTCCAGTGCATGACATACTGATTTCATATTTGTCTAGCTCATTTGAAAAACTGTGCAAAGTCTAAATTTAATCACCTTTAAGATTTTTCCTTTACTATTTTTCATATGACCTTTCCCTCCTGCAAACTTACCTGCTAATAGTCTTTTTCTCCCTCTTTCACTTCCTTGCTCTCCCCTTCATCTCTTGCCTTCTTCTCCCCTTCTCTCTTTCCTTCTTTCTTCCCCCTTTTCTATTTCCATCCTATTTTCTTTCCCTTCCCTTTTCTCCCTTTCTTCCTTCTCTAAATCCACCCATTCATCCACCCATTCATCCATGTATCCATACAATCTACCATCTTTCCTTTCACCCATCCATCCATTCATCCTTCTATCCATGCAAGCATGCATGCATGCGTCCATCCATCCGTCCATCCATCCATGCATTCTTCCATCCATCCATTCTTCCATCCATCTACTCACTCACTCTCCCATCTATTAAACTGCCTGCCTTCTTTCCCCTCTTCCTTGATTCCTTCCATCATTTAATTGATTTGCTTTGGAATTTTTGGGGAATATAATAATGACTTCACATTTTCCTAGCTCCAACCTAAAGTTGGTTATTAAATATCTGTAATCCTTTCCTTAACAGTAAAATGCCAAAGAAAATATTCCCTAGCAAGAGTGGTAGTCATGAAGAAATTTCTATTTAAAATTTAAAATATGTTAAAAATAAAATGATTATGACTTATGTGAATGACTCAGCACATTGTCCCACAGTAAAGGCTTAATAAATGAGAACTAAAATCATTTTTTCCAATGATCTGTGAAAGTTAACACAGATTACATTGCCCCCAAATGGCCATCCTTGAAACTAGGTGGGGTTTTCTTCTTTATCCCAGGTATTGTCGCATTTATATCTTATACTTCTATTGGTCCCATCATCGGTGAGAGTTTTGCGTCTAAGGAAAATCTAATGACAAAGGAAAAATTGCATAATTTCTACCTGAACTCCAAGGTAGTGAGTGGTACAGTGGGATCCAGAAAGAACATCTCACTCTCCGTGCCTGTTAATTTCACATTTCAGCATGAAAAGGTATGTGAGAACCAGGTGACTCTATTACATGTACAGGGATTTCATAATTAAATGGGAATGTTTCCATGCTGATGAATTCACAGGTTGGAAGTCTGTAAAAATGAAATCGAATCTCACTCATCTGGGAGACATGGTGTTGGAAAGTCCAAAATAAACCAAGGGTGTGATATGGCTTCCTGAGAAACTGGGGTATCCCTGAGCTGTATTGAGGAGATAACTTCAGAATCAGCCTCTCAACTCTCCCCCAAGACTCTGGATATGTCTGACTCGTCAAGCCGGTCCAAATAAAACTGGTCAGGGTTTAAGAAGTCACCAATCCAGACCAGCATGTGAGATGAGTGGTAGTCCTTAGGTGTTTTTGAAGTGCTTCCTAATGGCTGTAACAAGGCATCATACCAGGCACACTCCAATAGAAAAGTTTTCAAGGTTTTAGAACTTTGCCAAAATTAAAATTGATTTGTCTTCTTCAAAGGCGTTGTTTGCTTGTGTAAACAATTACTCCAGAACTTGGCAACTTAAAGTGATATGAATTTATTATCTCATTCTGTTTCTTTAGGTCAGGAATCTGGGTGTAGCTTTATTGGATGGCTCTAGCTCAAGGTTTCTCAAAAGTTTTCTGTCAAGATAGTGGCTGGGTGTTGTCACCAGCAGACTTCACTGAGGCTAAAGGGTTTGTTTTAAAGGTGGATTCGCCCTGTGGCCGGTGGCAAGAGGCTTCTGTTTTTGCCATGTGGGGCTCTCTGAGAGCTGCTTCACTGTTTTCATGGCGTGGTAGTTGGCTTCCATGAGTGCTCCAAGAGAGACTGCTCCCAAGGAAGTGGAGTTAGACTTGGCATTTTGAAGGGAGTGCCAAATAATTGATGGACATTTCTTAAACCAGTACACGGAGAGTTGCTGCTGAACAAACTGGGTTCAAGTCCTGGCTCCCTTCCCACTCACTAGTTAGGCAAATTACCCAGCCTTCTGTGCTGAGCACAGTCCAGATGCTGAGGTTCTGTTACTGGTAATAGTAATGTGCCTTCTTAATGTGTAGGATAAATGAGTCCACGTGTATAAAGCCCTTAAAATAGTGCCTGACATCAACAAATGGTGCTGGGAAAATTGGATATCTGTGTGCTAAAGAGCAAATGGACTCTTACACCATACATAACATGAACACAAGATGGATCAAAGACATAAATGCAAGACCTAGAACTATCAAACTTCTAGAAGAAAACATAGTTGAAAAGCTTCATTACTTAAATTTGGCAAGAGTTTCTCAGTTATGACACCAAAAGAACAAGCAACAAAAGTAGAAATAGATAAATGGGCGACACTAAACTAAAAACTTCTGTGCATCAAAGGACACAGTCAATGTAGTGAAAAGCTAACCCATGGAATGGGAGAAAATACCTGCTAAAGGTTTAGTACCCAGAACACATAAAGAACGTCTACAAGTCAACAACAGCAACAAAATACCTCTATTTAAAAGAGAGAGAGAGATAGAAAAAGGATCTGAACACATGTTTCTCAAAAGATGATATACAAATGTTCAAGAAGCATATGAAAAGATGCTGGAAGTCACTAACCATTAGGTAAATGTAAATCAAAACCGCAATGACATATCACTTCATATCCATTAGTATGGCTACTATAAAAACAAAACAAAACAAGATGAAGAGGGAGAGAAATTGGAATCACTGTGAAATGTTGGTAGGAATATTAAATGGTGCAGCCACTATGGAAGATAGTATGATTGTTCCTCAAACGCTTGAACCTAGTATTACTGTATGAAATAATATTGAATAGTATTTAGCTTTTAAAAAAAATGAGCATTGGGTGTTATATGCAAGTGATAAATCACTAAATTCTACACCTGAAATCAATTTTACCATATACATTAAATAATTAGAATTTAAATAAAAACTTGAAAAATAAAGAAATACAATTTTGATATATGTTACAACAGGGATGAACCTTGAGGACATTTTGTTAAGTGAAATATGCCAGACACAGAAAGAAAAATATTAAAATCCATTTTATATAAGGTCCCCAGAGTAGTCAGGTTCATAGAAACAGTCACAGAAAAAGTCAAAGAATGTTTGCCAGGAGCTGCAGGGAGAGAAATGAGCAATTATTTTTTTAATGGTCAGTGTTTCAGTTTTACAAAATGAAAAAAAAGTTGTGGACAGGACACCTCGGTGGCTCAGTTGATTAAGTGTCAGCCTTCTGCTCAGGTCATGATCTCAGGGTTCTGGGATCAAGTCCTACATTGGGCTCCTTGCTCAGTGGGGAGCCTGTTCTCCTTCTGCTTGTTCTCTCTCTCTCTCTCTCTCTCTCTCTCTTTCTGTGACAAATTTTAAAAAAGTTCTGGAGATGGGTTGCACAAAAATGTGAATTTATTTAACATTATGGTGCTGTCCACTCAAAAATGGTTAGGTTGGGAAATTTTTATATTATGCAATTTTTACCATAATAAAACCTTTATTAAAAAATCTGACACATAGGGGTGCCTGGGTGGCTCAGTCGGTTAAAGCCTCTGCCTACGGCTCAGGTCATGATCTCAGGGTCCTGGGATTGAGCCCTGCATCAGGCTGTCTGCTCAGTAGGGAGCCTGCTTCCTCCTCTCTCTCTCTGCCTGCCTCTCTACCTACTTGTGATCTGTTGTCAAATAAATAAGTAAAATCTTTTTTTTTTAAATCTGACACATAGTAAGAATTCCAAAGCATTAGATACCATTAATTTCTAGGCTCAGCCTTTGTTGATTTTTTTTTAAATGCAATTACATGGGAATTTCAGAACACAGGAAGTGGTGAGCACTCAGAATATTTTTTACTGCCTTTTATTTCCTGTCAAAGGAAATATTTAAAACCTCTAAATATCAAATAAGCAATATTCAGACACCATTTCCCCCTTTTCCCAGCTCTTGGCTGAACACAGGATTTTTTTTTTTTCCTTACAAACAGCCTTAGACCTGGATTAAGGAAAGAAACAGATTTTTGTCTCCTTCATATAATCAAACTTTGGGCATGATTAAATGGCCATGTGAAAGCATTCTGACCCATTTATACCTCCCACTGGGCCCATTATACTTAAGCTGTTCACTTGTAGCAGCTTCAATGAGCAAGTCCTTTTCTGTGTCAAATCACAAAACAGTGAACCAACACTTTTGTGCATGTACTGTATTTTGGGGTATGCCCCAACACATGCATCTGGGACAGTAACAGAACCTACACCATAAGCTGCTGTGGAGGTTAATCGAGTTATTCCATGCTGAGTCTAGAGATTGGTGCCTACATATGTAGATATCTGTCAGTGTTGTCTCTGTTGGTGACAAGGACAATTTCAAGGGAGAAAAGAACTACTAGTTAGGAACTCAACAGATACTTTCTCTTCTTCAGGAAATCACATTGCCTTGACATCAAAAATGATCTCCTTTTTCTTCCCTCTTCTCATTTACCTTACAAATGAGAGAGACAGTAGGTAGGATGGTTAAGACTTACAGCTCTGAAGTCCGAACTCCAGGACTGGAATCCCATCTCCTCAATTATCACCAGCTTCCAACTGTCAGTTTCCTCCTGTGTAAAAGGAGTATATGAATACCTACCTTTGTAGTAAATGAGATAATAGATACAAAATGCCTAGTATATTTTGGAATATGAACAACAATCAGTAAATGTTAGTTATTTTATGACTGGGCTAAGGCAATGTGGTTATTCTCCAGATGAAGAGAGAAAATGAGCTGTCCATCTGTGTCTACTGGCAAGGGTCGTCTTGGTCTAATGAAGGCTGTCAAGTTATTTCTTCAGATGAAAATCAAACCCTTTGCAGCTGCAATCACCTCTCCAGCTTTGCCATCCTCATGGCATCCACCAAATTAAAGGTAATCTCTCCTTTTGTAAATAAACTTACCTTTCATTGAAGTGGAACATTATCAAGTTCTAGTAAAAAGAAGATTGAATGCATTCTGACATTGAACGGAGAGCAGTTTTAAAGCAAGCCCTCTATTCATGAAAGGCTGTCAACATTTTCAGTGGAAATCACTAGAATGTTCACCTGGAAGTGTTAGCCATTAAGTGCTTCTCACAGTTTCCTGTTCCTTAGAACCATAGGTTGGGGTGTTTATTTATAATGCAGATTCTTGGCTCCATTTCCAAGAGATTTGGATTCTGAAAACCTGGTGTGGGGTCAGGGGCCTGCATTTTACAAGGGGATTCATTCCCTAGACAAATATTCCTCGAGCATCTAGGACCACTAAGTGTGTGGAAGATACCCGACGCTTCAGTGAATGGGGACATAGTAAGTAATGAACCTCAGAATAAGTGAATTGTATCGTATGTTACAAACTTCTCTCTCTGATATGGGGAAGTGACAACAGGGACAACTCTGTGCTCCCTCAACACAGAGGGAAAGAATGTCAAACGTCTCTTGAATAACTCTTTACCTTTACATTGATCATACATTGAACTAATATTTGGAACCTATTGGGTTAAAGAAAATATACTAGAGTTCCTGGGTGGCTCAGTTGGTTAAGCAACTGCCTTTGGCTCAGGTCATGATCCTGGAGCCCCAGGATTGAGTCCCAAGTTGGGCTCCCTGCTCGGCAGGGAGTCTGCTTCTCCCTCTGACCCTCGCCCCTCTCATGCTCTCTCAATCTCTCTCTCAAATAAATAAATAAAATCTCTTGGGAAAAAAAGAAAACATAGTAGTAAATTATTTTATGTCTCCTTTTACATTTTTAATGGGACTACCAGAATATGTAAAATTATTTCATAGGGTATATGTTTTTTGAAAAAACCCACTTTATTGAGATATCCTTGATATGTAAAAATTGTATATATTTAAGGTGAACAACGTGATGTTTTAGTATATGTGTATGCATTATGACAAGATCTTCATGGTCGAGATACATAACTTACCCATCACCGCTATATAGGTGTCCTGTCGTGTGTGTCTGCGATGAGAAGGTTTAAGACCTACCTTCTTAGCAAATTTCAAGTATACAATATAGCATTGTTCATTGTTGATACCATGCTGCACATTAGATCCCCAGAACTCAGTGAGCTTTCATAACTGAAGCTTGATGCTGCTTGGCCACATCTCCTCATTTTCCCCTCCTCCCAGCCTCTGGCAACCAACATTCTACTCTCTGCTTCTGTGAATTAGACTATTTTGGAGTCTGCATATATGTATGATCATACAATATTGGTTTTCCTGTGTCCGGTTTGCTTCATTTGGCCTGATGCTGTCAGGATTCATCCATGTTGTCGCAAATAGCAGGATTACTTTCTTTATTAATGCTGAGTAATACTCCACTATAGTAATGTAATGCGTACACCTCAGTGTCTTTACTCATCCATCCATCAATGGTTATTAGGTTGATTCCATATCTTGGCTATTGTGAATGATGCAACTGTGATATTTTTATGGGCCATGCCAGTTTGGTGGTTTCAGTTTTCCAACAGTACTGTGTAGAAAATACTCTTAAGGCCTCTATTAACTTGCCAGGACTGTGATGACCAAGTTTCATGGTCTGGGTGGCTTAAACAACAGAAACTTATTTTATCGCAGATCTAGAATCTGGAAGTCCAAGTTCAAGGTGCTGGTAGGATTTTTTTTTCCTGAGGCATCTCTCCTTGGCTTCCTACTCCCTGTGTCTTCACATGGTCCTCCCTCTCTACCTGTCTGTTTCCAAATTTCTTATAAGGGCACCAGTCTTACTGGATCAGGGCCCACCCTAATGACATCATGTAACTCAGTTAACCCTGTCTCCAAATACAGTCAGATTCTGAGGTCCTTGGGATTAGTACTTTTACATATTAATTTGTGGGTGAGGAACACAATTCAGCCTGTAATACTGCCTCCATTTTAAATATGGGGACACCAGATCTCAGAGAGCTAAAGTCATTTGTTTGGGGGACAGACCTGGGACACCCATCAGGCACATAACAACATAACTGGAAACTCTAATGGATTTCTTCTTTTGCGGCTCATAGGTGGATCCTGTGCTGACCATGATCACATACGTGGGGCTGAGTCTCTCTCTGCTGTGCCTCTTCCTGGCAGCCCTCACCTTCCTCCTGTGCCGACCCATCCAGAACATCAGCACCTCCCTCCACCTGCAGCTCTCCATCTGCCTCTTCCTGGCCCACCTGCTCTTCCTCACAGCCATTGACCGGACAGAGCCCAAGGTAGGAGAATTAGCTGAGACTCACTTTTCTGTGAACATTTCCAGCGGCTTTGCCGCTATGCACTTGAAGCCCAAGGAAGGGGTAGCTAGATGTAGGAAAAGGGAAGGAAGGTCCAAAAATTTGGATGGACAGTTCAACCCCCATTGCCAATGGCTGCTCATTTTAGTGCTATCAATAGTGGGTCTCTGGGAATGAATATTAGAAGGGAGTTCCCTGGCTATGAAATCGTAAAAGTCGGGGTCCTTGGGTGGTTCAGTCAGTTGGGCGTCCAACTCTTGGTTTTGGCTCAGGGCGTGACCTCAGGGTCATGAAATTGAGCCCCGCATCACTCACACTCCGTGAGGGGTCTGCTTCCCCTCTTCTACTTCCTCTGTCCCTCTCCCCTCTCTCTCAAATAAATGAATAAATCTCTAAAAAAAAGAAATGGTGAAAATTACATATCTAATCAAAATTAATTTATTTTAGGGGTGCTTGGGTGGCTCAGTGGGTTAAAGCTTCTGCCTTTGGCTCAGTTCATGATCCCAGGGTCGAGGAATCTAGTCCTGCATCAGGCTCTCTGCTTAGCGGGAAGCCTGCTTCCTCCTCTCTCTCTTTCTCTCTCTCTCTGCCTGCCTCTCCACCTACTTGAGATCTCTGTCTGTCAATAAATAAATAAAATCTTTTAAAAAATTAATTTATTTTAAGTTGGCAAACCTAAAGTGTGAGTAGAGGAAGTAACCTGCCTAATATTATATAATGGGTTTTATGAGGTTTTAGTTAAGAACCTGACTGTCCTTCACTTAATTCAGGGCACACAGCTCTAGATCTGCACTTTGTAATAGAACCTCCTGTTAGGATAAAAATATTCTATATGTGAACTCTTCAATATGGGAGTGACTGGCCACATGTGGCTATTAAGCACTTGACTTTGGCTAGTGTAACTGAGGAACTGACTCTTCAATTCTGTTTTAATTTTTTTTAAGATTTTATTTATTTATTTGACAGAGAGAGACACAGCAAGAGAGCGAACACAAGCAGGGGGAGTGGGAGAGGGAGAAGCAGGCTTCCCGCCAAGCAGAGAGCCTGACACAGGGCTCAATCCCAGGACTCTGGGATCATTACCTGAGCCAAAGGCAGACACTTAATGACTGAGCCACCCCGGCACCCCTTAAATTCTGTTTAATTTTAATGAATTTAAATGTAAATAGTCCCATGAGTGTCTCCTAGCCATAAGGTAGACTGTGCAGATCTGTAGATATCAACTTTATTCAGCAAAGAAGGACACTGAAGTGTTTATTTTGTGAATATTTGTTAAAATATAGTTCCTCTAAAGCCATTGGGTCACCTTTCAGCACTTTTGCTAAATGAAAACGTTGAACATAGGATACTCAGCTCTCTTGGATAGTATTTTATGCATGAGTGAGATGAATCTAAGCCAAAGGTCAAAAAAATTATTTCCCAGACCTAACTGCCAGCAGCTCCTTTCTGTTGAGTCTGCTTGTGGTTTTTAATTAAAAAAGAGTTGCAAAAAAAAAAAAAAAAAAAAAAAGAGTTGCCAGTATCTGGGTACTTACCTCAAAGAAGGAGCATTGGGTCTTATATGCAAACAATGACTCATGGAACACTAAATCAAAAACTAATGAGGTACTATACGGTGACTAATGTAACACAATACAAAAAAATTTTTTAAATTAAAAATGTTTTAAAAACTTTTATATCAACATGGACAGGACGGGAGGAGATTATGCTGAGTGAAATAAGTCAAGTAGAGAAAGTCAATTATCATACGGTTTCACTTACTTGTGGAGCATAAGGAATAACATGGAGGACATTAGGAGAAGGAAAGGAAAGGTGAATTGGGGGAAATCAGAGGGGGAGATGAACCATGAGAGCCTGTGGACTCTGAGAAACAAACTGAGGGTTTTGGAGGGGTGGGGGGTTGGGCCTGGTGGTGGGTATTAAGGAGGGCACATATTGCATGGAGCACTGGGTGTGGTGCATAAACAATGAATCTTGGAATACCGAAAAAATAAAATAAATTTTAAAAAATTTTTTAAAGATAATTAAAGAAAAAGAATTTGAAAATAAGTTCTGAAAGAGACATTTGCACAACCATGTTCACAGTACCATTGTTCACAATAACCAAAGGTAAAAACAACCCGTGTGTCTTGACAGACGGCAGGTACAAGAAGTGCTATATATACATAGGATGGAATATTATTCAGCCTTAAAAAGGAAGGACATACTGACACTTGCTACAACCTGTATGGACCTTGGGGACATTGTGCTTAATGAAATAAACCAGTCACAAAAGGACACATCCTGTCTGATTCCACTCATAGAGGGTCCCTAAAAGACTTACACATATTCACAGAGACAGAGAGTCGATGGTGGGAACCTGAGGTGGGGGAGGGTCGGAAGGTCAGTGTTTCAAGGGGACAGATTTCAGTTTTGCAAAATGAAGAGTTCTGGAGATGGATGGTGGGGACGGCTGCACAACAGGGTGAATGTACTTAACACTCACAGGCATTGACTAGACCACGAACCATGCACTTATAAATAGTAAGATGGTAACTTTTGTGTTGTGTACTGTGTATTTCCCCACAGTTTTTTTCTTTTTAACTGTCTGCATTTAAAAACTGAGAAATTTTGCTCAACAATTCAGATTTCCAGGTGTGTGTGTGCATATGTTTTAAAGAAAGGAAACACTAGCAATATTAGGCTCACATTCTTTTTTTATTATTATTATGTTAGTTAGTCACCATGCAGTACATCTTTGGTTTTTGATGTTGTATTCCAAGTTCATTGTTTACATATAACACCCGGTGCTCTGTGCAATACGTGCCCTATTACTCAGCCATCAGACATGATGAATACCCAACTTTTGCATCAACCTGGGCTCACATTCTTGAATGGAAACCATTGCTGGAGCTGAAAGCAACTGCTGCTTTTCGGAAGGGTCATGTGGCACAGTTCCAACCCCTACCTCTTCCCTAACATTTGCCTGCTTGACAGATACATGCTCCCTACCTGGCCCTCCACAGTTTTTGAGTTTGCCACCACGAGTCAACCCAGAGAAGTACAGGAACTCAACCCAAGCATCTTGCTCTGCACGACTGTGTTCCAGTGACCTTGTATCCCCTTTGCTCCAAGGAATGGTGAACTTTGTTCTCTGTGCACCCGTAAGGTTCTCCTAACTTTTGTCTCCCCTCCAGGTGCTGTGCTCCATCATCGCTGGAGTGCTGCACTACCTCTACCTGGCCTCCTTCACCTGGATGCTCCTTGAAGGGCTGCAGCTTTTCCTAACTGTCAAGAACCTCAAAGTGGCCAACTACATCAGTGCAGGGAAGTTCAAGAGGAGGTTCATATATCCTTTTGGCTACGGGATCCCAGCTGTGATTGTAGCTGTGTCTGCAGGGCTTGGACACACCAGTTATGGAACAGAAACTCAGTAAGCACAGTGTCTTTGTTATGAGGAAGTAACAATACAAATATGAACTCCAATGTATAAAACATCTACTACCTTTGCTATTGAAGGCTCTGTGGGCCCCCCAGGAAACAAAGCAGACAATAAGCAAATAGACATGCAATATGATGTTAGGCTGTGATAGCTACCACCACAGAAAGCAAAGTAGAGAAATTGGGATATATGTGAGGTGATATTTGAAATAATGTGATCAGAGGGACCCCTAAGAGGTAAACTTCCTATGACATATGTTATTTGATTTTTGAAAAGTCTTATTGTGTTTATTTCCCAGTGCTGTTCGAACAAATTAGCTCAAACTTGGTGGCTTAAAACCACGCAATCTTGTTATCTTAGAGTTCTGTAGGTCAGAAGTCCATCATGGGTCTCACTGAGCTAAAAACAAGGTATCAGCATGTACATTTCATCTTGGGCCTGGAGGGGCTTTTCCAGCCTTCAGGGGCCACCCATATTCCTCAGCTCATGTCCCCCTTCCTCTGTGTTCAGAGCTGGCAACATTGCGCCTCTCTGACCTTCGGATCTCCTTCTGACTCTCTTCTGTCTCTCCTTTCCACTTCTAAGAACACATGTGATTCCATGGGATCCACTCAAGTAATCCAGGGTAATCTATCTCCCCATTCCAAGATACTTACACTCAATTATATCTGCAAAGTCCCTTTTGCTTTGTAAAGTAGCAATTCACAAATTCTGGGCATTAGGACTTGGACACCTTCGGAGTAGAGAGAAGTTCAAGTTATTCTATCACACCTATAAATTTATTTTCTTTCATAATTTGTTCTAACTTGCAAAATTATTTTTAGGAACAAGTGGACAATCATGGGTTTAGGGTGGACATAATTTTGGACATAATTTTGGAAAAGAAATAACATACAAAAAAGTGTCCTTTGAACTAAGCAGTAAACAACATATTTTTGAAATACAACTTGAGGGGGCACCTGGGTGGCTCAGTGGGTTAAAGCCTCTGCCCTCAGCTCGGGTCAGGATCCCAGGGTCCTGGGATCGAGCCCCTCTTTGGACTCCCTGCTCAGCAAGAAGCCTACTTCTCCCTCTCCTGCTCGCCCTGTGTTCCTTCTCTCTGTGTGTCTCTCTCTCTGTCAAATAAATAAATAAAATCTTTAAAAAAAAAAAAAAAGAAAGAAATACAACTTGAGGAAAGGGACCATCCTTTATGGATGAAAATCAGAGTTGAAACTAAATATTTTTGTTACTAAAAGCCAAATCTGTGTTTATCCTGTTATTGGTCTATTCCAGTGATTCTCAGGTAGGGGTGATTTTGTCCCCCACAAGGGACTTTCAGCAGTGTCTGGAGACCTTTTTTGTTGTCACAGCTTGAGGGAGACAGGTGGCCAGATATGCTACTGAATGTTTTGTGGTGCACAGGTCAACCCCACTGTGAAGAACCATGGGCCCCAAATGTCGGTAGTGCCAAGACAGAGGAAATCTGGTCTATTCAAAGCCACCGCTCTGAGTTTGTATTTGAATTCTGATAGTGGAAGGATGGGGCAGCATTCACTGGGTCCTTGATGCTTAACTGAATGAATGGTCTGGACCACTATACCCAGAATATAAGTTTTCCAAGAATGTTAATCATTGTTTTTCTCCATGTTATGGTTGTCATTGTTATATTATTATTTCACCGTGACCCAGTTCCTGTGCCCATTTTTCTCCCTATGTTTCAGTTTAGGGAAAGATTTTTTTTAAGATCTTATTTATTTATTGGACACTGAGAGAGAGAGAGAACAAGCAGGGGGAGCTGCAGGCAGAGGGAGAGGGAGAAGCAGACTCCCCGCTGAGCAGAGAGCCCAATGGGGGACTAGAGCCCAAGACCCTGAGATCATGACCTGAGCCAAAGGCAGCTGCCTAACTGACTGAGCCACCCAGGTGCCCGAGAAAGATTTTTTTTTTTAATGCACATGATGTAATGTGCTAATGATGTACTATAGGGTGTATAATGTAATATATATGCATATATATAATATGTATTTTATATATATATAATATAGAGTGTATAATATAATAAGCTAATGTTGTACTATAGGGTGACTAATGTAACATAATGAAATAAATTTATTTGCTTAAAATGTTTATTTTTATTATTATTCTTATTACATTATGTTAGTCACCATACAGTAGTACATCACTAGTTTTTGATGTACTGTTCCAAGATTTATTGTTTACGTATAACATCCCAGTGCTCTATGCAATACATGCCCTCCTTCATAATTTTTTTAACTTAAAAACTTTAAAAGTTAAAAAAAATAAAAATAAATAAGTGCATTTGTTTCTTTTTATGAAGATCTGGAAAGTTGTTTGTTCTGTTTTTCAGCTGCTGGCTCAGCTTCCATGGAAGATTTATTTGGAGCTTCATGGGACCGGTTTTTGTTATTATTTTGGTAGGTGTATAATTTTTGTTGTCACTTTGGATATAGAAAATACCGTGTTTAGTGACATGACAAAGGGAATCATTGGATAGAGACCTATTTAAATTTTCTTTAGAGTCTTTAGACTTAGAACAGTACATACTAAGAGATTATATATGGACCCTTCTCTTTGTGGAAAGAGTCACATCTGAGCTGAGATGAAGACATCACATGTTACCCCAGCGGAATCACTGATGATTTGGCTTTCTAAAAAAATATGTGGTCACGGACAATCAGCTTTTTAAAAATTATAATAAAATCATTTAACATGAGCTGTATCCTCTTAGTAAAATTTTAGGGGTTCAATGCAGTATTGTCAACGATGGACATGATGGCATCATACAGCAGAGCTCTAGAGTGTAATCAGCTTGCATGACTGGAACATTATACCTCCTGAATCATAATTCCTTATATCCCTTTTCCAGCCCCAGACCCCAACACCACCATCCTACTCTCTGCTTCTATGAGTTTGACTATTTGGACACCTCGTGTAAGTGAAGTCATGCCATATTAGTCCTTCTGTGACTGGCTTATTTCACCTACCATCATGTCCTAAAGGTTCATCCATGTGTCCACATAGTGTAAGGTCTCCTTCTTTTTTAGGGCCGAGCAATATTCCACTGTGTCTGTCCATATATTTACACAATGAGCTATCGCTATCAAATCTACTCTATCCATTCTCTTAATGGACACTTAGGTTGTTTACGGATCTTGGCTTTTGTGAATAATGCCGCGTGGAGTATGGGAGTATGGATGTCTCCTCCAGATTTGGACTTCAATTCCTTTTTTATTATCTAAATTCAATTAGCCAACATATAGTCCATTATTAGTTTCAGATGTAGTGTTCAAAGATTCATCATTGCATATAACACCCAGTGCTCATCCCAACACAAACTCAATTCTTTAGGATAGATATGCAGAAGTGGGATTGCTGGATCACAAGTCAGTTAATATTTTAAATATTTTGAAGAAGCTCCATACTGTTGTCTACAACAGCTGTACCAACTTACATTCCCACCAACAGGTGTGCAAGTGTCCCAATTTCCTCACATGTTCACCAACACTAGTTATCTTTTTCATTACAAATAACTTAAAATTCACAAGAACTTGCAAAAATAGTTCAAAGAGTTCTAAGTAGCCTTCACTCAGCTTTACTCAAAGATAATATTTTACATAATCATGGTAAAATACCAAAACCAGGAAAATGACATTCGTATAGTCACATCAACTAGACTATAGGCCTCAATCAGATTTCCTTTCTGAATTAATAGAATGTGTTTTGCAAACACAATTTGACCATCAGTCTTGGGTGTTTTTTAATGGCTGTGTAAAATATTTAGTGATCCTAAAATTTTGTTATGAAAAGGGCATGCCAATAGGGGGAGGGGGGAGCAAACATTGGAAAAGGTAAGCACCAAAATGGAAATAGTGCTTATCTCTGAATATGAGTTTCTTTGCCAGAATTTCAGATAAGTTCTGTCTGTTTTTCTGCATTTTCCTAATTTTGGATAATGAACATATATCGCTTTTCTGATCATAAAAAAACGGAGGCTAATTTTTTAAAAAATCAAGGCATATGCAACTAATGGACTGTTGAACACAACATCAAAAACTAATGATGTACTGTATGTTGGCTAACAGCATAATTATAGAAAATAATCGAGGCATATATCCAGAGAGTTTCAGAAATCCTAAACATATTTTACAAGTTTCAAGAATGAATTCCTTTTTTAAATTTCATTTTTTTCAGTGTTCCAATGTCATTTCCTATTTAATTGTAAATATTAGATATTAGCCTACTTTAAACTCTGTCCTTCATGTCATTTCCACAGATCAATTTTTCCTTCTATCTGACCACCCTATGCATTTTAAAAAACCAGCTTAGCTCCCTCAATAATGAATTACCCAGGATGCACAACACAAGGTAGGTGGGCACAGAGCCAGAAAATGCAAAAGAGGTTTGTTTTTTTTTTTCCCCCTCCAGAATATTTCACTGTGTAAAGTGGGGGCAGTGATTCTAAAATGAGGGGTAATTTTCTGGAGACATTTTTGGTTGTCGCAAGATGGGATGGAGGGTGAAGAGGGGAAGGCTGCTACTGGCATCTAGATGTTAGCGACCTGGGATGCCGTTAAGCGTCCTATGACACACGGGACAGCCCCCCACATACACATATATACACACAAAGGTGATCTACCCAAATGTCAGTAGTGGTGAAGTTAAGAAACCCTGAATAATGTCTTTGCAGTTTCCCTTATTTTTATAATTTTGGGGAAAGTATATGGTCCAGGTAAGAAGCAGAGTTTATCCAGCACATGAATCTCTAATAGGGTTGTATTTCTACAAGAACTCGTTTTCAGTACTTAATGTTGTGAATTATAGGTTGTAATTAATATTATTGTATTAACTTGTTTTATGCACGGTGTTATTTAGGTACATAGTAAGAACACTAGATCAGGAGGTAGCTGCCATTGAAAAGATAATTTGTTATACTCACAGACCCTGAGAGGAAAGGCATGCTGTGCCACGAGAGGGGGATTTTCTGGGGAAACACCGGAGTTGACTAGCAGGCAGGGGACAGGGGAAATTGTAGGCAAGTGCCTTTATTGTGGTGTCTGTGGGAAAGAGGTATAGCAGGGTAAACAGGCTTAGGATCGACTAGTTTGAAAAATTCCAGTAAGAGACTCTTTTTTTCATTTATTTTATTTAAATTCAATTAGTTAACATATAGTGTAACATTAGTTTCCAATGTAGAGTTGTTATTCATCCATTGCATGACTTAATGTTTACTAAGTATCCATTATATCAAGTGCCCTCCTTAATGCCCATCACCCAGTTACCCCATCCCCCCCCACCTCCCCTCCAGCAACCCTCAGTTTGTTTCCTAGAGTTAAGAGTCTCTTATGGTTTGTCTCCCTCTCTGATTTCATCTTATTCTATTTTTCCCATCCTTCCCCTATGATCCTCTGTTTTGTTTCTTAAATTCCACATATGAGTGAAACCATATGATAATTGTCTTTCTCTGATTGACTTATTTCACTCAGCATAATTCCCTCCAGTTCCATCCACATCCATGTAAATGGTAAGATTTCATCTTTTTTTGATGGCTGGGTAATATTCCATTGTGTGTGTATGTGTATATATATATACCATCTCTTCTTTATCCATTCATCTGTCAATGGACATCTTGGCTCTTTACATAGTTGAGTTATTATGGACATTGCTACTATAAACATTGGGGTGCGGGTGCCCCTTCAGATCATGGTTTTTTTTTTCTTTTGGGTAAATACCTAGTATTGCAATTGCTGGGTAGTAGGGTAGCTCTATTTTTAACTTCTTGAGGAACCTCCGTACTGTTTCCCATAGTGGCTGTACCAGCTTGCATTCCCACCAACAGTGTAAGAGGGTTCCCCTTCTCCACATCTTCACCAACATTGTTGTTTCCTGTTTTGTTAATTTTAGCCATTCTGACTGGTATGAGGTGGTATCTCATCTTGGTTTTGACTTGTATTATCCTGATGCCAAGTAATGTGGAGTAATTTTTCATGTGTCTGTTGACCATTTGTATGTCTTCTTTGGAGAAGTATCTATTCATGTCTTCTGCCCATTTCTTTTCCAGATTCTTTGGTTTTGGGGTGTTGAGATTGATAAGTACTTTATAAATCTTAGATACTAACCCTTTATCTGGTAAAACATTTGCAAATATCTTTTCCCATTCTGTAGGCTGTTTTTGGTTTTGTTGACTATTTCCTTTACTGTGCAAAAGCTTTTATCTTGATGTAGTCCCAATAGTTCATTTTTGCTTTTGTTTCCCTTGCCTTTGGAGACATGTCTAGCAAGAACTTGCTGTGGCCAAGATCGAAAAGGTTGCTGCCTATGTTCTCCTCTAAGATTTTGATGGATTCCTGTCTCAAATTTAGGTCTTCCATCTATTTTGAGTCTATTTTTGTGTGTGGTGTAAGGAAATGGTCCAGTTTCATTCTTCCTCACATGGCTGTCCAATTTTCCCAACACCATTTGTTGAAGAGACTGTCTTTTTACCATTGGATGTTCTTTCCTGCTTTGTCAAAGATCAGTTGACCATAGAGTTGAGGGTCCATTTCTGGGTTCTCTATTTTCTTCCATTGATCTATGTGTCTGTTTTTGTGCCAGTACTATACTGTCTTGATGATGACAGATTTGTAGTAAGAGCTTGAAGTCTGGAATTGTGATCCCACCATCTTTGGTTTTCTTTTTCAACATTCCTCTGGCTATTTGGGTTTTTTTCTTGTTCCCTATAAATTTGAGAGACTCTTAACTATAGGAAAACACACTGAGGATTGTGGAAGGGAGGTGGTTGTGGGGATAGGGTAACTAACTGGGTGATGGGCATTAAGGAGGGCACTTGATGTAATAAGCACTGGGTGTTGTATGCAACTGATGAATCACTGAACTCTACCTCTGAAACTAATAATACACTATATGTTAATTAAATTTAAATACAATTTTTTAAAAAGAAAAGAAAAATTCCAGTGTGTTTCTGGGCATAGGGACTGTCCCCAGTTGTCTGGTACCTGGCCCTGGGATGATTAAGGCAGATGAATAGTGGCCTGGAATGTGAGAGGTGGTTGAGGGTGTGAGCTTTGGGTTGGTTGGTTTGCATTCGAAAGGTACGCTCTAAGAATTGGCTAACCCCAGGAGGGGCAGGCCGGGGTGGGGGCGGCAGTCAGCAAGGTTCCAGTTGTCACAGCAACAGACTACAGAAAATAAAAAACATAGTTAATACACTTATAGTATATAATTCTAATAAATGCCATTATGTTAATATTATGAATACTGGAACATATGCTATTTCATTATACCAAACAAAAATGTATACTTTTTGTATATTTGTAATGTATTACTTTCTATCAATAATTACATGGGATATTTAACACTTCACAATATATTATACTAGCATTACATACCAGTCAGTCTCTATAACACTCCTGCCAGGGGTAATTATGTTGAACAGGCTGACATTCTAAGTCCTGAAGCCCTGAAGCAAGAGAAAAACCATCCCAGTATGTGAGAGAAACCATTGCCATGAGCCATGGAGCCGAGATGAATAACATCATGCTGTGTCTTGGTTTTGGCAGGATGCTGGCATTCAAAGCCATTGCTCAGCTTTTCATTTTGGGCTGTTCTTGGGGCCTTGGCTTCTTTCTGGTGGAAGGAGTACTGACCCCCATCAGGTCGGTAGTGGCCTATTCCTTCACCATCATCAATGTTCTACAGGGCGTCTACATCTACCTGGTCTACTGCCTTCTCAATCACAAGGTAAACCAGTCTGTCCTCCACGTATTCCACTGCCTCTGGGTTTCTCACGTTCTGCTGCTACTTTCTGTCTCTTGGGCTTCTCCATTGCTTGGGTACTGGTTGTGTATGTGTGTTTGGGGGATGGAGGGGTGAGGGAGGTGGGGCTCTTTCTTCCACATCTCAACTTTTGTCCCAGGGACCACCTTTCCAGGATTTGTCTTTCTTGCTTCCAGTCATTTGAACCTGCACTGAAGTAGTAGAAACTGGGTAGAGCCATACAAGGCCCACAATGAGACGTTGAGAATCTGACAATGAGAAAAAAAAAATGGGGAAAACACAGTAAATGCTGAGAAATCGTTGTATAGGACTTTACAAAAAATCCCTATGCTATGAAAACAATTCTGGCTTATTACATTTAAATACTGAGTTTGTAATTGTAAACGTGGGCTAATTCTTAGAATGACAAAAGA
Source organism: Enhydra lutris kenyoni (assembly GCF_002288905.1). Classification (NCBI taxonomy): domain Eukaryota; kingdom Metazoa; phylum Chordata; class Mammalia; order Carnivora; family Mustelidae; genus Enhydra; species Enhydra lutris. The sequence goes on along the minus strand of NW_019154170.1, from coordinate 1,371,971 downwards.
ATCAAATGTTGACTTTGAAGGGGCATTATTTTATGCATTATGGTGTGGGAGCTATGATAGAATGATTTTTATGTGATGCTCAACTTTTGTAAACTGCAATTTCACACAAATAGTTTGGAATTTGTTAATTTTACAAGGATCTCTGAATCTTTTGATAGCTTAATCATTTTCTTGGGTGTGTCTATCTTGTCGTGATTCTTTTTAGTTTCACTTTTTTAAATTATCTGGTCTAATTTGCAAGATTTTTGTCTATTGTAAGGGTTGGCAAACTTTTCTTAAAGTATGAGGAAATATTTTTGGCTTTGCAGGCTCTAAGATTTCTGCTTGTAGCTATTCACCTGTGCTCTAATACCATGAAAGTGCCCATAGACAGTATGTCAATGAATGGGCAAGGCAAAACTTAATTTACACAAATAAGTAATGGACTACATTGGGCCTGGGGGCGTACGTTGCTGACCCCTGGTCTATTGTGTTTTGAAAATTCTCCAACATCACAGTCACTGATTTCATGAGCTTACAGATTTTTAAATTTTTTTATTATGTTATGTTAGTCACCATAAAGTACATCATTAGTTTTTGATGCAGTGTTCCAAGATTCATTGTTTGCATACAACACCCAGTGCTCCATGCAATACTTGCCCTCCTTAATAACTATCTCTGGGCTAACCCATCCTCCCCACCCCCATCCCCTCTAAACCCCTCAGTCCATAGTCTCTCATGGTTTCTCTTCCCCTCCGATTCCCCCTACTTCACTTTTCCCTTCCTTCTCCTCCGTGCTATTCCTTATGTTCCACAAATAAGTGAAACCGTATGATAATTGTCTTTCTCTGCTTGACTTATTTCATTTTTACAAGATTTTATTTCACTTTGCAATTATTTTCATTGGGACTTACTAATTGGATGTTTTACTGGCTGGTAGAATTAGGGGTGTGAAAAAATACAGTAAGTACCACATGTAATGCTATTAAACATGTGATGGGTATTAAGGTCACATGTTGTGATGAGCACTGGGTGTTACACGCAACTGATGAATCATTGAACACTACATCAAGAACTAATGATGTCCTATATGTTGGCTAACTGAACATAGTAAAAAAATAAAAATAAAGGTCACTTTCAGCAAAAAAAAAAAAAAATAAATATATATATATATATATATATATATATATATATATATATCTTTAAGTCATCTCTACACCCAGTGTGGGGCTCAAATTTATAACCCTGAGACCAAGAGTCATATGTTCCACATATGGTTCCTGAGCCAGCCAGGTGCCCCACATGTAATGCAATTAATGTTCAATCATTAAATTTATATGGTAGCTAGTTAACAAAATGAAGTAAATTTTTCTCAATCATTTCATTGCAACTTAAATTTAAAATACAATAAAAAATTTAATACAACTGAACCCTTTAGAAACAAAGAAAAATAAGACAGCAGCAAAAGTACACAAATACAGGGGTGCCTGGGTGGCTCAGTGGGTTAAAGCCTCTGCCTTCGGCTCAGGTCATGATCCCAGGGTCCTGGGATTGAACCCCACGTCGGGCTCTCTGCTCAGCGGGGAGCCTGCTCCCCCCCCCACACACCTATCTCTCTGCCTACTTGTGATCTCTGTCTGTCAAATCAATAAATAAATAATCTTTAAAATAAAATAAAATACCATAAAAATACTTAAAACTTTCATGCCTTATCAAACTACAATTGTATCTTTTTCCTCTGTATGATCCTTATACGTGTTTCACAAAGTCACTCCAGGGACAAAACTGACCCCTAGTGACATGCCAGATGAGGGTCAAAGCTAACATTCAGCAATTAGGGACATCTGACTGGGAACCAAACTTGAGTGCTCTGCTTGTTAGGGAGTACTGTGGGGGACTTCTGTCACAAGTGCCCTCATCGTAAGGAGACCCCTCATATTTCTCTTCATTGCTTGCATTGCATGCTCATGAGGTCTCATTCTGAATAACAGCCATTTAGTACACTCTCCAATGAAGACATACAAATGGCTATCAGACACATGAAAAAATGTTCACCATCACTAGCCATCAGGGAGATTCAAATTAAAACCACACTGAGATATCACCTTACACCACTTAGAATGGCCAAAATTAGCAAGACAGGAAACAACATGTGTTGGAGGGGATGTGGAGAAAGGGGAACCCATCTTACGCTTTTGGTCGGAATGCAAGTTGGTGCAGCCTCTTTGGAGAATAGTGTGGAGATTCCTCAAGAAATTAAAAATAGAGCTTCCCTATGACCCTGCAATTGCACTACATTCCTTTTTTTAATTTAAATTCAATTAGCCAACATTAGATACATTCCTTTAATGCAACGTTTTAAATTATTTTCATGTTATAAACCTTAGTCTCAAGTTTTCTTACCTGAAGACTAATCATAATTTTGATTTTTTAAAAAGATTTTATTCATTTCTTTGACACAGAGAGAGCAAGATCACAAACAGGCAGAGACAGGCAGAGAGAGGGGGGGAAGAAGGCTCCCGCTGATCAGGGAGCCTGATGCAGGGCTCAGTTGCGGGACCCTGAGATCATGACCTGGGCTGAAGACAGAGGCTTAACCATCTGAGCCACCCAGGCACCCCATAAATATGATTTTTGATACATAAATGATATACATATATGATCTATAAATAGGATTCAAAATAAGTTAAAATATCATGAAATTTCCAACATTACAATAAAGATATAAAATCATAGCTAACATCACTAATATCCATCTATTATCACTTATTCAATTGACACATGCGTGCCTATTTGGAATGGTGCATGTAGTAAACATCATCAAAAGAGATAGGAACTGCAATGAACATTGGTGTACAAGTATCCATCTAAATCCCTATGTTTAAGTCTTTCAGATGTAGCTAGGGGTGGAATTTCTGGGTCCTGTGGTATTTCTGTCTGCATGTTAAAGGAACCACAGTGGTTTTCCACAATGGAGCACCATTTTCCATTCCCATCAGCAATGTACAGAGGTTCCAAATTCTCCACATCCTCACCAACAGTAGTTATCATTTAAAAAGTCATATGGCCATCCTAGTAGATATGAAGTGGTATCCCATACAATGGACTACTATCCAGCCATAAAAAGGAATGAAGTTTTGATACATTCTACAGCAAGGATAAATCTTGAAAGCATGATGCTAAATAAAATGAACCAAAGATCATGGGCAAATTTTGTGTGATTCCACTTACATGAAATATCTCCAATAGGTAAATTAGTAGGGACAGAATATAGATTAGACGTTACTAGTGGCTCGGGAGTGGAGATGGGAAGGTGCTGCTTGATGGCTATCAGGGTGATAAGAAAGTTTCCAAAATGGATGGCAGTGATGGTTGCACAATGTCATGAATATAATTAACACCACTGAACTGTATACCCAAAAAATGGTTACAGTGGAAAATTTACGTTATAAATGCTCCATCATAATGAAAATTGTAAAAAAAAAAAATGTGCTAATGATATAAATGCAATTCACAAAACATTAATGGGAGGGTCGCTATGGCCAATGAGTGAGGTTGCAAATCACTTGAAAAAGTGGCAGGCGAAGGGAGGAAGGAATTCACGCCTTCCAGACCCTATTTTATGGCATTCATCCCGTGTTCATACTCTCTGAAATGAGGTCCATTTCTGTGTGCTTGCATGTTAGGTACGAGAAGAATACAGACACTGGTTCAAGAAGATGAGGAAAAGGACAGAAACTGGCAACTATGACTTGTTTGGCTCAGTCACCCAGACCAAAACGGTAAGATTTCCTCTTCTCTCATTTCATGCTTTTACCCATGTCTGACCCTTCTTGATTTCATCCATTTGAGATACCTGATCCTTGCTTTTCAAAGAGGGAGCAGTCTTCAAAAATGAGTATCTTCAGCCAAGGGTGGAATCTTTCTGGATTTATTTGTACAAAACTCTACTGGCATATTTCACATTAATTTGAGCTTCTTTAGAAGCAAGAACATGGAATTCTCTTTTGTCCCAAGGACCTAGAGCTGGTTCACAGAAGCAGACACTCTGGGGCTATAAGCAACAGAAACATGAAGGGAAACATGAAGTTTCTTATTTAAGTAAAATTTCTTTGCAAGTCCAGAATGGTGACTAACCTTGATTAACTCAGTTAAAGTTGGTCTGTAAAGTTTTCATGAAAAGAGAAGAAGATGGGTCTGAATACAGTAAGAACAGAAGAGAAAAAACAGAGATACCTGTTGCTTCTCCTCAATATTTTATTAGGGAAAATGTTCGGACATAGGAAAGGTTTTTTTTAAGATTTTATTTATTCATTTGAGACAGAGAGATACAGAGAGAGAGAGAGCATGAGCAGGGGGAAAGGCAGAAGCAGGCTCTCTCATGAGCGAGGAGCCCAATGCAGGGCTCGATCCCTGGACCCGGGATCATGACCTGAGTTGAAGTCAGTCATTTAACCATCTGAGCCACCCAGGTGCCCCCAGACATAGGAAAGTTTTAATAATTTTACAATGAATATCCATCTATACACTACCTATAGTCTACAATTAACATTTTCATGCAGTAGCATTATCTCATCTCTGCCCATCTATCCATCCCCAATCACTACATTACCCTTTCTTATTTTTTATATGATTCCATTTTAATCATTCAGTCTGTAGCTTTCAGAAACCCAAATCTGCTGTTTTTGTTCTTTGAGGTGAATCATCCGTGAACACTTAAGTCCATCAGCAATTTTCTTTTGGTCTCTTATAGTTACACACTGTGCTGAGTCCTGGGGAGTCAAAAGCTCCTCGAAGATTAAAATCTCCAAATGAGATGAGTTAATGCTAGTAAAGCATTTGGAATAATGCTGGCAGATAATAAGAGCCATATCAGGGGTGCCTGGGTGGCTCAGTGGGTTAAGCCTCTGCCTTTGGCTCAGGTCATGATCTCAGGGTCCTGGGATCGAGCCCTGCATTGGGCTTTCTGCTCGCAGGAGCTGCTTCTCCATCTCTCTCTGCCTCTCTGCCTGCTTGTGATCTCTGTCTGTCAAATAAATAAATAAAATCTTTTTTAAAAAAGA